>NC_058375.1:209116802-209419832 GCF_018350175.1 Felis catus | reverse complement strand
CAAGGTCAAAGAGGTTGCTGCTTGTGTTCTTTCTAGGATTTTGATTGTTTCCTGTCTCACATTTAAGTCTTTCATCCATTTTGAATTTACTTTTGTGTATGGTGTAAGAAAATGGTGCAGTTTTATTCCTTTGTATGTCACCATGGAAGCAGCAGAAAAAGAAATCAAGGAATCAATCTCATTTACAACTGCACCAAAAACAATAGGATACCTAGGAATGAACCTCACTAAAGAGGTAAAAGATCTGTACTCTGAAATAGAAGACTTATGAAAAATACTGAAGAGGACACAAAGGAATGGAAAAACATTCCATGCTTATGGACTGGAAGAACAAACATTGTTAAAATGTCTATACTACCCAAAGCAATCTACACATTTAATGCAATCACTCTTAAAGTACCATCAGCATTCTTGCCAGAGCTAGAGCAAACACTCCTAAAATTTTTATGGAACCACAAAAGACCCCAAATAGCCAAAAAATCCTAAAAAAGAAAAACAAATTTGGAAGCATAACAATTCTGGATTTCAAGCTACATAGCAAAGCTGTAGTCACTGAGACAGTATAGTCCTGGCATGAAAACAAACACAAAGATCAATGGAATAGAATGGAAAACCCAGAAATGGACCCACAACTACACGGTCAACTCATGTTTGACAAATCAAGAAAGAATATCCAATGGAAAAAAGGTAGTGTCTCCAACAATTGGTGTTAGGAAAAGCGGACTGAGACATACTTATGTTTTAGAGATTAAAAAAAGCTCTTCTGGAACACACATTTTTCATATGGAAACTAACCAATCTGGAGCCCACAACCTCTATCTCCTTTATCAAACTGTCTCACACCAAACCAATATTCTCCTTCTCTACATGAACTCAGGGCCATGTACCTGGCAACTGGATAGCTTCTATGCCCCAAGGTTCCCTTTAATTATTCAAACCAGCCAATCCTAAGCTGTTTAGTCTGTCCTGCCTTGTCTTTCCCGTGAAAGCCACTAAAGTCTCTGATCTGAATTTTCCTCTCTTTGCTTCTGCTTTCGGACCAAAACTGGTGCTTCCTTATGTTCCCTTGCATGATGTAGCATGTTCCTTCTTGGGAAATGTCAACAGTAAAATTCTCTCAATGCCATTGGAGTCTCACTCAGTCACCTCTATATATTAAAATCTTATGGGTACATTTTGAGACACACAGCCTTGATTATATAGTGAGTGGTCATGAGATAAGAGCTCTTAGCTTAAACTATTTTCCAGTAGTTAGGGTATTTGTAAAGATTTTTCTTGGCTTGGGACTGAATGAGCCAAGCTTATACGTGACAGTCATCACTTTGGGAAGTTGGATCAGGCAGAAACAAAGAAATGGCTAAACATATCAGTATACAGCAATAGTTCAACCCATATGGACAAAGAAAGACAGAATTTATACCCTGCTTTAGGAATGCCTTGCCATTTTTTAAAGTGCAAGTCTTCTGTTCATTAGTTAGAATATTAATCTTAATTCCATGGTTCAGTTTATCAGCATATATCTTCCAAGCACCCTGTTAAGTGCTGTGGAGGCCGAAAACAGGCAAAGCATTATTTTTACTCTTAAAGTTTATGCAATCTAAATAGTAGTAACACCATTTCTGCTAGCCTGAGTTTCTTAGAAGTTGAGGCCAAGGTAAGATTAGATGTAGAAGAAACATTTTGGATGAAATGAGAGGCTCATGGATCGCTTGCTTTTCTGTACAGCTCGTGACTGCCCTTGTTGTAGACTATCTTTTCAAGGGTATTTGTAGAGTAAACAGCCTTGGAATCAGAGATAGTACAGAGCACAGAACAGAATGTTTACTGTCTAGTGTATTAAAAACACTGTCTCCCTTCAAGGTACAGTTCAGAAGACTTAAGAGTCGTTATAAGAAATTCAAATTTTCTAAGATTGGGCAACCTCTTATATTAAAAAAACAAACTTCTCAAAAACAAAACCCCAACACAATCCTCCATACGAGGGATGCCACCTTGGCCTTCTTAATGGCATCCTGTGGGATTTGGGGTTTGAATAACTAGAGCAAATGCTGCTGTGAGCAAGGCACTCTCCTTTATTTTTCATCCAAGAGTCTCTTGTCTTCTGCCAGCATCCATAAAATGGTGGTAGGCCAACTTGCTAGCTTGCAAGCAAGGTAAGCAAATCTCAGACCCTTCAGAATTCTTGGCAAAACACCTATGAAGGAAAACGGGAAGGAAACTGGCATATCCTGAGACAGCTCTTAGACCGTGATACATGTGCTTGTATTAGAGAGAGCAAAAAAAAAAAAAAAAAAAAAAAAGGTTGGGTGAAGGAATCTTGGATGGTGTGCAGTTATAAGAACATTTTGAAAAGGCTGATGAGGAGTCTTCCAGCCAATGGCCCTCTTCAGAGCTGCCCCACATCTCATGGCTTGCTCACTATTCCTGCTGCACTCAATCACTGGCTGGAAGCAGCCTGTGGGAAGCATGGCCTTGGATCAGAAGTGATGGCAGATTCAGAACATAACATCTGGGGATGCCTGGGTGGCTCAGTCGATTGAGCGTCTGACTTTGGCTCAGGTTATGATCTCGGGGTTTGTGAGTTTGAGCCCCGCATTGGGCTCTGTGCTAACAGCTCGGAGCCTGGAGCCCGCTTCAGATTCTGTGTCTCCTTCTCTCTCTGCCGCTCCCCCACGTGTTCTCCGTCTCTCTCTGTCTATCAAAAATAAATAAATATATAAAAAAAACCCAAAAAGAACATAACATCTGGAACATTGGCCAGTACTTTATAGTGAGAGATCTGAGAGTCAATTAAGAGTCCTGTGATTCCAAAATGCTCTATTTTAAAAACAAAGTTGACCACACTATAATTTAAAGAGTTCAGAAAAATCTAGTGCATGGAATATTTAAAGTTTGGGTTGAGGAGTGTGTTGAACAGAACTCTTGGTTATAAGCATCTGAAACCCAAGGCATAGTAACTTTCACAAAAAAACAAACAGAAAACAGAAAAAAAAGAAAAAAAGGAAAAAAGGAGTTTATGGTCTCACGTAACTGAAGAGTGAAGAGTCAAAGCTGGTATCAGTGTCTCCCAGGGATAGGTGGGCTGGGAGATCAGACGATGTCTCTTGTTCTACCTTCTGCTCTGCTTCCTTCTGTGTTGATTTTTCTTCAGGCAGGTTTTCCACGTGGTGCTGTGTTACCCTTATAGGTATTAATACCAGAGCAAAGGGAAATTGTCCTCTCTGATAATGCCAGCCAAAGCCCTTGGACTGACCCTCATTGGCCCACTTTGGATCAAAACTATTGTGATATCCAGTCGCTTGACTTGAGAGACATCATCTTCTGCTTGCCCAGCCCTACTATGTGCTCAGCCTTCCGTGTGCTCAGCCTTATGCCAGGGAAGTGAACTGAAGCAGATCACTAACAGCCCAGCAAGTGAAAGCGCAACCACTGGTAAAAAAAGAATGATGCTGAGTAAATAAAGGTGTTCATTAGAAGGAGAATTTTTTTCCTCCAAGCTTCAGTGATGGTGGTGACTATTGAGATTGGTTGGTTGTGGCTGAAGAAGCTGAGACGTTTGGTGTCAGCTGAGGATACAGAGGTTAAGAAAGGTGTTGACAGAGGAAGCGGATGAAGTCAATGGTTGGATCTGGAACATTCTCAGGCAACCCGGAGCCTGCAGCCCGCATACTGATGCCTCCTACATTGTTGCCACTCTTTGTAATACGATTTTGGGCACCAAAAGATATCTTCAGATGGCATGGCCTCTAAGAATAGAAGTTATACTGGAACATGGAAACATAGCTAGATAATATGACTTTTAGAAATTCAGAAAGAGAAGAGACACCTTTGACTTTTCCTTTAGTTATATTGCTCTTTGGGAGAGAAGTCTTTAAAACTTTGTTTTCCAGAATCTTTGAGTTAGTGAATGGTACACTTGGCTTTGTGAAGACCGTCTTCAAATACATGAAATTACGTGACAGTTTTTGGGCCCCCACGTAGGCTTGTCCTGTTTCCTTCCTTCACTGAAGCTCAAGGTATCGACAGACTAAGCCAATGAATAAAGTTCTCTGGAGTGTAGTTTACCCGATGTCGTTTTGGACCCAGCGGTCTCAATATTTCTTTTCAACTCATTCTCAGAGGCAACTGTGGTACTAAGGCTAGGGGTTAGAATATGTGGGTCCTCTATCACTGCACGCTATGTCCTCAGGAAAACCCTTTAGCCTTTTGAGTAAAGATGGGTATAATGATGCATCTCTAAAACTGTTGAGCCAACCAACTGAGCTAATACACGTGAAGCTGTACCCAGATGTAAAAAATGAAAGGTATTGTGACCTTATTCTCAAGGCTGGGACATTCAGGCCAAAGATGAAGATATAACAAAATCACCTATTTTGTTTCTTTTAAGTCGTAACACATAGGATAGATTCTCTTTTGCCTACCCCTAGGATGATTTTTACCAATCAGTTGGCTTTAAAAAGCGAGTAGCGTTGTCCTAACTCAGAATTCAGCAAACCTGCAGATCCCCGTGATGCTGCGAAGGAACCCGCTTCTTTTTTCCTCTCTTTGTTTTGGTATTTGTCGGTCTCTAATTTCTGTCCTTGGAGAAAAAGCTTACCTCACCATCAACTCATTAGTGCTTTAATATGGGGAAAGCTGATTATAAGCAATCTGAACACGGAATGTTCACGCAGAGCAATCAAGCTAATAATACCTTGCAAGAATATTTCCCCTGGATCTATCATTTTGTCTGTTCTTGTCAGATTTTATGTGTATGGGCATCTAAAGTGCTTCTAACCACTCTGCTTCTGGGATCCTGCATGTGCTAGAGTCTTTCCAGCCAAAAAAAAAAAAAAAAAAAAAAAAAAAAAGGCTGCATGAAGTCATATGTTTAGGGGGAGCGGAAATGAAATTGTTTATACGTTACCACTTAGCTCTCAATTTGTTACTTGATCAAGATATCCCAAGATTTGGTCCAAAAGCAAATATGAGATAATGTTACCATAGGGCACAGGGATTAGGTAACCAGAGTGGAAGGAAGGAAGATTCACACTGAGTACCCAGGGAGAAATGAAGGAATTTGAAACTCATCCGAATCCTTTCCTTTTAGTCTGTCTCCAAGAGGCTAAAACATCTGGTGAATCACGTCAAAGACTCAATCAATCATCCCTGTGTTTGGTTTTTATGATGCCAGACATCTGGATTGACTGAGTTTCTCTTTTCTTTAATTAAATCAACTCGATGTTTTGACTTCCTGCGGAATCAGCTTCGGTCTAAATAATTGACACCACTGTCCTGTTTGTATTCCTACTCGGTTGGGATGCTTTTCATTTTCGTGTTAATTGCTATTGATTGAATGATGGATTGAAAATGGTTTCGAATATTGTATATTTGAGCATTAATGTAAGTTTTTTTAAGCTCTATTTTTTTTTATTATATTGCAAAATTATTTCTGAGAAGATCAACATTACACTGTAACTGGCCACAGCAGAACTTGGATGTCAATAAAAGTAATTATTCTTTTTTTTCTAGCTTGTTTTATTTTTTATTTTTTTAAATTTACATCCAAATTAGTTAGCATCTGGTGCAACAATGATTTCAGGAGTAGATTCCTTAGTGCCCCTTCCCCATTTGGCCCGTCCCCCCTCCCACAACAGAGCGTTAACGTAAGTTTTAATAAATAAATCAGAAAAACAAAATTGACTTGACTTGTTTTTTTTCTGGAAGGAACACGGGATGTTACCTACAACGAATGGTGGTTGAAAGAGTTGAGGAAATGTTAAATAATTATACAGCTAGCTCCCTGCAGAGATCAAAACATCCTCTTTGATGTAAAGACAGCTGGCACTGCAGTCCTTTTAACTGTGTGTGACAAGGACACACAATTTATCTAATTTACGCATTCCTAGCTTTTCTGGTCTATAAGAATTTGGTCTGGTTTTGTATTATTTTCAGATATCCTCTGCTTTCTTATCTGGAGAGGCTTCTGGGCAAGTTGATACCGGGAGGACATTTAAAAAGAAGTGAAAAGAAACTCTGGACACATACTGGTTTAATGAAATATTATATTTTCCAGGAGATAAATGAAGCCTCAAAACAGACAAAACAAAGTTTATCAGGCTAAATATGGGAGAGAAAGCAACTGAAGAAGTTTGAAATAACATCTCAGACCTCACTTTTCTATGGTGTTGACATGGGGCCTGACTTGCACACAAGTCAAAAACGGCTGCTTTCTCACGAAGGTGATTCTGTCCCTTGGTTTCAAAGACGTCTTGATGTGGTTGTAGTTAATCTTGAAAAGCAGGTGAATTATGAGTTTAGGATTCTTATAATCATTGAGCCAAACTGGCTATTTGATATCTGTGTTGTAAGCGTTATAGGACACAGGTCTAAATACAATACCTAAAAGTTTTCACCAAAATTAGGCACAGCTCTTGTGCTGCAGAAAGTGCCCCCCAACCCCACCCCAGTGTGCCTTTAGTCAGACCAGTTGCTAAAAGTAAAAACTACTGTGAACTTTAATGTTACTCTACTAGACGTTGGCTATTTCTTTATACTTTTTCTGGAGTTGAGTTTACAGATGTTTCCAGTGCGTGACCCGGCTTTGACAGTAGTTTCCACTGATACTCTGTTGGTGGATAGAAAGTTCCAGGCACTCACATGCAGTTTACATATATTATCTCTTAGCTACTGCTCACAAGACTATTGAACATACCATTAGTAACAGTGGCCAATACTGAAGCTCAGGGAAGTTAAGCAACTGACTCAAAGTTAATTCAGTTTTGAATTAGCAGTATTTATTTTAAGCATATGTTTATATACATACACACCTTTTCACTGCAGACATTTTGGAAAAGATAGAAAATTTATTACAAAAAATTTTTTTAATGTTTATTTTTGAGAGAGAGAGAGAGAGAGAGAGAGAGAGGCAGAATCCAAAGTAGGTTCCAGGGTCTGAGCTGTCAACACAGAGCCCGATGTGGGGTTCCAACCCACCAACCGTGAGATCATGATCTGAACCGAAGTCGGATGCTTAACCAACCGAGCCACCCAGGTGCCCCAAAGATAGAAAATTAAAAAAAAAAAGAAAGAAAGAAAGAAAGAAAGAAAGAAAGAAAGAAAGAAAGAAAAAATACACTCAAAATGTTATTTCCCTGAGATAATGACTATTAATTTTTTGGTGTACTGACTTACATACACATATATACATAAATCTTTAAATAAGTACATTTAAAACCATAGACTCTTAGCAAGCACATTATTTTGTAATATTCCTTTTTATAAACATAATTGACAATTTCTTCCCTATCATCGGCCATCTTCTAGGGCAGGGATCAGCGAGTGAACTTTTCCTACAAAGGGCCAGAGGGTAAATATTTTATGATTTGTGGGCAAGCCTGTCCCAACTACTTACCCCGGAGAAATCAGCGATCCAGAACGCATCAGTGAGTGTGCGCGATTGTGCTCTGATAGTATTTTCCTTACAAAACAAACAACAGTGGGGCAGATTTAGCCATGGGCTATAGCCTTCTGATCCTTGTTCTACAGAATCATTTTTAAAAATGACACCGATAGGAGTTTGTCACATGGCTGTATGATTATATTCTTGTAAGCATTTATTTAGTTCATGACTGTTGAGAAACAGTAATGTGATGAAAATTCTTATAACTGAAAGTTGGTACACATGCGCTAGACTCTCCTTAAGATAATTGCCTAGACAAAAGAAAATCTGAGTCCTATGGAAAGTCTTTGGAAAGTCCTATGGAAAGTACATGATATTTATTCCCAAATTACAGTCCATAGGGTTGTAATTTCCATTCTCACCAGTGGTGTAAAGGAAGACCTTTTTATCTATATCCTTGCTAATCATGAACACTGGGAGGTTTCTTCTTTCCTTTTCTTTTCTTTTTTTCTTTTTTTTTTTTTTTTTGCCAATTATTGTTAGACGAAAACAACAGCCACTTGTTTGAATTTGCATGTTTTGATTTTTCTTGCCTTTGATAGTATTTTCTGCTTTTCACGTGCTTAATATTTAACCGTAAGTCAGCTATTTCCTTCAGATCAACCTAATTTTATAAATGATGGAAACATGCAAATTTAGTTTAGCATATTAAATAACTTACATCCCTAGTTCGATTAACACATGAAGTGTTAGATTAGCATATAGGTGCTGCTAAAGCAGTCCCTGCTAGTCCCTCTTTGTTTACGAAACTATTTCTTTTCTTTTCTTTTCTTTTCTTTTCTTTTCTTTTCTTTTCTTTCCTTTCCTTTCCTTTCCTTTCCTTTCCTTTCCTTTCCTTTCCTTTCCTTTCCTTTTCTTTTCTTTTCTTTTCTTTTCTTTTCTTTTCTTTCATGTCTATTTATTTACTTTTGAGAGAGAGAGAAGGCAGAGAGACAGGGAGAGAGAGAATCCCAAGCAGGCTCTGCACTGCCAGTGAAGAGCCCGACAGGAGACTTGGATTTATGAACTGTGAGATCATGACCTGAGCCAAAATTAAGAGTCGGATGCTTAGCCCACAGAGACACCCAGGTGCCCCAAACTGTATTTCTTTTCTAATCTCACTTCCTTTGACTCTTGTCCATAAAATAAGAAAGTGTCTTTTTTTGAAAGCTTTTGCTCTTCATTTGGCCCTCACTGGACCCTCCCCATGGAAAACACACTTTCTCTGACTTATTGGAAGGCAAGATTTTGAGATTCCTTTATCCAGACTTCTCCATGAGGTGGAATAAATGTGCTGCAGCTTATGGGCATTGTTACGGGTTGAAATATATCTTCCAAAAAATAAAGTCCAAATCCCCCAGTACCTGTGAGTATCACCTTATTTGGAAATATGGTCTGTGCAGACGTAATCGAGTTAAGATGAGGTTGTTAGTGTGGGCCCTAATCCAATACGACTGCCAGCCTTATAAGTGAATGACACAGAGAGACAGGGAAAATGTGAAGGTGAAGGGGGAGGCAGAGTTTGTAGTTATGCTGCTATAAACCAAGGAACAGCTGGGCTGCCCGCAGGTGGAAGAGAGAAGGAACGGTCCTCCTTAAGAGGCTTAGAAGGGAGCGTGGCCCTGCCCACACCTCGATTTCAGACTTCTAGCCTCCAGAATTGTGAGAGAATGTTTTAAGCCACCCAATTGGTAGTACTTTGTTATTGCAACCCCAGGACCCTTGCACAGGTATGGATGTCTGTCAGCTACTTTGGAACTACACAGTCCAGAAATTCTCCCCGCTCTTTTCTCCTTCAAGTGGGGCTCTTGTCAGAGCAAAGCTCTTGTTCCTGATGGCTGATTTGCCTGTGGCCAATGGGTTATTTATTACAAGAAGTAAGGAGGAGGAAGTTGGTTAGGCTCTGAGTGAGATCGCTGTCTTATCCTTAGCTGAGCTATCATTAAAGACGATATTGTAGGGGGCGCCTGGGTGGCTCAGTTGGTTAAGCATCCAACTTTGGCTCAGGTCATGATCTCACACTCCGTGAGTTCAAGCCCCACATCAGGCTCTGCGCTGACAACTCAGAGCCTGGAGACTGCTTCAGATTCTGTGTCTTCCTCTGTCTCTCCCCCTCCCCTGCTCATGCTCTGTCTCTCTCTGTCTCAAAAATAAGTAAAAAAATTAAAAATAAAAAGATGATATTGTAGGAGCCCCTGGGTAAGCGTCTGATTTCAGTTCAGATCATGATCTCGTGGTTTACGAGTTGGAGCCCCGCCTAGGGTTCTGTGCTGATGGCTCGGAGCCTGGAGCCTGCTTTGGATTTTGTGTCTCCCTTTCTCTCTGCTCCTCCCCTGTTCATTCTCTCTCTCAATCTCTCTCTCTCTCATTCTCTCAAAAATAAATAAAAACATTAAAAAAAACCCCAAGATGATATTTTGATCTCCTACCTCCTTTCCTCCAAAATCTCCACAGGAAGATGAACCTGGAAGTCTCAAAAATAACACAGGACACTGGCATTTTGGTGACCAAAATACCACCTAGAGAGGCCTGGCTCCTTGCTTTGAGTGTGGTGGCTGGTATCTGAGTGGGGATGTGGATGATTTATCTTAGATTTACAGTGAGTATGGCTTCAGGGCCCTTGTGTCTGATATTCATCCAAGAAGGCATGTTGTGGTCACATCTGGTATCAAAGATCTTTGATTATTAGAAAGGGAGATTTTATTTTTTTAAAGCTTATTTATTTATTTATTAAAAAAATTTTTTTTCAACGTTTATTTATTTTTGGGACAGAGAGAGACAGGGCATGAATGGGGGAGGGGCAGAGAGAGGGAGACACAGAATCAGAAACAGGCTCTGAGCTGTCAGCACAGAGCCCGACGCGGGGCTCGAATTCACGGACCATGAGATCGTGACCTGGCTGAAGTCGGATGCTTAACCGACTGCGCCACCCAGGCGCCCCTAAAGCTTATTTATTTTGAGAGACGGAGTGGGGCAGGGACAGAGAGCAGAGAAAGAGAGAATCCCAAGCAGGCTCTGCATTGCTAGCACAGAGCCCGACACTGGGTTCAGTCTCACAAACTGTGAGATCATGACCTGACCTGAAACTAAGAGTCAGACGATTAACTGCCTGAGCCACCCAGGCACATGCCCCCCTTTTAAAGTTTATTTATTATTTTGAGAGAGAGAGGGAGGTTTTAAATTCCCGTTAGTTTCTACCTTAAAATGGAGAATACATCATACAGATTTTTTTTTCTGCACTGGTGGAAGAAATGCTTTGTTTCCCTTTATCTGTATATTTTTTATTCAGCCAACACTTTGAACTGCAAAGGCGGGTAACGTTTCCACTGGGCCTCACGACACTTGTGTATGAGTATTTTATTTAGTATGATCATGAGTAGGCAGCACGAGGTGCACTGCCCTACATCTATGCCTTCTCATCTTATTTTGAAGTACTTTGAAGGATGAAGAAGGAGCCGTACAAGGGTTAATCTCGTGAATTCATGAAAGCATCAAGAAGAGTGGAAGTCCTTATCACACACCAGATAACTAATCTTGGGTTGAAAAAAATAAATACCCTGCGATTATTATTAGAAACTCAAAGGTTAGAATGGAATTTAAAAAGCTTGTTCCTGGAGCACTGATGTTAGAACAGCTTACCCAGAAAAGCTGGGAGGAATGCAGCTGGTGGATGTAACATGTTTTCATCTTTATGTCAAAACATGAACTGTAGGACAGAGAAAGTAACCCAAGTCATGCTGACTTCAGCGGGGCAGGCGAAGGATCTTCTTATTTAGAAACATGAAAACCTTGGTTGATCGATAAAAAGGCGGTTGGTCCAGACCCGTTTATAAAGGTGGGACGAGGCGGCTCTCTGTGATGAGACTGAAGGGTCAAGGCTGGCAGAAGACGTAGAGAATTACAGAAGTGTTGGCATGACTGACAGGGTGGTGGAGTCCAATTAGCCAGAGCTCATGACTGAGCTATGATGGACCTGGAGGGATCAGGCTCTGAGTGCTCCCATCACAGGTTCTCGTGACGGACAGGTGCCCAAGGGTGAGGCTGGTTCAGAGCAGCAGGTGTTGGGTGGGGGCCGCTGGGACCAGTCATTCAGCTACAAGGTCCAGGGGACACCAGGGTACCATGTGGATTTAAGGACTCCATCTGATGGCCATGCCTCGACTTCATGAAGCCAGAAGCCAACTTAGAGAAGAGGACCCAGAAAACTGAGCATTGAACTCAAGAGACTATTTATTTATTTATTTATTTATTTTTATTACAAAACATTTTTTTAGAATTTATTTATTTTTGAGAGACAGAGACAGAGTGTGAACGGGGAGGGGCAGAGAGAGAGAGATATATAGAATCCTAAACAGGCTCCAGGCTCCGAGCCATCAACACAGAGCCCCATGCAGGGCTCCAAGCCATGAACCGGGGAGATGATGATCTGAGCTGAAGTCGGATGCTTAACCGGCTGAGAGCCACCCAGGTGTCCCTCAAGGAGCTGTTTAAACTATTGTTTCAAACTAAGTGAATCTTCGGAAGTGAAGTATAGTTTCCTCCCTTACTACCCAGCAGATAGGGTGCCATGAATGATGGGATGATAGGTCACATGATACTTCTCAGTTTTAGGGAAATTAAGTACCATGTCTTTTTGTTGCACATTTGACTACAGTGTAAGTTAAGTCCAGTCCTCTAACATAAAGGGGTTCTCTTATGTGAAAACAGGCTCACGCACGTATGCTATTTCTAGTGGGCTCCCAGATGAGATGGCCCTTCTCCCTACCTGCTGGCCCCTAGACTGTACCCTAATACCACAACCTCTATATGCCAACACTTCATGCCTGGACTCTGCGAGAATGTGCTATGCTTTATTGGTTTACTCCAGAAACAGGTGTGGAGGAGGAGGAACCAGTTACATAATTTTAGGCCACCATCTCCTCCTAGCTGGCCTTTTGTCCAACTTTGGAAAGTTGATCTGTCAAAGAGGACCCAGGATGAGACTCACTGCCGTGATTGCTGTGTGCAGACAGAACTAACGTGTGACCTGGGCTGGCCATTGGTCTGGGCTGCTGCTTCCTTGTCCATTCATTCCTTCATTCAAATTTTTTTTTCAAAGTTTATTTATTTTTGGGACAGAGAGAGACAGAGCATGAACGGGGGAGGGTCAGAGAGAGAGGGAGACACAGAATCGGAAACAGGCTCCAGGCTCTGAGCCATCAGCCCAGAGCCTGACGGGGGGCTCGAACTCCCGGACCGCGAGATCGTGACCTGGCTGAAGTCGGACGCTTAACCGACTGTGCCACCCAGGCGCCCCTCATTCCTTCATTCAATAAATGTGTGCTGACGGGAGTAAGTCGCATTCTCACAACTAGGAAAGAAGAGTTGTTACACATTTTCCCCTCAAGGAGCTTCCAGTCTGAGAAGTAAACAAGGTATTTTTCACACAAAACTTGTTTCAGAAGTTGAATGTGGGAATATAGAGCTTGGTGAAATTTGAAAAATGAAATTATGTATTTGGGTTGACTCTATAATAGAATGTCTTTGGCAACCAGATATCAGAAGGGCTCGAGAAAGAACACTGAACAACAATGACCCGGTCCAATTATCTCTACATCTGATTTCATAAAATAATTTCTTATAGAAAGAGCTACTTTATACATGAACAGTAAACTGAGGAAAGAGTGGTATGGAACATTGGAAACCTCTTTCTTAATTTGGGGGAAAAAGATTTTTTTCTGTTGTTGGGTTATGATGTCATCTTCGAATGCTAGGGAAAAACCATGTTTATACACATCAGGGAAAGGAAGCCCAAGTATAGCCAATATTTATGCAGGAAACGAACACAACATGTGGGACCCAAACTTGCCTCTGTCGTACTTCCCAGTCTTTTGCTGTTTTGCCATACGTGGCCACCCAGTGTCATCGACTTTTGAGGCCCACCCAGGGGATCTTGGTGTCAGCAATAAAAGATGCCATTGCAGTTAGGCGTAAACATGAAAATTTGTGTTAAATGTGCTAAATCACAGCTAATGAGATTCCAGGCATTTCTCTGTAATATGCAATGGAATTTATAACAATATGCTTGTATAAACCATGCTACTGGGATTACTGGGCTTCCAACTTATAAATAAAAAAAAATAAAATTAAACATGAAGATACTGAATATGAAGAAATACAGTAAGTGATAAAGATTATGTTCTCCCGAAGAGTTGAGGGTGCTTTGATTTCTGGTTATCTGAATTCAGTTCTCCGGCACAGTCTACAGAGCTAGGAAAAATGTCAGCGTCAGAGTTTCCTCCCAAAGTGGGGTGAAGTTTGATGGTGTTCCTTCTTCAGAGCCTTCCTTTTTTGAGTACAAGAGCAGTTGTACGTTGTTTACAGAGATAAATGTTTTATAGCTGACCTATAATTGCTTCACTCAAATGCATTACTTCCTCATTTTTACAATTTAAAAACCATAGCCTATTAATGTATTTGCTAATAGCAAGGACAGCTCAAGTACACTAATTGTACATGTCATAATTTATTTAGCTTTACATTGACTGTAATTTTCAGTTTGTCTCTGAGAAATCTTAATGCATGTTTGTAGTCCAGTGTATTTATTAATAGCAGTCTCTGACTCTCAGAATTGTCCTGTTTTGGATGATAAATTATACAGTCAACCTAATTTAGCACTATTTGTATCCCTGGCTCTGTGCTAAGTATTTGATGGGTGTTATCTCATTGAATCCTAAACTAGCAAGCAAACAGACCTACATGGTTTCTGCCACTGCCTTTAACTGCTGTATCAGATTCATCCTCACACTGAGATTTGATGGGTCAAGATCTCAGAGAAAAAGGAAGCATATTCTCTGCTGATTTTTCCCTTAGGACATTCGTCAAATTGTTGGCTGTGCAAGGAAAAGAGGCTAAGAAGAAATAGTGGTTCAGAATTGTAACAAATATATTACGTACAGAAAAATACATAAATCATAAGCATATAGCTCAGTAAATTTTCACAAAGTAAACACTTCCATGTAACTACTGCCCCAACAAAGAAATAGCATTTCCAGCAAACTGTCAGGTGTCCATGAACCTTTTCCAGGGCATTAGTCACCATGACAGCAGCTGCTATCTTGACTTCTCTCATGTTAGTTTTAATTGATTGTGAACTTTATATAAATGGAAGCATATAGTATATACCTTTTGTTTCTAGATTTTTTTCCACCCAACTTTATTTATTTTTTTTTTAAAAATTCTTTTTTTTAACATTTACTTATTTTTGAGACAGAGAGAGACAGAGCATGAACAGGGGAGGGTCAGAGAGAGAGGGAGACACAGAATCGGAAGCAGGCTCCAGGCTCTGAGCCATCAGCCCAGAGCCTGACGTGGGGTTCGAACTCACGGACCGCGAGATCATGACCTGAGCTGAAGTTGGACGCTCAACCGACTGAGCCACCCAGGCGCCCCAATCCACCCAACTTTATTTTGTGAGATTCATCCATGTTGTTCTGTGAACTAGTAGTTTGTTTATTTTCATTGCTGTAGAATATTCTATTGTATGAATGGGCCCCCATTCATTTGCTCATACTACTGTTTGATGGGTATTGTTTCCACTGTCTGGCTATCATACATAATGCTGATACAAACACAATTTTGTTTAATATATGCTTAGTGGAGATTAAGGTAATAGAATATGTGTGTGTCCAGGGTTAGTGTATGTTATTATCTGAGGTGGTTGTACCAGTGTATATTCTTAACTCCCAACATGAGGCATATTCAGGCAAAATTTATGATCTGGCAAAACCATTAAATTAGGGAATTGTTATGTGGTTTCAAAACGACTCTTTGTTTTATAAGAGAACAGTTAAGGGTAAGCTTATTTCATATATTTAAAGATGTATCCAAGTTTCCATCTAACTTCTGAGATAGAAATTTAATGGGAAAAGCAATACGTAGAGCAATTTTCCTTTTGTTGGTTCTTTAGGTAAAAATCCTGAAAGTGAGACATAGGGTGTACAATCATATTACTTAGTTGTTACTAAATCAAAATTGGAAATTCAAACTATGTGTATTATTATTCTGGCACTCACTACCTGAGGCTTGTGGGGAGGAAATAACTTCTTAGAGGATCAATTTTCCAGGTATTCCAAGATAAACTTTGGAATTTAGCCACATAGAGTTTTTTCTTTTATTTCATCATACATCTGAGAGCACAACATATTTCAGTGTCATTTATATTTACATTTATTTTATTTTTACTGAGCTTGATGACTTTTAAAAGGGTTTATATTTCTTAATTTGGGAATTTCCTTTTCATATGTTTTGCCTATTTTTTTTTATTAGTGTATGTAGAAGAATGAATGGTGGCTGCCAAAATACATGTCCACGTTTTAACCCCTGGAACTATGAACGTGAAATTATTTGGAGAAAGAGTTGTTTTGCCCATTCCAGCCCACGGACGGTGATGCTCTTGACTAGAATGCTTTGAGGCTCCTGCCTAGGCAGTGGTACAAGTAGCAAGCACCACGGACACTTTCCCACCAGGGTCAATTTGTGAGTAGACCAGCCCTTGTCATTCTTATGATCACAGGATGCATTCCAGCAAAAAGCCATCAGGAAACATTGAGGAACAAGATTTATTACTCATAAGTCTTCAAGACTCATAAGTCTTGAAGGGTACATGACATGAAGGTACAGAAATGAGGGGGAGAGAGACAAAGAAAGAGAGGGAGAACCTGGGGCTCTGCCTTTATTAGGATCCAAGGGTGGGGGTCTGAGGTTTTAAGAGGCCACTCATCATTGGCTAATTTGAACACTAAGAGCAGGAATTAGGGTGTGGGAGAGTGGTGGCAGGGTCACCCAAGCTACCAATTAACTAGATTGCCCTGGGTTTTTTGAAAGGGTAACTTCATCCGTCTAGGGAGCTTGGTTCCTTATCTGGCTTTGTGTGTGTGTGTGTGTGTGTTTGTTTTTTGTTTTTTTTTGCTGGTAGCTGTGTCATACAGCTGCCAATCTGTTAATAAACCGACTTAATAAATCCATAAAATGGATTTCTCAAAAATGATTGCCTTGGCAATCAAAAGTTTATAATGTCAGGCGTTTACACTGCAAGGGTTTTTGCAGCTATAACTAAGGATCTCAAGATGAGAGCATCCTGGGTTATCTGGGTGGGACCTAAATCTAATGACAAATATCCTTACAAGGGATATGAGATGACACAGACCTGGAGAGGACCAGCTGGAGATGGAGGCAAAGTTTGGAGTGTTGTAGCCACAAACCAAGAGACTCCTCGGCCACCAGAAGGAAGCTGAGGGTGGAAATGAAGGATTTTTCCCTACAGCCTTTCGTGTATACTGTGACACCTTGATTTTGGACTTCTGGCCTCCAGCACTGTGAGGCAATGAATGTCTGTTGTTTTAAGCCACTAATTTATAATAATTCCTTACAGAAGCTCTAGGAAATTAATATAGTGTATTTTCAGATTTTCTTTCATTGAGCACAATTTGTATATTAAGACGATTAACCATTTTCTTATTATGCATATGGCAAGTATTTTCCCCTTAATTGTTTATTTAAAAAAAATGTTGTTTATGTTTGTATTTCTCCATAGAGAAAATTTTTGGCTGTTTTGTTTTAAATTAATAGACTTGATTCTTTAGAGTAGTTTTAGATTCATAGCAAAATAGAGCAGAACGTACAAAAATTGCCCATATACTTACCCCACCCCTCTCACACACAAACTACCCCCACTATTGATGTTCCATGCAACAGTGGTACATCATAGCATCATTATCACCCAAAGCCCATAGTTTACATTAAGGTTCACTTGTGCCGTTGTATATTCTGTGCATTTTGACAAACATATAATGCCATATATTCATCAATGTAGTTTCATACAGAGTAGTTACACTGCCTTAAAGACCCTCTGTGCTGTGCCTGTTCATCCCTCTCTCCCACCTAAGAATTTTTATTTACTCAAATTTCCCAGTCCTTTTTGTTAGTATTTCTGATTTTGGAGATATTTTAAGAATGGTTACAATTATACTTTTAATAAGTTGATAGTTTCACCTGTGAAATTTAAATCCGCCATTGTCTAGAATTTATTGTGGCATAAGGTATTCTGGGAGAGAATACGACTTACTACATCGTGTACTATTTATTATATGACAACAGTGCTTCTCTTTCTTCATAAACTTGATATATACATCAGGTGAAACGAACTTTGCTAAGGTAGCCATCGCTTCTTGAACTTTGGCTTATCCAGCCCAGTCAAAGGTACCATGGGATGGGGATGTAGGAGGCCAAAGACCACTGGCATAGTTGAGCATGAAACTCTGCCCAAAGGGAAAATTCACCTAGGATGGGGCCAGATTGATCCTGGGACTCATCCATTTGGGAAGAGACAATGTTGTGTGCTGTTTGAGAAGGTAGATTACATGAGCCTGGGCTGTGTTCTGTTCCTGCACATCCTCTGCTCTTCCCATTCTAGGCAGTCTTGGGATCAGAGGAGATGCAGCTTGGGTTTTGTGCTCTTTCAATGTTTAGTATGCCTGTACTCATTATCCACCAAAAAAAATCATCTGTGTGCTTTCCATCTTTTTACTGGAAAGAATCTAATTAATGTAATTTTATAATATATTTGATTAACTGAAAAGAGCTTGTTCATTACTCTTGGCTTTCTAATTTTGTCTATATACCTGTGCTCATTCTTCCAGGTGAGTTTGAGATCATGTTGTTAAGTTCCCCGTTCTCCACCCCTACACCTACAACTAAAAATTCCTGAGTTTTATTTGGAGTATCTTTATAGTCTAATTGGAAGAGAATTGACATCCTTAGAATATTGAAACTTTCCATGCAGGAAAACCCATTTTTGATAGGAGTATAAAGATATTCTGAGTCCGTGGGTTCAGATCTAAAGTATTTTTTTGTTAAATATGGACCTTTAATACTGTGTTTCCATATTCAAATCTTTGTATTTAGAAGATATTTTGTCTATTATATTTTTAAAATGGTGATTACTAATATATTCAGTAATCACTTTTGTTTTATTTGTTATTTGTGTTGTTTCTATTGCATAAAATGAGAATTTTGTTTCTTCCTTTCAAATCTTCTACACCTTATTTCATTCCACGGCTAATTGCGTTAGCTGGCCCTTCCATAAATCATCTCATAAGGGTAGAAATATGTCTAATGTTTCAGTATTAGATAGATCCTTATAACTCTTATAATAAGAGTTAAACCCTTATATAAGTTTATAAGTTAAACTCTCATAAACTCCTATAGTCATGAGTTTCAGATGCTATTCTGTTATAGCAGTTCCATACTTTTCTTTTCCATTGGTCTTTTATCTCATACTTTTACCATGCAGGATGCTTTTCAGTAGAAAGGACAGGTTAGTTGTCCTCATTGTAGAGGTCTAATATCTTTCTCAGATTTTCAGACGAGGTGCATGCTGTTTTGTACAAAACCTCATTTTTAGAAGCCTTTTTTTTAAAAGTTTATTTATTTTGAGCGAGTGAGAGAGAGAGAGAGAGAGAGAGAGAGAGCAGGGGGAGCAGAGAGAGGGATGGAGAAAGAGAATCTTAAACAGGCACCACACTGCCAGCACAGAGCCCCATGTGGGGCTTGAACTCACAAACCATGATATCATGACCTCAGCAGAAACCAAGAGTGGGATGCTTAACCAAGTGAGCTACCCAGGCGTCCCCTAGAAGCCTTTCATTTAGAGTTTTGGTGCAACTTGACTGTGTTAGTGTCTTCTCTACCCCACTGTTTTTGATAATAATGTTAAATATAAAATGAAACATACTATTCTCGGTACTGCTTCAAGATCTGATTCCTCCTTGCGCATGCATAGTGTTAGTTCTGCCTGCTGCCAGCACTGAGCGTGCCTGGAAGTCAATGTTGGCCTCTTAGAGTGGGACCCAGGGATCTTACTGCCATCTGCCTGTTCTCTGCTGGGTTGGGACTGTGCATTTCTCCATCTGGGCAGCGGTGCTGTAAGAGGTGCAGAGCCTCTCTGTCAAATAGACTTTATTCACTTCCCATACCATGTGTTTGAGCCTCCATATATGTTTCACAGTCCAGGTCCAACTCTTCTCTAATCACTGCCAATTCCGTCTGGATTCTGCTTTTAGGATGATGATTAATCACAGTTTTTCTGAGAGTTGTCAATGTGTGCCTTTTTTGGTGTTTGTTTGTATTTAATGAGTGGCTGGGGGAGGTTATGATGGGGACTGCTTGCCACTCATCATTTTGAACCTGTCTGTTGTATGGTTACTCCTAAAGATACCTGTTTATATTTAACTTACCCCGGTCACATCTCATAGGTTACACTTGGTCAAAACATGTTGGTTGTGTTTCAAAATCTTGTACTCTGATCTCTTTGAAAAGTTTGCAGAGTCATGCTGAGTCATTCACAAGAGACCTTCCGGATTTGGTTAATTACAAGTAGTTTAAATAAAATCTCTTACAGAAATAAAACATAGGTAGAAAGAATAGGACAACCATGGTTGAAGAAGGAGGGGCTAACTCTACAGGGTCTCCCAGTTACCTAGTTATTTTTCTTCTTTGTAAAACTTACCACAATTATGATTAAATTATCATGTATTTACTGTCCCCCTACTCCTCTTATTGCAAATTTGATGAGGATGGGGACTGTGTCTCTTTCACTGCAGTATTTCCAGTAACTAGCGTAGAAACTTGCACATAGAAAGTGCTCAAAAATCTGTATCAAATAAACGAATAAGGGTTACTAGTGTCCTAACCCACTCCTATGCCTTCTACAAAAAAGCATTCTTACCTCAAAAGAAATGATAGTGTTTAGTAGAAACTAGTTCTGTTGAAAAATTCTAATATAGGTAAAGGAAAATTGGTAATACTGCGTGGACAAAAAAACCCACTTTTTTGTACCTGAACTTTGATATTGGGAAGTGCTAAGCAGAGATGACCAAGGAAAACACTCACAATTAACTTTATATTTTATTAAAAAAGTAAAACACCAAACAGAACAGCACTCAACATCACTCGTCATCAGGGAAATACAGATCAAAACCACAATGAGATACCACTTCACACCTGTCAGAATGGCTAACATTAACAACTCTGGCAACAACAGATGCTGGTGAGGATGCAAAGAAAGAGGATCTCTTTTGCATTGTTGGTGGGAATGCAAGCTGGTGCAGCCACTCTGGAAAACAGTATGGAGGTTCCTCAAAAAATTAAAAATAGAACTACCCTACGACCCAGCAATTGCACTACTGGGCATTTATCCAAGGGATACAGGTGTGCTGTTTCGAAGGGACACATGCACCCCCATGTTTATAGCAACACTATCAACAATGGCCAAAGTCTGGAAAGAGCCCAAATGTCCATCGATGGATGAATGGATCAAGAAGATGTGGTATATATATACAATGGCGTATTACTCAGCAATCAAAAAGAATGAAATCTTGCTGTTTACAACTACGTGGATGGAACTGGAGGGTATTATGCTAAGTGAAGTTAGTCAGTCAAAGAAAGAAACCATATGACTTCACTCCTATGAGGACTTTAAGAGATCAAACAGATGAACATAAGGGAAGGGAAACAAAAGTACTATAAAAACAGGGAGGGGGACAAAACAGAAGAGACTCATAAATATGGAGAACAAACTGAAGGTTACAGGAGGGGCTGTGGGGGGGGGGATGGGCTAAATAGGTAAGGGGCACTAAGGAATCCACTCCTGAAATCATTGTTGCACTAGATGCTAATTTGGATGTCAATTAAAAAAAAAATAAGAAATAAAACAAGTTAATTAAAAAAAGCACTAAAAAATAACTGTCTTTAGAAATTTTTGTCGTTAGTTTAAAAAACTAAAATATAACTTAAAATAATAGTATTAACCACACATATGTGTTTGTACACCTTTTGGATGTGCCCAGGTTTTTGGAGAGTGATTGTCAGAAACATAAAGCAATTGCACGCTCTTTCCAAACATTCTCAAATTATGTTCTAATGTCTTAAATCATAAGAAGTACCTCTAGTCACTAAAGTAAGCGTCTCCATTTGGCTTGATGTATGTTTAGTCTATTTCTTCTTGGCAAAAATATTTTAGTGTAAGTGTCCGAGCATAAGGCTGACAAAATGTTTTCTTTCCTACCCATTTGTGTGGTCTTCTTTAACAAAAACTTTATGTTTAAAAAAACTAGAATCTGTTCAGAGGAATGATATATATCTACATAAGCAGTTTATTTGGCATTGAGAATAATTGAAAGGTAGGTGAGTTCTAATTGAGAAAAAACAAGAGAGCACTTCTAATCATCAGTGTTTCAGCTACTTAATTACAATTTTGCCTCATCTTGAAAAAAAAAAGAAAAGAAAATAGCACAATAATAAGAAAATAATTATAATTTTTGTAAATAATTGTATTTATAAGACCTAATCATTTTTGCTCTTTACCGTTTAATTTACTCTTTACCGTTTAATTTACTGTTTACATTTTACCGTTTAATAATACACAGGTGTGGATTATTTCTACTTTTGTCTTTTTTGAAATCTGGATAGAAAATTCTGAATTCCATGACGTTGTTCTTGTAATATTAGCACATGGAATGACAATTAATCTTAATTCAGAAAGTATGCATTGAATTTGTCTTAGATCTTTAATACTGTTGCTGAAGCATTAAAAGGACCTTACAACATAAATGACAAGATATATGCACATGGTATAATTATGTGTTCCTCAGTCAGAGTGTGATGAGCTATTGTAGTGGACGGTTGAGATTTGGTATAAAAATAAAGAAAGAACAATATTGCAGTGGGCTGGAAGAGATTGAGTATGCCTTATAGTTTAATCCTAATATGAATCCTGAGAAGAGTAGGTTTAAATAAAATCAATGAATGGTGGAGGTCATTTCCTCTCAGGAAAACAGTATGAGGAAAGATTTTTTTTAGTTAAAAAAAAATGTTCATTTATTTATTTTTTAATTTTTTTTCAACTTTTTTTTTTTTTTTTTTTTTTTGGGGACAGAGAGAGACAGAGCATGAACGGGGGAGGGGCAGAGAGAGAGGGAGACACAGAATCGGAAACAGGCTCCAGGCTCTGAGCCATCAGCCCAGAGCCTGACGCGGGGCTCGAACTCCCGGACCGCGAGATCGTGACCTGGCTGAAGTCGGACGCTTAACCGACTGCGCCACCCAGGCGCCCCTCATTTATTTATTTTTGAGAGAGATAGAGAGAATGGAGGGGAGGGGCAGAGAGTGAGGGAGAAAGAGAATCCCAAGCAGGCTCCCTGCTGTCAGGGCAGAGCCCAACACAGGGCTCAATCCCACAACCCTGAGATCATGACTTGAGCCAAAATCAAGAGTCAGATGTTTCACTGACTGAGCCACCTGTGCACTCCAAGGAAAGATTTTAAGTGGGGAGTGGGTACAGGGCAGAAAGCTTGAGTGTGATGAGATTGGCCATGAAAGGTGGGACTAATTTCAGGATGGTCGCGAGGACCAGACTCATGAGTTTGATCCTGTATTTTAGACAATTAGGATGAAAGTTTTGAAAAGGGGGACAAAATGTTGACATTTATTTAAATGCAGACACAACATATAGGATCAATTGGAACAGGGAGGAAGTAGAGGCCAAAAGACTATATCTGCTGTTCAGGAAGTGACAATATTAGGGTTATGGTTGTGGCTTTCTTCTCCTTCATACCTTGTGTTCTTAGATGTCTTCAATTTTTTTTTTTTTTGCCTGGACCAACCAGGAGAATGTAAGTGCCAAAGAGGCTAAGGTAGAAGACTCTTTTTTAATGGATGATGAATTTGGTTTTGATTATGTTGATTTGGGGGCAAAGCTTGACTGTGCAAATACAAATTCCATGAGGTAGATGGAGATCCAGACTAGAATTGCTCAAGGAAACAGAATGGAGATGCAGATCTGCATCACCAGCACAGGAGCAATGATTAAAATACCAAGAAATGATATATAATGGTGCTTTAGATATAGGGTCAGAAGCAGCTTTGGATCATTTCCCTGGTTAGTGACTGGGGGAAAAAAACTAGAAATGAGAAGTGAGACTCAGGAAAAACAACGACAGTGTCAGTGTCACGTACAGTCTGAAAAAAAAATGGGTGTAACTTGAAGGTCAAGTGTGAGGATTGTGGAAAAAACAATCTTTAATTCACCCAGAGAAGAGTGATTTAGCCTTTTGTGGGGATGGAGTACATGTAGGTAGAAAAATGTGAAGAGAAGTAAAATAGGATTTCAGGCCCTGGGGAGTAGACTGGTGTTGTAGAAACAAGCCCATGATTGTATGTTGCTAGTTTAAGAAATTTGGTAGGGAAAAGGATAGAAATATGGCTGCAGTTAGGGAAAACAGAAGAGTCAAGAAAGACATTTTCAGAATGGGTAAATGTGTGAAATATGCAAAATAGAGAGATTTCATCAGGGAAAAGGAGCTCTCCTGGGAAAGGAAAGAATGTGTGAGGTACAAGAAGACAGGAGACAGGCAGAGACTTGTTTACCTTTAAAGTGGTCACTTTTTATTTTCTAAGACATGGGGAAGAGGGTCTAAGCGAGGGTAGTGAGGGAACTAAGGGCTGATAGATCTGTTGTTTGCAAGAAAATAAGGGCAGGCCTGTGCTGGCAAGAATAGAATGAAAGAGTGAAAGAAATAGAAATATTTATACAGTAGAGTCATATATCAGTCCCACATTTAATTTATGTGAGTATTGCCAAATATTCTTTGGAGAAAAAAGCAAGGTAACAAGTGCCCTCAGTTTCATATGGACAAAATCATTGAATCTGTTCTTCATATAAAAAATGATTTATTTTTAAGTTTTTCTTTGGCCGTGAAATGAAAATATTAAGTGTATCTTGCATGGTAGACACTGTGATATGCACCCAGATCCTTTCTGGGTTGAAGGATCTATTTCCCCAGCTGCTGGGAATACTGCCAGACAATACTCTTTAGCTGTCATTCCACTTTGGAAATTGCCTTGGCCGAAGAAATATGCCTCACCCAAGGTCATGTCCCCTTCTGGACGGCCCACAACCAGTGACTGATCAATATAGGAGATAAAGACCCTATCCCTTCTCCTCAGCAGACAGCCAATCTGAAGGTCCATTAAAAGCTTGAGAGCTTCCGACAAGGTTTGCTGAGTTCTTTGCTGGGGCGTATCACAGCTCTTGCATTTTTTTCCCCTCTCCTTTTAACAAGTGTTCAAGAACACTCCCTAAACATCCTTTATGCTAATCTATGTTTTGAAGTCTTCTTGCGAAAACAAACTTGCAACATTTGAGAGACTTATTTCCCCAGGGGCTGGAAAGGCTTCTAGAAGATAGCCATCACATGTTAGTCTCCTTTAGGATTTACTTCAGCTGAAGAAAACTTTCTCTACCAAGTCATGTCTTCTTCCAGAAACAGTCGACATTCAACGACTAATCAATGGGGTGACATAAAGGGCTTGTCATTCTGAATCCAAGTTGGGACAATTCTGATAGGCCAACCCACAATCAAAGCTTTCTATGACATTGGCTGAGGCCTTAGCTGGGACTGCATTACTGCTCAACTTTTCCCACTGCTCAATTTCCCTTCCTTCCTTTCCTTTCTACAAGGGCACTCCTTCAGCCTTCTCATGCTGAACTCCATCTGGCAGTCAGCTTCCCGTGACCCCTGACCTGCACTGTCTTGCCAACCCAGGTTTTATTTTTTAATACTAACTTTTACCTTAGCAAAGTACTCCTATAAAGTTCAATTGTCTTTTGTGACTCTTCCAAAAATCAACAAGTTGTTAGTACATTTTCTTTCTTTTCATGAAGATATTTCCTTCCAGTGCCCATAGTTTAAAGTTTTCAAAGGTCCACTGATAATATCACCTGGGTTAGAATGTTTATGTGTCATCTTTTGCTTATTGATCTCAATTACTGAATATTCATTTTTAAAAATTTATTTGAGCTTCGTTTTATTAAATTAAATTTCTTTTAGTTTTTTTTTTTTTAGTTTATTTATTTTTGGAAGAGATAGAGATAGAGATCTATCTCTAGAAATGGAGAGAGAGAGAGAGAGAGAGAGAGAGAGAGAGAGAGAGAGAGCGCACAGGGGAGGGGCAGGGAGGGGGAGAGGATTCCAAGCAGGCTCTGCACTGTTATCACGGGGCTCGACTTAAAGCTCAGACTCATGAACCATGAGATCATGACCTGAGCCGAAACCGAGAGTCAGACCTTTAACCATCTGAGCCACCCAAGTGCCCCTAAATTAAATTTCTAATCACTTGATAACTATAGAATATTAGTCAACACCTATGCCTATTTAGTCACAATATCTTGAAGATGATTTCTGTTATTCTTTTATTCTGTTGTTCAATAGAACAAGTGGTCTTGTCATACTGATACCACCAGTTGAGTGTGACAGCACTTGTTGGTTATTCTCTAATATCCACTTCCTCCTCCTGATTTAGTTGTAGTTTTTTTTTCCTTTTGGTCTCTGTTTTGTGTTCTTTTCTTTTCTCTGCTCTCTCTTCCTCTCTCTTTCTTTGTGCTTTCAGTGAGTATAAGACTATCTTGTTAAATACTATTCTCCCTTGCAACTAGGTGTGGCCATGTGACTAAATCCTGGGAGTTTGCAATGTGAATGGAAATGATGTGTGCAATTTCCAGAGATGGGTGTGAACACGAGGGCAAACGCTAGAGGAGGGACTTTGAACCATGTTGAGGATCGCAGAATGGCAAGACAGATGGAGCCTGGCTTCCAACATGGGCCAACACATTAGCCAAGACTTTACAGGAGAAAGAAATACATATCTTATTTAAGTCATTATTATTTTGGGTCTTTCCATTACAGCAGCCAAATCAATTCCTTAACTAATCCTTTAGGAATATGCATATCTTAGTATGCTTCCTAATGTTATATTCATGTAATCAGTTAGTAGCTGCTTGCCAAAAGATGGGGAAATATATGAATTCTTCTAAAACTATGCTTATTAACCTGGGCTTTTTGTGTCCCTATGGATAAGTGGTGGTGTGCAGAATTCAAGAACCCTCAGGATCAACATGACCTATCTGGTCTATATATTGACTTTAGGCAAAGTTTAACAAAGATTAAATTTCAAAAATTTCCCAAAGATAATTAAATTAAGTCATTAAAATTTTTACACAGATCTATATTAATATTTAATGCAAAACTACCATGATGTTTTAAGAGAAAGACAAAACTTAAAGACATTTAATGCTTGAGATGAGCTATTTTTGCCGTGTTCCCCTGCCTACCAGTGGGCTCATGTTCCCAGTTCATTTGCTTTTATGGTGCGTCTGGGGAAATTTTCAGAAAGCACTTTTCTATGGAGATGTTCTGTCTCAATGTCCAGAGCTCTCAGGCTGCATCAAAATGATGTTTTTCTTATTTACATCGGCATTTAATTTGTTGCACGTGGGTCCAGAAACCGTTTATTAAACTGATGCTTTGATGTTTTAGAAATAATGTATTTTAGAAATTTTAGAACCAAGTTTTATAATTTTTCTTGACTTTATTCTTTGAGGGTTTTTTTTTTAGGTATTCTCATTACCATTTTCAACAGAGGTCTTATTTATTCCAGCTCAGTAGTTATACATGGCTGAGTCTGGCTCAGACCATGGAGGCCAATTTATTGTTTTTGGCTGTCCTTTTCCAACTTTGTTATTCAAACCCTTGGGTGGCTGCATGCTCATTTTTGAGTCTCTGATAGAGTTTGAGAGATTCCAAGCACATAAAACAGAATGTTAGAATGCTTCTTGGGTACTATTCAGTGATATAAGTTTTGGTATACAGTTCAAAACTACAATTATAAATGGATTTTCTAACTGGGTGCAACTAAACTTTAGCCTCATTTTAACCTCCAGATTATTAAGCCTTAGAGCTAACAATAGGGACAAAGTTCGGTTAGAGAGCTGAACGTGTTTACTATAGTTTTGGAGAGGGACCTTTTAGGGTGGCTTCGGAATGTTGAATGGAGTTACTCAAGATACGTAATAGCTGGCATTCATGAAAACCAGGTAGAACTCTTTCTGTTTATGTCCTTATGGAATGGATGATTCTTGAAAGGATTGCAGAAAGGGTTAGAGAACACATTAACTTCACACTAATCATAAACAAGGGGTCCCTTCTCCTTAGCTGGGCCACTACTGAAATTAAAATATTGTATAACAGGAGGCAATTATCTTATATTTGTGGTTTCAGATCAATCTCAGAGTGCTAACCTTATGCTGAGAGGCATGAGGACTATAAAGAACAAGGGACAAACAAACACATGGGAGAAATGGCACACAAAACAAAGAACAATGCAAAGCCACCAGTGATTAACTGCCAAAATGCTGTAGACGTTGCACTTGGAGCCTGTTGGGCAATTGATCATGGTACTTGGCAAAGTCCACTGCAGCTGAAGAAAAGCCTGAAAAAAACTGAGGTGTTGTAAAGGGGACTCTTTACACAACCACAGCTATGTTTCAACAACTCAGTAACAAAAGGCTCTCACTTGGCAAGAAGATGGAGTGGAGAGATGAGCGCTGGTGAGGGGCCTGATACTTGTGCCCATTCTGTGTGGAGGAATGTTAGCAAGTCACAGGTCTGCTCTGGGTCTTGTTCTTGTCACTCTGAAATGTTTCTTGATGATTCGGCGAGGGTACTCGGTCTGCAACAGCAGGGCCAAGTTTTGCCGACATAAGCAGAGGAGGAATTTACTGGAAAGCCATGGGCTTGTTTACAGAATCGAGGAGAATGCTGAAGGAACCAGGTTAACCTTGGGAGTTGTAGTAAAAAAGGAAGAATGTCAATCCTGGAATGAATCCAGTGTTTGTGCCCTTTGCTCTAGGATCAATTTTTAGGAATACAGAATCTGAAACTTGACAGAAGAGAGAATCAGAAGACAGAATCAGAACCCTGAAACTATCTAGTGGAGAATTTAGAAAAAGGGGAAAATTATACTATCTTTTTCCACCTTCCAGTTAATGCACAGCACCCTTCTGATTTTGAGTGTTGGTTGTTATATTATATTGAACAAGTTAATTAAAATGTTTTGAACTTCAATTTCCTCATCAGTAATGACAGGGTGAAATTCAAAGGGTTGTTGAGAGCATACATTGAGGTAAGGTATGTTACATCTTAGGCTGTTGAATGGAACATAGTAAATACTCAATGAATATTCTTTTCTTTCTCTTAGTCTTTAGAAGACAGTCCAGTGTATGGTTTAGGATGTGTCACATATCCACAAGTATATTCTTCTATGCGTAGGTGTGTTAATGGTACTCTCGTGTCAATCTATGTTTGTCTATTTCTGATTATGTTATTATCAAGGAATGCTTATGAGTACTTCTTTGGGTATTATACAGTGCTAGAGATACAAAAATGCATAATGTGGTATTTGCTCTCAGGGGAAATTATAAAATGCTAAAAAAGGTAAGCTAATGAGCACATTAAATGTAAAACATATATGATAATGTTTCCAAGTGCTAAATAATAACTTCTAAGCAAAGTGTAACCACTGAAGTTTAGAGAGGTTATATAATTTTTTCGAAAGAAAACTGGACCACTGTCTTACACCATACACCAAAATAAACTCCAAATGGGTTAAAGACCTAAATGTGAGACCCAAAACCATAAAAATCCTAGAAGAGAGCACAGGCAGTAATTTCTCTGACATTGGCTGTAGCAACATTTTTCTAGACATGTCTCCTGAGGCAAAGCAAAGGAAATCAAAGCAAAAATAAACTACTGGGACTATCTCAAAATAAAAAGCTTCTTCACAGCAAAGGAAACAATCAACAAAACTAAAAGACAACCTATTGAATGGGAGAAGGTATTTGCAGATGATGTATCTGATAAAGGGGTGGTATCCAAACTATATAAATATATAAACAGTTCAATACCAAAAAACCAAATAAACTGATCAGAATATGGGCAGAAAAACATGAACAGGCGTTTCTTCAAACAAGAAATACACATGGCCAACAGACATGTGAAAAGATGCTCAATATCACTCATCAGGGAAATGCAAAGCAAAACTACAATGAGGTATCATCTCACACCTGTCAGAATAGTTAATATCAAAAACACAACAAACAACAAGTGTCGGTGAGAATGTGAAGAAAAAAAGGAACCCTCTTGCACTGTTGGTAGGAATACAAACTGTTGCAGCCACTGTGGAAAACAGTATGGAGTTTCCTTGAAAAATTAAAAATAGAACTATCCTATGATCCAGTTATCACACTATGGAGTATTTACCCAAAAATATGAAAACACTAATCTGAAAGAATATATTTGCCCTTATGTTTATTGCAGCATTATTTACAGTAGCCAAATTATGGAAGCAGCCCAAGTGTCCATTGATACATGAATGGATAAAGAAGATGTGGTATATATAATACATATACAATGAAATATTATTCAGCCACAAAAAGAATGAAATCTTGCCATTAGCAACTATACGGATAGAGTTAGAGAGCATGATGCTAAGCAAAATAAATCAGAGAAAGACAAATGTCATATATTTCACTCATATGTAGAATTTAAGAAACAAAACAAATGAACAAATGGAAAAAAAGAGACAAACCAAAAACAGACTCTTAACTACAGGAAGAAAACAGAGGCTGACCAGAGGGGAGGTGGATAGATTGGTGATGGGGATTAAGAGTACATTTACCATGATGAGCACTGAGTAATGTATAGAGTTGTTGAGTCACTATATTGCACAGCTGAAACTAATATAACACTATATGTTAACTATATTGGAATTAAAAAACTGAATAAAATAAAAAAATTGAACTACGTAATATATTCAGAAAAATAAGCATTTCATAAGTAAGTGGCTCAATGAATTTTCAAAGTGCACATTTCCACGTGATTACTACCTGGGTCAAGAAAGAGAACGCTTCTAGGGACTAAGAAGCAGCCCTTTGGCCTCTGTCCATTCAATGACCAGCTTTCACAAAAGGTTAAAATTCCTGACTTTTACCACCAAAGATTAGTTTTGCCTATTTCTGAATTTCATCCAAACAGAATCATACATTGTGTATATCTTGGTATCTGGTTTCTTTGGCTCAATGTTCTACTTGTGAGATTCTTCCTTGTTGTTGCAAAGAGCGGTGGTTTGTTTATTCCTATTGTTGTTTAGCATCCCATAGCATGGATATATTAACATCTACTTGTCTATTCTACTGTTGGTGGACATTACTGCTGGTACTGATTTGGGCTATATGGACATATATGAGCATTCTTGTACCAGTCCAGAAATCTTGGATAACTATAAAATTAGAAGTCTGAGGATATGGTAGTAAAGGGAACCACAATGTATTAGCTTCCTAGGGTTATTGTAACCAAAACCACCTACTGGGTAGCTTAAGCAATAGAAATTTATTGTCTCACAGTTCAGGAGCCTTGAAGTCTGAGATCAAGGTGTTGGTGGGGTTGTTTCCTCTGAGGGCTGTGAGAAGAATATGCCTTGTGTCTCTCTTCTAGTGCTGATAGTTTGCTGGAAATCTCTGACACTCCTTGTAGATACATCTCCCTGAACTCCATCTCTGCTTTCGTCATTATGTGGCCTTCTCCTTTGTGTATCTCTTTGTGTCTAAAGTTCTCCTTATAAGGACACCAGTCATATTGGATTAGAGCTTATTCTAATGATCTCATCTTAAGTTGATCACTGGCAAAGATCCATCTCCTCAAATAGGGTCATCAGAGGCTCTGAGGGTTAGAACTCCAACATTTTTTTTTTTTTGGAGACACAATTCAACCTACAACATAGAGTGTAGAACCATATCAGATCACACTGTTGTTGAGAAAGATGGAGTATTTCAAGTCGGAATATAAGGGAATTAGATATCTGACTATGATTTATGATATCTTATATCTTGTCATATATACTGTCATATTTCACCATTATATAAATGTATGGGCATGCAAAAGTTGAACATCAGAGTATAAAAATATCTGGTGAATGTTGATTTTCTAATGAGTAATAGTTTCTACTTTAATTCTTTATCCCTACAGAATTGCCTGCAGCTATTTGTCTGCTAGATTTTGTCCAAAGATGTTCTGAATCTCATTATTCTTCTTTTTTCTAAATGTTTGTTTATTTACCTTGAGAGGGAGAGCATGCATGCATACATGTGAGGGAGGGAGGGGCAGAGAGAAAGGGAGAGAGAGAATCCCAAGCAGGGTCTGTGCTGTCAGCTCAGAGCCTGCTGTGGGGCTGGATCTCATGAACAGGGAGATCATGACCTGAGTGGAAGCCAAGAGTCGAATGCTTAACTGACTGAGCCACCTAGGTGCCCTGTTATTATTCTTAATTAAGGGTTTTCTCATTTGTAGTTCATTAATAGCTCCTTCCATCTTCCCTTCCTTGTCAATATTTTCTTCTCAACAATGGGAAATTGGCTTCCTGACTCTATATGCTTGAACCACTGGAACAGAGCACATCCTCTATGTCAGCAGCCTCTGCCCCTTCCACACTCTTATAGTCTCTGTTTGGCTACTTAATTATGGAGTTAATCTTGCCTGTAAGAAAGGGAATTTGAAAGAGCTTCAGGCCAGCAGCTCAGAGACTGATTCCATTATGATGCTGAACCATGACTCTTACACAGCCCTGCAAGTACATATCTCTCTCTTTTACTTTGTATAAGAGACCTTTTAGTCCTGGTCTTTGATCTCCGAGTCTCCTTCATTCTCAAATTATCTGGAGTGTTTGATGACAGTCAGCAGAAGGAGAGGAATTTGAGAGAATAGGTGTTTGTTCACTGGGGCTAGACTACCAAGATTTTCTGGCATGTAGATTCTTCTCTCACGTATCTTTTGGTGTCTCCTTTGTGTGTGGGGTTCATTCAGAAGCTCTCAGAATATGCCTGTATTTTTTATCATTGCTTCTATTTCTGTACCATCAAGAAGTACTGCTCTCAGCACTCTCCATCTTTCCTTTTCTTTCTAAGTTTGTCATTCAGGCTCTGGGCCCAGCAGTGACCAGCACCCTTTGGAGCAGTACTCTTGGTGTGCCTTTGAAATACTCCTCCTGGAGCCGACACCCTAGACTTAAGTTCTCCTCATGGGCCATAGGGTTCAGGACTGGAACCTGGCTACCTCCTTCTAAATGTGGATTTAGAAGGTTTCATGTGTTTAAGAAAGACTCCTCTTCTAGGTGGATGCAGTCATGCTCCTGGACACACTCCATGGTGAGTGGCTAGAGGTCGTACCACTCAGTTGCTCAATGAACGAAGGACGGCCCTGTGCTTGGGTCTCTGACTTTTGACTTCCCTTAGTTGGATTTTTTTTTAAGTCTCCATAAAGTTTTGTCTCTTGAATATGCAGATCCAGGCTTCTTAGCTCTGGCCCAGTCTACCGCAAATTTAAACACAATGGTGAATTCAAGAACAATCACAGAGCAACTGAAATAGCCATTTAGTCGTGTTGGGGGGGGGGCAGTCAGTCAATCGGAGTTCCCAGAATCATGAATGAGAATTTTATATCTAAGGCCAAAAGTATAAAAATATATAAATCTACTGAAAGATGGAGTACAGTTTACATTCACTCTTTCAATACACACAAGTGATTGAGATTTCACAAAAACATAAAGGAAGTATCGATATTCCTCATAATATTACATATGTATGCTCAGAATCTAGGTCTTTTAATTGATCCAAGAGAAAACATGAAGGCAGCATATTCATTATAATAAGGTCTTGGTTGATTAAAAACCATTGTACATTTGAAGTAAATTGACCACATTTTATGATGGAGTGTTTAAATATAGCAATAAGAAAATGGATGCATATTTAAAAATTGGGTGCCAATACTTGGTTCTGAAGCTCATTAAAACAAATGAAAGATTTAGAATAGAATATTTTCTTGTGTGTGTGTGTGTGTGTGTGTGTGTGTGTGTGTTTTGGCAGAAATTATACATCCTCATTGCAAGTTTAATGATTCTATGCTTGTGATTAAAACTTAAGTAATAATTTTTTTCCCTTGAAGAACATAAAAAAATGCACGTGGCATCATAATTTTCAGTACTTCTCTGTCATATGGTAGAATTTCTGGGTGCTTAAAAATATTAACTCCTTTGCATAATACCACTTGGGAATCATTTTCATCTTATGGATCCCATTATATCAATAAGAAAATAAACATAGTAGGATTGTGTCAGGTCAGTGGCAGGATCCCAATAAAAATCCAATCACTCATGTAACCCAAGCCCAGGGTTAGAGCCCCAGGTGGGGAATTGGGATGACCTTATTGGATTATCTGCCATATGGGCTCATGAAGTCAGGATCACAGCACCTTGCCTCCCTCCCCTTCTTCCTATCATATGGACCTTACATGGATGGAATTAATTTATAGGAACCCTTATGCAATTCTACTTGCACTTAAGCTAAACAGAATTAAAAACACAAATCTTGTCCCCAAGGGGTAATGTAGAATACATTGCTGCAGAACTGCTCATCTATTCCCTGCTTTCCCAAACAAACCAGTTTATTAATTCATTAGTGTGTTTTCCCTGTTCCAACACCCCACCCTAAACAAAAAGGAATCCAAATGCAGGGGAAGCACACAGTAGGTCCCTAAATCATATAGAGGCAAAATCAAATGGAAACTCCTCACAGGAAACCTTAACCTTTTCTGATCCGTGAACCTCTCTCCCCTTTCTGGCCATCTTCTGTCAGCCTAGGAGCTTGCCAGGTTCGCTTTGGGCAGCTGGCCATTAAAGGGTGACCCTGGCTGTCTGCTTCCCAAAGGTGGAGTGTTTACCCTTGGTTTTGCTCAGTTGCCTGGCCAATCAAATAAGATTCTATTTAAAATAGCATTTTTTTTCAACCTTGGCCTCTGAAGTCTTCCAGAATATTGGAAACCTGCTAAAGCATAAACATATGTCATGCAGAGAGAGGGATAGTCAAAGAAATCAGGATAGCAAAGTCAAAGATGCAAATTAAAACCCAAGAAGAATCAATTAAAAAGGCACCAAAGGTCTGTTTAAGTGATTGAATGAGACAGAAGTGCATCTTGAGATGAATAAATTACAGGAATGTGTGAGAAAAGAAATGAAGGCATTCAAGACTCGTGAGCGGGAGGATAAGTGGATAGATGTGAGGGAAGGTATTTAACACGTAGGTGATCGGCACATGGGCTCGGGTTCTGATTATTAGATTGATTAAGGATGCAAAAACATCACCACAGCCTCTGGGTAATTGTACAACCCATGACTACAAATGGTGATCTCTCCCCAGACAGAAGCATAACAAGAGGAAAGCCATGGCATTCCTCATGGCTAGTGAGGCACGTGTCTCCTGACCCCCCACTGTTCCTCTTTGTACCAAATGCAGTGTGTCCTCAGGCTTAATCATGACCAACTGTGCCTTTCAGTCTCTCTCCTCCCTACTGGCCTGCTAGAGAGACATGGGTTAGGCTGCTCTGTAATAATGTCTGTCATTGTGTACGCTTCCCTCAGTGCTTCTATGTACATCACATAATCTTTAAAACCAGGCAAGAGTGGCAAGCATGACTATAATTCCAGCTTTCCAAGGGCAGAAACCAGAAAGCAGAGAAACTTGGGTGCCCACGTTCACACAGAAGCGGGAGCTGGCACGTGCGGGTGGGGAAGCTGCGCAGTGCATAGGATCCCTGGTGAAGAGGACAAATGCGGGCTGAAATACAAACCCTGTGCACGTCACCGCGCTGTGCAGCATGGCATGAGGCTTGTCTGCCTGGGGCAAGGGCATCATTTCCTAGTTTGCAAGCAAAAGATTTAAAGGCCAGTGGTGGCCCTAAGCTGAAATTAGGTCTCTTGCTGCTTTCCCTCTCTGTTTTGGTCCTGCCCTAAAAGAATTCTCTTCCTTCCCCATACATATCGAATCAGGGTCGGTTTCTTCATCTCAGACCCACCAGCCTGAAAATAACAGTTACCCTTGAACAACACAGGTGTGAGGGCACTGACCTCCTGCGCAGTTGGAAATCCACATATAACTATTGGTCCCACCAAAAGTAACTAGTAACAGCCTACTATTGACCAGAAGCCTTAGTGATCACATAAATAGTCGATGGACACGTAATTCGAATGTTACGTGTATTATATACCGTATTACGATAGAGTAATTTAGAAAAAAGAAAAAAGTTCTTAAGAAAATTATAAGAGAAAATACATTCACACCCCTGTACTGTATTTACTGAAAAAAAATCCATGAATAAGTGGAACCATGCGATTCAAGCCTGTGTTGTTTAAGCATCAATGTACTACTATGTTCAGTTATCTAGCTCTTTTAATGGTTTCCCAGTTTGTTTCACATAATAGTCCTTTCAATTCTTATTGTTCTTCACTCTTTCTAAGGGGTTTCCATAGATTTTCTTAAAAAAAACCTCTCCAGAAATGATTATTCCACCTGCAGAAAAGCACCTCAGAGAGAACGTCATAAGGGCATGGTGCTTGTAGGAGGCAACACTGGGATTAGAACCCAGGTGTAGATGTCTAGCTCTGGGCCCTGTCCACCGCGTTACACGGCCCTGAGCCTGCTTCCTCCCCTACTCTATCATACTCCCTCCTGGCTTCTCTCCAAGTAACCGTCAACATTTTTAGTTCTTCCACTGATCTATGTATGGATTAACTAGAGGCGGGCCAATAGCACTTGTGCGTCTTCCCTGCTGAAATTTGATGAAATGTCCACTTAGTCTTGGCCCAAGGCAAGTAAGACCAAGAGTTTGGCCTTGGGTCAGTGCCGTTCCTACTTGATGCAGATTTTCTATGGGATCTGTCACTCTTCGCCTCTTGTCCTCAGAGAAGCCTCTAAAGGGACAGTAGATCTCATCTCCACGTTTCTCCTGACCAGACTCTGAGCCAATTCTGAAATTGTCTCTGGTGTTCAGGAGAGAGAAATGAGTTTTATTTATGGATATAAGGAGGATGTGGCCAGGACTCAATGCCGTATCTATCTACCCTGACACAGGTTGAACATTTGGGGGAGGAAGCCTTCCTGCAACACAGGTGAACAAAGAAAAGGAAAAAAAAAGAAGTGTTTGCTTCAAGGGCAGGTTGTTTCCAGAGAGGAGAGATCCATGAGCAAGGAGTATTGCTCATTAACTCCCTTCACCCAAACCCCCAAGAGAGGCCCTCACCATCTTCCTCTTTACTTGGGAAGACAGAATGGGTGGTGGGGAGAGAAGCAGGAACTTCCTCTTGGGTATCTTCCTTTTGGGGGACAGTGAAGGGCATGGCAAAAGGGCAGAAGGGCCGTGGCAGGAACGTGTGCACCAAGACTATCTAGTTCACGGGAATGGCATGGCCACAAAATAGCTTTTAGGTAAGCTCATTCTTGGAGTGAGCACCTCTGAAGTTTTCCCCTGTCCTCCCCACAGAAGAACCATGCAGAATGTACTGCCTCCTCCCCAGAATGTCTCTACTGAGAACAATTTCTGGAGTAAAATGCACTTTGTAGAGTTGAAGGACTCATCCCACCTGCTCCATGGAATGGGAACCCCCGCCCTATGTGTATATTTGCAGGGGGTGATATTCCCAGGGCAGAGGGGAAAATCTCTTCCCTTTTTCCTGACAAGCTATTGATGTTTGACCATACCATCCTCTGAAATGGAATTTTATCCTGTATACAGAGCAAAAAGAGAGACAAAACCATTATAAAATTATTTACATGTCAATATGTTACTGGATAATTTGAAGACCAAGAATACTGAGACTTAATTCAGTCAGACTTATGCCACTTGGACTGGCCTGAAATTTAGAAGCCCAGCTATTGGTCTGACACTGGTCTGATGGTTGGATATGTCTGGATATGTTCCTTATGATGTTGGGTGTCAGTGTTGTTCCCCATCTATCAAGGTTATCTGAGGTGCATCCTTCTAGGCATCACGTCCCCCATGCAATGACCTCTGAGATATTAAGAACAGTAAGGAGGATCCTGGTTAATTGGTGTTAAACATCAACTGGCTCATCTCCAAAATAATGTTTCAGAGGGAAAGGAAGGAGTTGAATTTGACACAACTATGTGAGATACCTCTAGCTGTCTGCGTCCTGCCCAGTGGCCAGACCGCTTCCTTATCTGGTTTACCGGGGGAACTATTTTACTTGCAAACACTATCAAATCAGAAAAGACAGAATGCACCACAGAGCAGAGTAATGGTACCAAGTTAAAAGACTGCTGGGTAATATTTCACAGGCAAATTATCTCTATGGATATAATCTTGTTGCCACTGGGAATGGGTTATTTCTTTACCTCTCTGGAGCATTAAGAAAGACATTGATTTCCCATAGATATAAATCAACAGAGAGGGTGAATATACATTTTATAGAAAAATCTTTAGAGGAGGAAATAAAGGATGAATAAATGGATTTCTTCAGTGGTAAGGACTAAGTATGCAGAAGGCTATGTTGCTACAGATCCTCAGTCTTCATTTCTCCAGGATGGCAAATGAGGATGGACCCGTGCGTGTTAATTGGACAATGTCCCTTTTTATAGAAATGTGAAGGTAAGGAGAAAAAGAGAGACAGCATTAAGCAGGATTCCAGGAATATATGCAGCAAAGGTTTTATTCTTTAAAGTTCAAAATTGGTATTCTGCCCTTTTCATTTTTTCTTTTAAAGGAAATATTTTGAAAACTGAAACTTGTACTGGAAACTAGTGACCAGTCATAAGTCTTTTCTACCCTGGAAACTTGGTTGAAATCCAACTTGGATAGATTAGCTAAGTGTTATTCCAGTTATAGTCCAGCTTGGTTTTCGTTTTTAGAATTGGGTAGTTTTATTACAATTAATTCACCTTAACTTCAACCAAGAGAAAATATTACACCATCTGTCAGATGTCAGAATTCCCGATTTTCTTTTAAGCTTGAGACTTTTGTATGTCCTGACAGCAGTATTTAACTTGTTTTTGCTGTTGAATCCCCTGAGTATTTCTGAAACTGTGTATTTCTGAAACTACCATCACAAACTAATAACTTTCAACCTCTTTAAATTAAATATGCAACTGAAAAATTACAGTACGACTCAGAAGTGGAAGTGACCTCTATGGGCTCACGTAACCAGTTCCTGGTATGGTTAGACGCCTGTTCTCTAGGTTTACGGAGAACTTTCTCTGGTGATTTCCATGGTTTTGAGTCTTTCTGTGTCTCACACACATGCGAGCACACAACTTAGTATTATGTATTTTATAGGAAGAAAGAAACCAAACAGATTACCTAAAATTATGGGCAAGGCATGTGTGCCTGGAAAATTCTGTCATAATTTACAGCTTGTCAAAATTCAAAAGATAGCAAGGGGATGTGAATGGCTTGGGATAGTGTCCATCTTATAAATGCATTGGGAAATTCCAAACTAACATACTATCTGTTGGGTGGAGGAGTTTCTGAAAGTTTCTGAAAGACTAAATCTAATTTGATGTGTGTGTGTGTGTGTGTGTGTGTGTGTGTGTGTGTGCATGTGTCTGTGTTTGTAGGTATAGATATGTGCATATGTACATATATATATACACACAATGCATTTTAAGCAAATGACATATATACTGGGTCATTGCATTGTACACCTTCAGGGCTTACCATGCACATGAAGTACAACATGAATGGGAACCCCCTCCCCCCGAGCTGTACAAGGTGGAGTGCTGGGCATTTATATTTGAATGTCAGAACTCTCATCGTATAAATGCATAATTTCCTCAGGCATGTATTAAGATTCTTTTAAAACCTCTGAATCACACATGAGTTCTTACATATCATTTTTTGTGAGTGAAATAGTTTTGCCAGGAAACCGATCTAATTTGGATGAGGCTAGTGGATTTGACAAGACTTATTTCCAGGGTTGTTACTTTGGTATCAGTAGATTTAACGTAGATGAAACCCATTCTACTTGTTGGCAAAATAGTGGAATCAGGAAGTTCCCAAGTCAAACACAAGCTAAGACAATTCTCCCCTTGGCATCTACCTTGATGTCTGGAATTCCTAGTATTAGTCATTCCTTTGAGTCATGACATTGTCTCCAGGGCTCCTACAGGGCCTTGTTAAAATTATGATGTGTCCCACTCAAGTGGGGCAACATGTACCCCATTAGCCATTATTATGAATTCAACCAATAAAACATTTATTAAGGACCTGGTGTTTTCTTAACAATAAGCTATGTTTCATATATAACTCCACTTAATTCCAAAGAGAAGTTGAAGCAAACCAAATTAAGAAGCTTACACAAACTTGTTCTAAATGTATAATGATAATTATATGAAAATACAGATGATGAGGAGAGGTGAGCATGTTTCAGAGGGTGTTTGTGTCTAAAAGTTGTGGTTGCAGAGTGCTGGTTATGGTTTACTACCGTCACACTAGCTGAAAATGTGATCTGCTGTTGGGTGAAAAATTAATATGCATTTATGATCTTTCCTCCTTCTCCCCACTCCTGGTACTATACAGTGTTCTCAGAGCTATTATGCATTTCCCGCCATTGAGTAGAAAGTCTTGGGAACAGAGCAACATTGATGGACAAGCCACCCGGGGTCTAGTCTGGTTCTTTCCTGCTTTTGCATGTATTTTTCTGATTTAGTTTCAGTGTGTAGATAAGTTCAAGGGATGCCTTTTCTCTCCATTTTCAACACATGTTTGGTTGAAGAGTCAACACTTATTTTCTCTTCAAAAGCTCTCCCACATCAATGGAAGGGGAGACCAGACAGCACACTTGGCTTCAGGAGGAATCAACAGACTGTAGAACCACTCATTGAGAGACAAGCATAGGTTTAAGAATCAAATCTTACATAGAAGCTTTAGATCAAAATCCACAATTATATTTTTATTGTCCTATATTCCTCATATATGATATGTGCTGTTTCACGTATGATTGGAATGTGAAATTCATGAACATTCATTCAGAAGAATGAATACTCTGAATGAGGATATTTGTTTGAAATACCCAGCATCAGATGCCTCTCCCTTCTCTTTGCTGGTTATCTTTTTTCCAGTCTCTGTCCCTCTGACTCAGGTAGGCTGGCATATCTGATGCCAGGGGTGGAGTCTGTGACCCATGCTTGGCCACAGTGATGGTTTCCAAGATGGAAAGGAGTGAATCCAAAGGATGTTAGGAGTTCCTGGAAAGAAACATTTTCTCTTCTCTGCTAGATCAAACATGGAAGAATATGAACCTAGTTTTATCAGAAGTCCCTAGAAGAACCTAGTTTTATCAGAAGTCCCCAAAACAATAGGAAAAATTTTGATTCTCATGTTTTTTTTGAGCCCCTGAATCAAATCACACCTGATGCTAAAGCTCTTCCCCAGGAGACTCATGAATGTGGGTGTTACTGATGACAAATCCATAAACAACAAAAGTTTCTGGTTAAGTCCCTCAGCTACTTCAAGTTATTAAACACAAACATATATTGAAGTCTTCAGACATGAGGGACATTGAGTATTATCTTGTTAATGACTTATGAACTGTAATGAATTAGGTTTTTATCCCCCCTCCCTTTTTAACACCCCTGTCTTAAAGATTTTACATTAAATTGAAAGAAAACTGATCTTCCTGAAATTTTCCACTGAATGTAACCTGTTTGCCTCTTTAGCATTCAGATTAACTTGCAGCATTTTGTGATAAAGCTGTTTGCATACCTCTCTTATCACCACAAACAATTTAAGATTCTTTTGCGAAAGGACGGTTCTTATACATATTATAACACAATCCTTTCATAGCATGCCAGGATACATTAATTGAAGTTATCTGGAAGCATGTGTGAAGTCAGGTTACGGATGTCTGAAATTCAGGATGTGAGCCAAAACATTATGTAAAAAAAAATAAATGCAGAGCCAAGATTCATTGATACTTGACTAGCCATATTTAATAGTTGGCCACCCACTAAGGGGAAGAGACATATGTGGAACCCTCAAACAACAGCTAATCCTTGTATGAGATAGACTTCATTTCGAAACTATTCAAAAACTTACATGCACGTAGGTATGCAAGACCATTCACAAAATGGCCGACTTTAAACAATGGTAAATTTTCTCTGCTCTGTCATTTGTGTGTATGTTTATCTCTTGCACTAGACTGGTATCTCCTCAGCTAGTATCCATAAGACTTGATACTCAAAAATATTTACTGAATGAATGGTTACAGAATAGAATCAAAGATTTTCCCCTCTTATTTTTATGCTCATTTGAAGCATTTCATTCTAATTTTGCCAACTGCTCTCTGACTGCTTTTGCCTGACATTTGAGCGGCTCATTTGAGGGTATGTGTATGTATATGTGTGTGTATGTGCATGTGTCTATGGCAGCAGTGGAGGGAGTTGGGGTACTGTGTACCTTGGATCTTCCTAGAAGTCTTTAATATCAAAATATTTTTGCCTAACCTTAGTTCCTTCCGTAATCTTGGGTTTGTATATTGTATTTACATTTTATTTAAGGTCCTAGATGGAGTATCAGAACACAAATGGATGTCAGTGATAGTGTGTGTTGTGGATCTATTGGTTGGGAGGGTGGTTAAAATATAGCCAGGAGGTGCCTGTGTTCTCCACGTTGCCATAGACTGGCCTTGCTCACAGAGATTCTGACTTTGTCTGTAAGGAGGGAATAGCCAGACTGTGAAACAGTTTGCTTGTTTTGGCCCCTTATATTTTTGGATTATTTCAGAGTCCAATCAATTGTGTAGCAATTGGCTCTAAATTTGCCCAAATGTAGTCAGCTGAACACATATGCACACTTAGGCACTTGCACACCCACCCTCACTGTGCCTGGCTCGAGCATCTTGTAGGCTGGCCCAGACTCTCAGTGGTTTAGCACCTGCATGGACATCATGGGAGGCAGGAGAAAGTAGGGGTTAGTGGCACGAATTCTGGAGATGGACTGTCTGGCTTCAAGCTAGTCATTGGCTAGACAAATGGCTCTGTCATTTACTAGTGTGTGACCTTGAGTAGGATATTTGCCTAATACTTCCGTGCTTCAGTTTCCTCACCTGTTAAGTGGGGATGGGTCCCACCTTAGGAGTTGTTACAAAGATCAGACAAGATAATCTGTGAGAAACACTGAGAAATACCTGGTAAATAGAAACTCTCAATAGTTGTTGTCTACAATCCTTATCACCATCATCATCACCAACACCTCCATTAACATCAGCATCACATCATCTTTGAAGTATGGCTATTCTGATAACTAGGTCAGAGGAGGGACTGTTGGGATTTGAGGAAGGGATAACAGATTTCATGTCAGTGCACGTAATCTCTGGGAGTTCGGGACCCCACACAAATGAAGTTATGATTAAGGTCTAAACCTGTGGATGTATTTGCTTCCCTTGGATAAGTGACTACCTAGGTGTGGTTCTGGATGACCAGGCCAAAAGATGGATCATAGATATAATAATTGAAAACTCATGATAATCTTCAGGTAATTTATTATATGTCACTGTTAAGAATAAATGTTTATTATTTTTTTTCCCAAGAGACACAGAGAATGCATGCACAAGTGGGGGAGGGAAAGTGAGAGAGGGGGCCAGAGCATCTGAAGCAGGCTCTGCACTTACAGCAGAGAGTTCCACGCAGAGGTCGAACTCGTAAAGGGAGATTATGACCTGAGCCAAAGTCAGATGCTTCAGCCCCCAAGTCACCCAGGCTCATACTATTATGTGTAACCTTTTGGTGGAAAGTCATGAATATTGCCTTTATGTGAAAAGATACATGCACACAAAAACAGTGACAGGTGAGATGGGAAAACAAGTTAAGAACGAGATCTAGGAGTGCTGGATGGCTCAGTCGGTTAAGCAGTTGATTTCCACCCAGGTCATGATCTCATGGTTGTGAGATCAAGCCCTGCATCAGGCTCTGTGTTAGGAATGGGGCCTTCTTGTGATTCTCTCTCTCCCTCTCCCTCTGCCCCTCCTCTGCTTGCTCTCTCTATCTCTCTCTCTCTCAAAAAAAATCTATCTTCTGTCATCTACCTATCAATCTATCTACTATCTATATACCATTGATCTATATATCTATACCTATATTTCTTTTTCTGGTTTCTCTTTTTTAAAGTTTATTTATTTTGGGAAAGAGAGAGTGAGAGAGAGAGAGAGCATGATCAGGGGAAGAGCAGAGAGAGTGGGAGAGAGAGAATCCCAAGCAAGCTCCATGCTGTCTGTGCAAAGCCCAACCTGGGGCTCCAACAGGAACCATGAGATCACGACCTGAGCCAAAACCAAGAGCCAGATGCTTAACTGACTGAGCCATTCAGTCACCCCGGTTTCTGTTTTCTAATATACATATGCATTTTGAAGATCTTCATCATATCTTTATACATAACTCTTTTCTTTTCTAGAAATGACAGCAAAACAACTCTTGGGGAGAAACGTAGTTATACACAAACTGTTGCTTGCATGCATAAAACAATCTGGGGTGGGTGCAGTTGTGAGATTTGCTGTGGAAGGCAGGATTTGAAAGGACTCTGGAAGAAGACTGCTTGTCCTGTCTCCAAACCTGAAATGGGTGGAAGGAATACATCAAAATAAGTTCTCTAAAGTAAGCAACAAACTTGAAGCCCTTATCGTGTTTTGTGACACTGACTCTATCAGTTTGTTCTTTAACTGTGAGTTGTCCCCACATGGGAAATACAAACTTCAGGGAGTTCTGAGGACGTTAGCTCCATGATTCTGGAGTCTAGGCTCACTTACTTTCCCTCCTAAACAACAGCTCTGCCTAAGTTGAATGCTGCTTGATGGCTTAGCACTCTTGACATTATTCTTCCACAGTTCCCTAACCCAGAAGTGTCATAGTGATTTATGGAAGGGCCACCTTGTACTCACATTCTGAGAAGGAAAGATGAGGAAGAAGAAGAAGATGATGAAGAAGAAGAAGAAGAAGAAGAAGAAGAAGAAGAAGAGGAAGAAGAAGAAGGAGGAGGAGGAGGGGAGGGAAGGAAGGAGAAGAAAGGAAGGAAAATGTGGGATATAGTGACAAAAACACAGAAACAGCCAAGACACTGGCCGGAGGAAGGAGAAGCTGACCCACATGCTCTACCTCTGGTCTCCAAAGGAAATGCTGGTTCATAAATCCACATATGAGCTGCAATTCTTCCGGGTGTTCTTTTGGTCCTTTGAAATATTTCCCTTTTTTACAAAGCTGAAATATTTTGTTTTCCTCTCCTCTAGATTTCTTTCTTATTCTGGGTTGTGTACCCTTTTAAAATGTATTTCTCTTTCTCTTTTTAAAGCTTTGTCTTCCTTTCTTTGGTTTCCACAAGAACTTTCTGATTTTCCTTTGCTTTCTTGAACTTTTTTTTTAATGTTTTTATTCATTTTTGAGAGACAGAGAGAGACAGGGCGTGAATGGGGGAGGGGCAGAGAGACAGGGAGAGAGAATCGGAAGCAGGCTCCAGGCTCTGAGCTGTCAGCACAGAGCCTGACACGGGACACGAACCCGTGAATCATGACATCATGACCTGAGCTGAATTCGGATGCTCAACCGATTGAGCCACCCAGGCGCCCCACCTTTGCTCTTTTTAAATTGTGTGTGTGTGTGTGTGTGTGTGTGTGTGTGTGTAAGTGTGCATGTGCCTGTTTAAATAAGAGTATGAGGGGGAGGAAATTAAAAAATTGGGGAAACCAATTGAGTCTGGAAAAAGTTGTGTTCTCTGAGGCACATTCTTTTTGCCATGTGCTTTGAAAGACATGTCCTCAGGCATGTGGTACACCAAAAACCCACAATGAGTACAAGCAGTGGAAAATATGTCTCCTTTCCTGCTTTCGTATAGGCTACACGAACTGAGGTCATGGTCTCTTGGATGGAGCAGTGTCTCTTCTGCTTTCCAGTGAGAAGTCAGTCGCGGGATAGCACGTTGAGCCTGGTGTCAGAGTCTGCAACAGGAAAAGTAGAGTTATTTTACATGTTGCACAATGAAAGAATGTTGTTTGTGCAAGATCTGATGAGGAGAAGTGCTTATTAGGTGTACCTTGTTAAACCAGTGCCTGATTTAATCATAATGATTGTCATTTGTGGTGGGGATTAAATTACAGAGCCTCTTCTGTGTAAACAGGTAGACAATTGAAGTCTTGCTGAAAAGAAAGGCACCCATCTTGGTGCTCCTGGAAATATTTGATTCTTTCCAAGGTAGAGAAGAATTTGAAAAATCTGACATTACAGCATTCAGGCAGCTGGGGAAAGGAACAGAAGCTTCCACTCCAAGATATAGGTATACATTTTCAGTCTGATATTCATTCCCGCAGGATGAAAACCAACCCCAAACACAAGCTAACTCATAATCACTTTTCCTATTCTGGAAAACCCTTAAGAACTGCTTTAAAAAGTTATGATTCTTTCGGGTTTGTTCGACTTTTAAGTCTTAGGTAGAGGCTGCAATTATAATTACTGTGCTGCTTCCTTCCAAGCCCTGAAAAATGTAATAGGTACCTGAGCAGGAAGGTTTAATTTCTATGTTAAAACTATGCTATGATAAAACTTGGAAATCTTATTATTTATATTCTCATGTCAAATCAGTCATTATACAAGAACCATTTTTTGGAGACTAAATTATAACCTCAAGGCCATGTTAAAGCCTTTACAATGGTCATTCCCACAGACGTCACCAAATCTATTGTACAACGTTCCTCGAAAAGATAAGATATAACAAGTGTTAGTGAGGATGTGGAGAAAAAGGAACCCTTGTGCAGTGTAATTGGATGCAGCTACTGTGGAAAAGAGTATGGAGGTTCCCAAAAAAGTAAAAATAAAATAAGAATATCATATGGTCCAGCAATTCCACTATTGGGTATTCACCCAAAGAAAATGAAAACACTAATTTGAAAAAAAGATATGTTTATTGCAGCATTATTTATAGTAGCCAAGATATGGAAGCAACCCAGGAGTCCACGGATAGATTAATGGATAAAGAAGCTGTGGTATAAACACACACGCGCGCGCGCACACACACACACACACACACACACACACGAATATCACTAAGCCATAAAAAAGAATGAGATCTTGCCATGTGTGGTAACATGGATGGACCGAGAAGGTGTCATGCTAAGTGAAATGAGCGAGACATCACAAGACAAATATCTGGTATCACTCATGTGCGGTATCTAAAAAAATGAAGCAAATGAACAAACAAACAAAGCAGAAACAGACCCATGAATATGGATGGTTGCCAGAAGGGTGGGGGCATGCGCTAAATGCATGAAGGGGAATGGAAGGTACAGACTTCCAGTTATAACCGGAATAAGTCACAGGAATGAAAGGTGCAGCACGGGGCGTATAGTCAATGAAACTATGATAGTATGGTATGGTGACAGGTGAGAGCAACACTGTGGTGAGCAGAGCTTAATGTACAAAGTTGTCCAGTCGCTAGGTTGTACACCTGAGACTAATGGAAAACTGTGCCAACTATGCTTCACCGACAAAATGGTAACTATTCCTATCATCGTCATGATTCTGATCCAGAAAAATGGTTTATTTCTCCCATTCATTTTAAAGCAGAATGATTTTCATTAAAACGTTATCGTGGCTTGAGAAGAAAGTGATTTTAAAGAGCTAAAGACTTTGCACCCACCGAAATAGCCTACACTTACCAGTTGGAAAAAACTCATTCCAAATTTGTGTCTCATACTAAATATAAATGTAGATTCTAATTATGATGTACATAATAAAATAATTACTATGTGATGTGAAAAAATTTAAAAACACAAGACTCATTTTCATTTTTGAGATTATTTGGAAGGTTCTTTTTCATACTAAGAAAAATACGTACACACATACACGACATTTAGAATGATTAAGATGATTTACCTCGTCTGATACAATTTATTGATAATCTTTTCTAGCAATTATCCTGATTAACATGTAAAGTTTTCCTGGCCGCTTCTGCATCGTTTGGTGCCTGTGAATTGAAATGCCATTTGAAAAGCTCTCTGTAAGATATCACGGAAAAAAGAAAGGAGGAGGAAATAAATTCGAAATAAATACCAAATATATTCACACTCAAGTGTAAATGATATGAAGAAAAAAATTAATGAAAAGTTTTATTTTGAAGTTAGTGCCCACAGCTCTCTATAATTTCATGCTTATAAAGCACACACATGCTGTCCAAATTGGCTCCAAAACCCTTTTGTGATTGTTCATGACACACATGCCTGGTTCTGGACCTCAATTTCTACCCAATACCCAAAATAATGTAAATTTTATAAGTGTGAAATTAAATTAAATGATGTATATCCTACAAGAGTTATAACTATGCAAAAGCATGACCTAATTTGCTTCATTTTTTGATTAAGTACTATTTTCTTTTCTTTTTTTTAATTTAAAAAAAATTTTTTTTTCAACATTTATTTAGTTTTGGGACAGAGAGAGACAGAGCATGAACGGGGGAGGGGCAGAGAGAGAGGGAGACACAGAATTGGAAACAGGCTCCAGGCTCTGAGCCATTAGCCCAGAGCCTGACGCGGGGCTCGAACTCACGGACCGCGAGACCGTGACCTGAGCTGAAGTCAGACGCTTAACCGACTGCGCCACCCAGGCGCCCCTTTTTTTTAAATTTTTAATGTTTATTTTTGAGAGAGAGAGAGAGAGAGAGAGAGAGAGAGAGAGAGAGAGAAAGCACAAGCAAGGGAGGGGCAGAGAGAGAGGGAGACACGGAATCCAAAGCAGGCTCCAGACTGTGAGCTGTTAGTACAGAGCCCGACGTGGGGCTAGAACCCATGAACCGTGAGACCATGACCTGAGCTGAAGTTGGACGCGTAACCAACTGAGCTACCCAGGTGCCCCAGTACTATTTTATTTTTTTAATAAATATTTGTTTTGTTCAAGCCACCAAGAGAAAGAAGTTTGAGCTCTCTACGACTCTCTAAATCTGGTTATTAAGCAAATCACTTTTGTTTTCTTGCCTGGGAAGTATAGTTTTTGATCCATTTGAGAAGAACATTTCCTTGTGAAAAACTTCCCTCTTAAGTGATAGTTTTATTATTAGCAAGTCAAAAGTAACTAAAATAGAATGTCTCAGTTTGCACTACTTCTCTGGGTTTGAAGGCCTGTAAATGACCAAGATATGCAATGAAATTCGAGTACCCCGTCCAGACAGGAGACACAATAGATTTCGCATTTCAACCTTTAAGTAAGACAGTCTGTCTTCTTGGAATGCCCTTCTCTGTGTTTTTCCAAGTCACCTATTTTTCAAGGGCAAATAAAATGCCATGCTGTGAAGACTTCCCCATGCCTTCTGTCTGCTTGCTGTCACATGCAGAAATGTCCCCAAGGTACCTCTTCATAAATCTATTGTAGTATTTATTTTATTGTAATGATTTGTGTGTATACATTAGACGGTAAATTATTTGAGGGAAGTAACCGTGTATTCAGCTTTCTGTTCCCATAACCGAATCCAATATCAAGCAGAGGATAAATGCTTGATAAATATTTGTCACATGGAACAATATATTCAGCCAGGAAAACCAGCCCTGTCACTGGGCTTTCAAGCTTTCCATACAGTAGTGCTTTATAAAAAATACCTATTTTCATCACAACTCAGAACATACACAAACACAGTTGACAGAGTTTTATGAGATAGCATTTCCCTCCCCCACTATGTGTGATATACACTGATCTATTCTACTTCTCCTCTCCTCTTCTCTTCTCTTCTCTTCTCTTCTCTTCTCTTCTCTTCTCTTCTCTTCCTCTTCTCTTCTCCTCTTCTTTCTATTCATTTTTAAATTTGGTTCTAATAGACTAAATTGATTTCCTCACCTCCTTGGTTGTGATCCAGTGTAAATAACACTCATCTTCGTGGCTTTAGGCACATGTATTTCTTTCATTATCATTTCAAGGCCATCTGTCCTGTTTATAAATGTTACCAGAGATTCACATTATTACGGCTATCTTCCAGACATTTAGTCCAAAGGAAATACCAATGTATAAGTAAAATATTCCAAAATCTTCCTATTATTAATTTTTGGTAATGATTCTCTTTTATATTTTGTCACAGAGATTATTGGCAAGTGAAAAGTCATCTAATTCTGGTTTTATTTAGTCTGCTACAGTGTCTCAGAAGAGATTCTAAGGAGTGATTAAAATGGTCATGTGTCCTGATAGCTGACTGGTAGGCATGACATATAGCGTATCTGAATTCATGTAACAAGGAATCAGTTTCCAAGAAAATTGCAAAAGGATGTTCTTGAAATAACTGCATGGAAAACTCAAAGTGAAAGTCTTAGGAACTGATCATAATTCTTGACTCCAAACCCACAGAGGAAAAAATACTGAACAAAATCATTTCTATGATCCAGAAAGCAAAGACCACAAATCAACTTACAAAAACACTTAACTACACACCATGGTCGTCCTGCTGTGCTGTAGCTAACAATGGGGCAATGACTCATCGGGCAACTTTCGTTGGAAAATGTATAGTCAGGAGACAGATCCTTCTCTCTGTGAAGTCGGGAAGAATTAGTCAAACTCTTCCTGACTTCCATGATGTTATCCACCATTGACAGGCTATCAAAGCAGACCTAGAGATTAGATAATACTTCTGAATAACTCAAAGGAATCCCTTTTGGAAGTGAAAATGTTTTGGAAATTTTATTATGCTTGAGCTAAATAGAAGCACAACATCTTATCTATTAGTGTGGTTTTTTTTTTTTTTTTTAGTTTTTATTTAAATTCTAGCTAGTTAGCGTATAGTGTAATATTGGTTTCAGGAGTAGAATTTAGTGATTCATCACTTACATATGATAACCAGTGCTCATCCCAACACCCATTTAGGCCATCCTCCTGCCCCTCCGTCAATCCTTGGTTTGTTCTCTATCATTAAGAGTCTCTTATGGTTTGCTTCCCCCTCCCCCCGCCCCGCCCTTCCTGTATGTTCATCTGTTTTGTTTCTTAAAGACAAATACCATATGATTTCACTCATACGTGGAATTTAAGGGACATGGTTTTAATGTTAAGTATGGGGATAGGTTAAGTATAATTTGAAATACTCAAACAACGGAATGCAGTTATAGCAAACAAAATGATTAGATTATATATCCATCAATCTATTTAAATTGTCATGAGTATTTCCTAAAAACCTATTGCATGAGAGAGATAATTGCAGAATGATATGTCAGCATGATTTCATTTAAATACAAATTTAAATCACATGAGAATGTACTACATTCTTCTTCTTCTTCTTCTTCTTCTTCTTCTTCTTCTTTTTTAATTTCAGGAGTAGTTTAGTGATTAGTCACTTACATATAACACCCAGTGCTCATCCCAACAAGTGCCCCCCTTAACGCCCATCACCCATTTAGCCCATCCCCACAACATGGGGCTTTTGATAGTAGACAGTTATCATCTTCAAAATCCAGCCAAGCCACTGTAGTCTGATAATTGGTAGAAAAATAATGTAAATTTTTTACAAATGTTTTGAATGTCTTGACTCAGTCAGTAAAATTTTATTCTCTAGAGCTGCACTGTTCAATATGGCGGCATCTGCCACACAGGGCTATGTAAATTATAATTAATTAATATTAAGTAAAATTTAAAGATCCAATCATAGAGTCACAGTGGCCACATTTCTAGTGATCAGTATCCATTATTGCAGATGTTTCTATTGGACAACACTTGATATAGACCATTTTATTCAATTAAAATCTGATTTCTTTGGTCATTTATTTGATTGTTGAAAAGGAAGGGTGGCAGGGAAGTTGAGATGTGACAGAGAAGCCTTGTCCATTGATTTCACCTTCTACAGGGCCTGTTATCTTACAGTCTTCTACCCCCACTGTAACTGGGTCATGGACATGGATCCATTTTAGCTTTTGACTTGAATCTCTTCAGTAAATCTTTCTCACTGCTTCCCTTCCAGAGTCACCATTCTAAATCAGATGTCAGTGTAAGCCGTTGTTATTTTCCTAAGAAAACTTCAAATGCTCCCCATTATCCATACAGTAACATTTTATTCTTCTTCATTTGGATCAAACCTGGCCCAAATCAGCAGCCCTTAATCAATTCCTCTATGTAGATTATGCTCCGGTGACACTCTTAGCCACCTACCCATGTGTCGTTAGTCCTTTGCTCACACTGCTCCTTGGAGCTCCATGAAAGGTGTCCTTGCCTCTTAGTTCAGTTTACATGCCAGAACCTTTGTGAAAACTTCTGTGATCCCATCACACTGAAACTTGCCACTGCTTTAAGTACTCACCACCTTTTATTTGCACCTCTGTTACTACATTTTTTTCCAATTAAATTTTTACATGTCTAACTCCCACTGGCTTCTAAGCTTTTTGCAGGAAAAGGGTGGCCCTGCATTTCAGTATCCTCCATAGCTTTCCACCCATGACTGCTTAACAAAAAATATAGACAGACACTTCAATTTAATTTGGAGTGAGGAATAGAAAAACTGGTTAACTGGAATCGAGTGAGCGTTTGCTTAGAGAAATGTCACTGGGGGTTGTGTAGGGTTTTAAAGGATGCAGACAGGAGGAGGGCTGAGGTTCAGACCAGAAATCTAACCTTGGCAGTGTCGAAGAGCGTCACAGAATTGTGAGGCGGCAATGCAGGCTGCCAATGTTTCATAGGTCACAAAACACCACAAGGCATTCCTCCTGATGGAGATCAACCTCAGGCAGCATGAGTCATTCTCTCCCTGAGCTCATATGGCACTTAATCCATAGCTTTGCTGTATTCTGTGTTCTCAGTGCCACCATCTTGCTCTATTTCCTCTCTGATGCTTCTGCCCTGTCCTTCCTAGGACCCAGTGTCATACATCCAGTAAGGAAGTTCTCAGTAAATTGTGGCTAAGTCCAACTGTGAGCCGAGAAATGAGTAAAAGGTCACCACAGGTAGAATGTAAAACATGTAAGATTATAGAGTACCAATAGGAATGTGGAACGTGTTACCAGAGTTATCTTATTTATTTTCAAATGGTGCAGGGTCTTTGGGTCATCTCGACCATTTAAGCTAACAATATCTTGGCATGCCTGGAATTCTGAACACTGTTTGATCAATCATCACTTCTTTTTTCTATCAAGGGCCTGTTTCTACTAGAGATAAAACTTACCTCATCTTCAAAAGGAAGCTCAAACTGTTAAAAACACCCCAAAACCCCTCCCCCTCTTCTTTGCCCCTCCCACTTTGACTTTTCTCCCTCTGTGTGTCCTGGGGTCAACGTGAAGTGAAGAATTTGGAGACTCAGAGCTGCAAGTGTTAGCAATGTGGAATTCTTTTCCATGAGGGGGCAGGAAGTTCATCAAAGCACACGTGTGGTCAAGGAAGCTTAAAAATAAAGCTGATTTCTTAAGGAGAAAAAAAAATAGCATTAATTAAGCTTTCAATAAGCTACTTTTTTTCCTTAAGGACTAAGTTGATTTACTTAGGAAAAAAAAAAAAGGTGCCAACAGAGAAAAAGTCAATGCACTCTTCCAAAAAAGATCCTTTGACTAGAAGGAACACGTAAATTCCAAGAAAAGTTAGTTAGAAAGAACAGTTTCTTCTCACTGGTTCCTTCTCATCACATCAGTATTTATTTCCCCCAGATGCCCTTTATTTATTCATTTTAAACCATCCTAGGTGTCTACATGTTGGTTCAGGGCATAAAGAACTTTTCTTACCACAAAGACCCTTTTGGGACACCAAGTGGAGAACTCAGCTATCCTTTTAAATTCCCAGGACTCTAAAACCTAATGTCTGCAGAGACAAACAGGACGGCTACTGCAAGAAGGCAGGAGCCTAAGTAGTTAGGATGTAGGCCTCTTACCAAGAAAATCACTGGGCTGTTCCAACATGAGCCACTTTGCCATCAATCCATAAGATGGAGATAGGGTGTGCCAGCTTCAGACTGTGTAACTTCTATTTACTGAAACTGTAACACATAGTCATTGTAAGCTACAATTATCCACAGTTTAGTCTGTTTATGAAACCGTTTTGTGGTTATTTATTAAAAATAAAATTTATGTGTGCTTATTGAAGCTATATTTTGGCAGGCAAAGGAGGTTGGCAGAAACGTCTGAGTCAACAGCCAGGCTCCAGCCACTCTGTATGTCGTCATATAAAAACTTGTCAAATAATATTTGGTTTTTAATCTTTAGTTGCAAACATAAGGTTAGTCATGAAAATATTCTGTGAGTAGGTCTCCTTGAAACAAGAACCCGGGTGTTTGGATTTCAGTAAAGGTGATAATTAAGTTTCTGGCTTGTTTAGGGGCGATTTGTTATTCCTTTTCTTCTAGCAACTTCTATTACCTGTGGTCTGTCCAGGTTCCTCACATCTTTTAAGAACTGTTTTATAATGATTTTTAAAATATAAGCAATCTGTTTATCTATCAATTTTAAAACCCCAAACAAATATGTCATTCATGATTAAGGAGACATTATCCCACCAGTTAAATCTTGGTTGCCTTCTACTGGAGATCTTTCGAATGCAAATAGATTATTTTTCTGGACCTTTTCAGTTATTTATATCATTATATATTTGACCCTTGAATGACACAGGTTTGAACTGTGGGGTCCATTTATGCACAGTTTTTTTTTTTCTGATAAATACAGTACAGCACTGTTAAATGTATTTTTACTTATGATTGTTTTAACATTTTCTTTCTCAAACTTACTTTATTATAAGAATGCAATATATAATACATATAGCATACAAAGTATGTGCTAATTGACTGTTTATGTTGTTAGTAGAGTTTGTGGTCAACTATGGACTATTAGTAGTGAAAGTTTTGGGGAGTCAAGGTTATATGTGGATTTTTTTATTGTGTAGGGAGTTAGTGCTAGTAACTTGCTAACTCCCACATTGTTCAAGGGTTAACTACTTACTTTTATAATGCCTTCTATGAAGAAAGTTCTTTTCAAAGAGGCTACAGTTGTTAGCTTCAAGAATGTATGGTTTATCTCATTTAAATATAAGCCATTTAAATATAAGCACTTAAATATAAGCCAAGCCAATAAGAGTTTGTTGAAAGGGATCCTGAAAGGAAAGAAAAATGTCATTAAATAAAGGGTCTTGGAATTGGAGAGAGGGGATGCACTATGTTATGAATCAGGTTAAAAAAAAAAAAAAATATATATATATATATATATATATATATATATATATATATTTTGCGAGAGAGAGCAAGCCCTAAAGAGGGAGGGGCATAGAGAGAGGAAGAGAGAAAATCCCAAGCAGACTCCTTACTGCCAACACAGAGCCTGACTCTGGGATCAATCCCAGGAACCATTAGATCATGACCTGTGTTGAAATCAAGAGTCACATACTTAACCAACTGAGCCACCCAGGCGCCCTGGGGGAATAAAGTAATTCTTTGCTTTGGATCAACTTGTACAAAGATTCAATGAGAGAAGAGCAAGGACTTAATGGAATAGAATTAATCAAGCATGAGTTAATCAAGAAGATACTTTTCCTGAAAGGGAGTTTTTGTGATGTGATAATCAGGAGTTGAGAAAAGATAGCCCGATATACTTCTTGCTACTTCCATAAATACCTTGGGTATGAGTCATTGCCGAGACTGTGCTTTAGTTTGCCTTGAGAGAATTTCTCATCCCAACTTTATAAGACAGTTATACATTTTATATATCAATTGTCTCCTGTATCTCCATCCTTTTTCTCCACTGGAATTTGGCTTTAGCTCTAGTAGAAAGATGTTTCAAGATTCCTTCATTGATAGTGGCTTGGTCCTGTAATTTAGAATTTGTTGCCAACACACATAATTCACTTCCATACACATTTAATTTATTGGGCATCTTCTGTGAGCAAAGGTCTGTGCTAGGTCCTGGATAATGTGGTTTTCTAAGAGAGCCATACCTGTAAGAAGCTCATAAAATGATGAAATGTAATATCTATGAATGATCTGTGTCTCCTGGTTTCGAGTAGTTTGGATGCCATTAACATGATGACACTGTATTTTGAATCCACCAGTGAAAAAATCCTCAGGGGTCTGCAAAAATGCCTGTAGAAATTTGGCACATTTGAAGACAGAGATTCAGCAAAACTAGAGCAGGAGAGTGGCCAGAGAGGAATTTGGATCAGTAGAACCCCCAACATGCGATTGTGGGGTTTCTAGCAGGGAAGCAAAAGACTGGTGCAGATTGCATTCAAAGATTGTAACCTGAGACAGAATTGAGAGGGAAGGAGGCTTATTAAGGAGTGGTCTTGGGATTAGCATCTGTTGGAGAAGGGATAAAACAAGAATTGGGTAGAGGGAGAAGGTGACTTGGGGTTTGCCTTGCTCAAAGCAAGCAGTGGTCATCCAGAGTGGTCTGAGTGATGCTGAGATATTTGGGCATTTATATTTCCACACTGAACCATTATTGGATATGGGCTTCCCCAGGGTGGGGTGTGATCTGGGGCAAGGCAATTCTTTACTGCCTTGGCCACCCTAAAGAGATTGATATCAGTCTCACTTTCTGGACACCAAGTCTCTCATTGAAAGAGAATCTGAGGGTTGCTTCTCAGTGTCCAACACAAGAAGCTTATTTTCATTTAAAAATGATGCTGGTAGTTTGGGAAGAATAGATTAAAGACAGAAAAGTGTAGGAACAGGAAACCAGTTTGGTGTTCTTGGTATTGTTCAGTGAGAGATGATGATAGTTTGAACTCTAGGGAAACTGTAGGGTTGCTAAGAAGTGAATGGAGTCAAAAGACATTTTTGAGACTGATTCTATAGAATGGGGGTTGAACTGGCAAAGAGAAGTAAGGACAAGAAAGGCACTACGGATGAATCTTCGAGTTTTGGCATGAGCAAGTGGGAGGGTGGAAAAAACACATATGGGAGAAGGGAGTGCTTGAGGAAGAGAGCTATGAGTCAGATTTGATATGTTCATCATTCAACCAAGTGGAGACACCAAGCAGAAAGTCAGATGCGTGATTCCCAAGCTTAGAAAAGAGGTGTGTCATGTTAATTTACATTGTTGTTACATGGCTCTGTTGGCACAAGGGCCAGTTACAAGGGTTAATTCTTAGGAAGGGAATGTAGTAAAATGGGCAAGAAGTTCAGCAGAGAACCCTAAGGGATGGCCACCTCTAGCAACAGGAGTGAACAAAAGAGACAGAGAGAAGGAGGAAGATCAGGACAATATGATCTTGTGGAAGTTTAGGGAGGAGATCATTGTAGGAGGTGTTTTATTAGCATTTCTCTGAATATTAACAAGGAAGAACATCTATTTTAATGTTTACTGGCCATTTTATTAATAACTTTAATGAGGCACATTTAACATATCATATAATTCACCCATCTCAAGTGTACAATTCAGTGATGTTCTTTTTTTTTTCTCTTTTAGTCAATTTACCAAGTTGTGCAACCATCACTGTAAATCAGTTTTAGAACATTTCATCACCCAAATAAGATCCCTCATGCAGAGTCATTTGTTTCTGTTTTTCTTTTGTAAGTGGCTTTTTAAAGTCTATTGGTTTCTATGTTTTTAAAATATTGATTTGCAAGAACTTAGAAAAATAGATATTTAAAATTTTAGGGGCGTAGACTTGAACATATTTTTGTTTGGTTTGGTTTTTGTTTTTTTGTTTTTTGTTTTCCAGGTTGTCATTGATCCTTCAGTCTGGTTGTGGAAATATTTTGCAATGTAGAACTTAGACCATCACAGTTTCATGGAGTCAAATGTTTTCCTTTTTTTTTTTTTTTTTTTGCAATTTTTGCAATTGTTAGGAAAGTCTTTTTTTCCAAGATTATAAAAACGTGTTTTTTAGTATTCTTATGGCTTCATTGTTTTTGCATTTTGATTTCTGATTCATCTGGAATTCGTTTTGTTTTAAAGAAAAAAGTAATAGTGCAGTCTTACCTTTTTTTTTTTTTCCAAACTCTTGGCCCTTTGTTCCCACATTAATTATTTACTAGACCACCCTCCCCGCCCCCAACCTTGTTTGGCTAAATTCCCATATTCTGTCCATCGTTGAATCTATTCCTGCCTCAGTGCCACTCTGTTTTACTCACTACCCCTTGGCAGTGCATTTTACTGTCTCATAGCATGAGTCTACAATAGCACTTGGCTAAGTCTCCGTGTGACAGAGTTGATTCATTTACTGTTCTCTCTCTAGTATCCCCCTCTGGCCTTTTCCCTGCCTTTGCCTGCAATCTGGCCCTCAACCCAACTAGATCCTGCCCACCCTCAGGCTTGAAGTCTATTTATTTTAGTCACCAAACTCTCAAAATAAATCTGGTTCTTCGGCCAGACTGGTAATTTAGAAGTTTGACTGTTGTGTTTGCATGAACATCCAAATTGGCTTGGGTGCCTGGTAATCTGAGGGTAGCTCACCATCATGTGCAAGCAGCCTATTTTGTGGGTAATGTAAGGTAAACAGCATCTTGTGATGCTGAAAAGAAGGGTTGACTATTATAGTCTTATTGGCCAATTGACACGTTTAATTGAGTTCTCTGTCAGTAACAGACTTTTGTGTCAGTTTCGTGTTGTTTCATGCTTTCTGGTAGCCTTCAAATAAATCTGGAGTTGAGAGTTATTTTTCCACTGGCTGCATAATGACGTTGGCTATCTTTATTTATTTCATCAGCTCAAAGCATTGCCCTGATTCTGCAAAGCACTTTGTTGCATGCTCTTTTTTTTTTTTTTTTTTTTTTTAAATTTCTTTCCTTACATCCAACTAGGCTTCTGTCTATCAGCATGAAGACCCTGGAATTTTGATGACTGTGGCCTGTGAAATTAAAAGATCTCAACAAAGGATAGAAGTGATTTCATAGCCAGTTTCTCTGCCTGTTATTGTTCACAAGTACAGAGTGATACTGGGTAAGTTTCTCAGAGCATATGCCTTTTCTAATGAGTGAGAGGTTGTTAGCTATAACCAGAGTTGAACGGTTTAGACCCTGGTTACAGTGTAGGACAGTAGGACTCTTACCCAGAGCATAATCCTAGAGGTAATCATGGTAGGGCTGTAGAAGAAGCAGGGCCGGAGTCTGAAGATGTGCATTTGCCTCCTGACTCCCTGAGCTAGTGACCTTGTGCAAGGGAGTTGATTTCTCTACACTCCTGATTCCTGGTCTGTGAAAACAAGTGATAATAAGCGTGTATCGCATAGGTTTGGCATGAGTATAAAACAGTGCATTGTGGAAATGTGTTAGGTAGGATAAAAAGCCATAGAAATCTTGAGTAGTGTTGAGGTTGTTTCTAGCCTTTTCTTGTCTTAGAAGTGTTCATGGTAACTGAAGGCCAAGTAAATAATGTTGTTCATCAAACCTAATATATCATAGATTGTAAGATGCGTAATTATTTTATGCACCACCAGGGGAAAATGCTCCCAATATTATCAGCAAGTGTAAGGCATAACATGATTTCTGAGATGATAATATCAGAAACAATTCTGTGTCTTAGAATGGATGAAATACAGTAAGGAGAGAAAAACACTGAAGATTTGGGCAGTCTGAGGAGAAGGCCAGTCTGAATTAGCAATAGGTCAGACCTACTGAATCTTTTATGAAGGGATATGGTTTGTAACTTTTGAATTTTAATAGCTGAAATTGATTAATGAGTCACTAGAGCAATTTTCTTAATGAATAGTTAATTGATTTGTAATTGGCTTGTTTTCAGGAGTGAGAATAGGATAATTGTTTGGGTCCATTATAAATCCATGCCACCTGGCCCCAGCTGGGCTCTTAGCTGGTCCTCTGATTTAGCCCTTTGGGGACCTTGGTGGATTTTTCACAGGAGACATTTCAAGTGCTTTTCACACTCTTAAATTTCCAACCCTTGTGTCTATTAGTCCGCCAACGATTTCTCCACTTAAACTTGAATGTGAGCAGCTACACGTTCCCTGATCTTCGTTCCAACATGTCTTTCCTTATTTTAGCTAAAAGTGTGTTTCTTTCTCTTCCAAGATTAAAATTACATGAGTTCCTTTCTCACCTTTTCTGAGATTTTGCTTTACTGTTTTCTCTTGACTTCCTCCACTAGCTTTTTCTATTTTGCTTATTAGTGGGTTAACATTTTCCAAATTAAAAAGAGAGTCTTTATAGCCTATTATCATTGAGAAGCAATATAGTTAAGCAGATAAAAGCATGAGCTATAGAATCACATTCCGAGGGTTCAAATCCCAGCTCCCCTACCTCTCAGCTGGATACATTGGTCAAATTACTTAACGCATCTCTTCTTCAATTGTTTTCATGGGCAATTTGGGTCATAAAATTGTATTTGTCTCTTAGAGTTGGTGAAGGATTAAGTGAGTTAATATGGACAACATACTTAGGACATTGCCTGGCACATAGTAGGTGCTGAATCAGTGTTACCTATTACAGTTATTATTCCTCCTGTTACCAGTTTGTTCCATCCTTTTAAAAATTCTTATCCCGCCCTTAACAAGCAAAGGTTTTTTGTTTGTTTGTTTTTTACCACTGCATTCGACTGATGTCTGGTTTTGCCATATAGCCTTTCAAACCACTTCTGGTGAAACTTAAGGGAGTAAAGGTCAATTTTGGTCCTACTGCGTGCAGTAGGTGAGTATGCCATTGAATATGTCAACATGGATTTTGCTAATGGTCCGGGCCACAGATAGAAAATAAGAGTTTATAAGAGAGAGGGTATTTAAAGCCTTGAGGCTGCTGGAATCATCGAAGAGCGGAGTGAAGAAGAAGACGATCGGAGTCAGGACTGGGAAGTGAGTAGTACCCGTGTAGAGTAGGCAGGAAGGTGAGACTGGAGATAGAGAAGGAGAGATTAGCCAGGGGGCAGGAACATGGGGGAGAGCCAGGGGAAGGAAGGGCTGGTGGGGGAGAAAAGTTCGGTCAAGCACGGCTGACAGATTAAGCAAGTGGAAGACAAACGTCAGTGATGACCTTTACTGAAACACTTTGGTTGAGTGTTGTGGTTGTTTAGTACAGGTGGAATAACAGCATGTTTTATGTACCTGGAACGACTGAGTAGAGAGAGGGAAGCCGGTGAAGCAGAAAAGAGTGGATAGTTATTACAGCAACATCGGTGAGGAGGCAGGCGGATGAAATCTGGTACACAAGTGGAAGGCGTTGATTTTTACCTAGAAGTGCACACAATCTGGGGAAACTGGAGGGAAGACAGTGGGTAAGGGTGCTGAAGCTGGCAGGTGAGTGGTGATGGAAGTTCTGGTTGTTGCTGTTCTCAGTAACACAGGAAGCAAAGTCATCAGGGAAGAGTGAAGACTGAGGAAGAAGTATGAAATTTTATCACAGTCACCCAGAGGTGGGAAGATGGACAGAACTGGGAAATCCACAGAGATTACCTTCTGGCAGGAAGGTCTCCCTGAAAACAGTAGCGACAAATTTAAAGAAATACTAGGCTTTCTTTAGCCATATGTTAGATCTTCTCTTTTTAAAAAAATGTTTATTTATTTTTGAGAAAGAGAGAGAGAGAGAGAGAGAGAGAGAGAGAGAGAGAGAGAGAATATGCTGGGGAGGGGCAGAGAGAGAAGGGGACAGAAGATCCGAAGCAGGCTCTGTACTCACAGCAGAGAGATGCTGTGGGGCTTGAACTCATGTGAGATCATGACCTGACCTGAAGTCAGATGCTTAACCAACTGAGCCACCCAAATGCCAGTGGATTTTATGATACAGACCAGAAATGGGTTGAAGTTTGGTCTTAACCAGGGTCATTTTTTTTCTTTTTGCCAAATGAGTAAAATGACAACAATATCAATAGGTAATGTGAAATATACAGTGTGTTCAAGACACGTTCAAGGAAGAGATGAAGTTGTAGGAGGGTCAAAGAGCTGTTAGAGCAAAGACACTATAGGTAAATTGAGGTGAAAGTGTTGAGATTCTTGGGGGGTACATGGGTGGCTCATTCAATTGTGTCCAACTCTTGATTTTGGCTCAAGCCATGATTCCAGGGTCATGGGATCAAGCCCCGTGTCAGGTGCTGAATGTAGAGCCTGCTTAAGAATCTGTCTCCCTCCGTACCTCCCCCACTCGCATACACCGCTTCTCTGACAAACAAACAAAAAACAGTGTGGGATTCTTGGAATTGGATTATAAAGGTGTTGTATTTTTTGGTAATAGTGAGGTCAAATTTGAGCAAGTATGGAGAGCTTATTAAACAGGAATTGCTGGGCCTTGCTCCACGTTTCCTGATTCACTAGGTCAATATGAGGTCTGAAAATTTTATTTCTAGCAAGTTCTCTGATGATAGTGAGGCTGAACTTTGGGAATCACTGCCCTGGTATATGAGCACGGTAAGTAAATGGCTGAGATAAGTTGAAGAACATTATCATTAGAATGCACGGACTCAAGAATCTCAGAAGTCAGAATGTTGGAAGAATCATCTATTGGGATATAGGAAAATTCCAAGGGAAAAAAAAAACCCAGTAGGTCCGGGAGCTGAAGCATACAGAAATGAAAGGAATGGCTGCCATGGGGAGGGGAGCTCGGTGGTAAAGTCTGACAACACGAAATTCAAATTTGGATGTTTTAATGAAGGAAGAGGGTATGCAGAAGGGCTCTGTGGAAGGTTGTTCAGGTTGTGCCCTGCACATCTCTAGGGAGTGCCATCCTCATTGTGGCTCCTCAGAACAAGAATGGTCTGTAAACTTGATTGAGACATGAAAAAAATAAACTTAATTCTTATTCCAAGCCCACAGGTATGAATAATTTCGGTCCTCAAAGAAGATGCTTTGGCCTGTTAAAAACTGTGGGGCTTTTTAGAAGCTTTCCTGTGAGGTAACCAATGGAGGAGAAAACCCACAAATAATCACATGCACCCCTCCCTATACGCACATACCTCTGTGCTCAAATGGGAATTAGTTCTTTTGACATCCAAAATCATTAAAGTAGGGTCCTCAAAGTTCAAAGAAAATCAAAAATGTCTCCTAGTGAAAAATTAAAAAGCAAGGAGTATTTTGATATTTTCTATTTAATCTAAAAAAGTCTGCTTTCCAGTCCTGTGATGCAAGATTCATCTCGTTTTAGAGACAGCAACTCAGAAGTATTAGGTTTACTTCCCGGTCCCTGCCTTCTTGGTTTGTTCTTCCACTATGTCCTTTTCTTCCCTTTCTTTTCTCTTTTTCTCCTAATTAAGTAGGTAGATAGATAAATAGGTATATATATATATATATATATATGTATATATATATATATATACACACACACATACACACACACACACACACATTGAATACAGGGATTACTTAAACATACATGATATATATATATATATATATATGCCTATGTATATATTACATATATATATATATATATATGTAAGCCATATATATAAGCCATATATATCATATATGCTTAAGTAATCCCTGTAGTCAATGTGGGGCTGGGACTCACAACCCTGAGATCAAGAGTTGCTCAACTAGTAACTGACCTGGACAGGCACAGACATATATCTTTTGACCAAACATCTAATTCATTAAATCAGATTGACAAATGCTCAACTCTTACTCATTTTCTGGAATACTATAATAGAGGACAAGAGAAGCTGAGGGAGTGGCCAGGATATGATGGGGTCCAGCCCTTTGCTGAGGTTACATATATCCTATGTAGGTTCAATGACCCCAGCAAGGTCACTCCTTTTTGTGAGCATGGTATTATCTGGTGAAGGGTATGGTTCTCTGAAGTTTGTAAGTAGCATCTGATGACAGCCCAGAAATGGCAAATAAAATGAAACTTTAACTTTCACAATTTAAAAATCATGCCTTTACTCTCAGGCTTATTTTTTCGTACCAGCCAACAACAAAACACAGAAGTGACTTTAGAAGGAGAGTTTTGGTTGGCTGGATGGGATGGTAGCACCCTCAGAACACAGATGCAGAGCAATTATTTTCATATGGCCGTGAAAGTCCATATTAATATATAGTTTCCTCAGAGGAACTGAAATTAAAAAAAAAGGATCTGGGCATGAAGAAAACATAGGGTTTAAACTAAGCTTAGACAAGGTTTTTGTTCTAGATGGGGCACCTGGGTGGCTCAATTCGGTTGAGTGTCTGACTCTTGATTTTGGCTCAGGTCATGATCCCAGGGTGGTGGGATCAAGCCCTGTGTCAGGCTCTGCACTGAGCACAGAGCCTTCTTGAGATTCCCTCTCTCTGTCTCTCTTTCTGTCTCTCTGTCTCTCTGTCTCCCCCTCTACCCTGCTCGCACATGGTCTCTCTCTCTCTCTCTCAAACCTATTTTTTTTAAGAGAATCATTTTGGGTTTAAGTTTATCTCATGTTTTCATTTTTGGTTTTTTTTGTTTGTTTATTTGTTTGTTTGCTTTTCCTCATATTGTATTTCAGGATTTTAAATTATGTGTTTTAATATTTTCCTTAGACCATTTGAGATATCTTAATTATGTTTGTAGCTTATTTTTATGAATGTGGAAATATACTCACTATGCAATAACAATGTGTAAATAATTTCAGAAATTATATGTAAAGGGTGATAAAATGAGTAATTTACGTTTCATGGTCCCTCTTTAGAAATATTTTTGAGGTGGGGCACCTGGATGGTTTAGTAGGTTAAGCGTCTGACTCTTGGTTTCAGCTCAGGTCATGATCTCATGGTTCATGAGGTCAAGTCTCATGTGGGGCTCTGTGCTGACAGTGAGGAGCCTGCTTGGGATTATCTCTCTTTCCCTCTCTCTGTGCCCCTCCCTGCTCATGCTCTTTTTCTCTCTCTCCCTCTCCCAAAATAAAATTAAAAAAGAAAAGGTAGTTGTTTTCTCCCTCTATAATAGGAAAACTCTGAGTCAAAGCTGTATTAACTGCACATTAGTAAAAATTAAAGAGGAGAAAAAACAAAGTTCCTTAGGAGGGCAAAAGAAGATTTTCTAAGTCCTTATAGCTAAACTTTATTCTATGATGGAATTGAAATTTTCATTTTAAATTTTGATCAGTGGAATTTGTAAATTGATTAAGGTTGCATTTACAGTAGCTGAAGGTGAGTTTCATATAAAATGAGAGTAATCCTTTCTATAGCAAATAAATTTTTATTTGTCGTACAGAGTTTAGAGCAGAGGAGGTAAGAATATCAGGAAATAAGGCAATAAATACCTGAATGTCTGATCATAGGTTCTACTTAGAGGAGTTTACAAGACCAGAATATTATTGACAAAAGGCTCTCCAAAGTCTGTCTTAAATAAATACAGTGCTAGACCCGACTAGCACAAAGAAGATGAAGTTATAAGAAAATTGAAGCCCATTTAAATTATTTGGCTTGTAGCTGATATTTATGTAAAGTTTGTTCTGCTTATGGTAGAGATTGTGTTACTGCTCCTCGTTATTGTTGTCCTCTTTGTAGGAAGATTGTATATTCTTACCCTTTATTGTAAGAGCCACAGTGCCCCGCATGGTATGTACCCCCATCCCATTGATTCAGGCTTTGTACTGACTTGCACAAGCTAATGGAATGTAGAAGGAAGTGACTGATGTGAGTGGAAACTTCAGGCTTGTACAATGATCCTTGTATGATTCTTCCACTACTCTTTCTCTCTCTTTGCCCAGGGTTAGAGGAATTGCTACTTTGTGCATCTGCCCACTGAATTGCTATTTACAAATGTAGCACCTGAAATTTTATTTGAGTCTACTCTGCACACTTGGAAACTATGGTTGGCATCATCTTTTATAGTTTTAATATATGTGTGAAAATGAATAGTAAGTTGGCAATTATTGGGTGAAAGAAAGCTATTAGATTAGGGCAAAGTTTAATATACCCTAAAGAAACCCTCAAATGATAGTGGCTTGAAAGGAAAAAGTTTTCAATTCCTCATGCAACATCTGTCTAGTCTAGCCTCGTTGGGAAACCCAACTGCTTGAAGTCATTTAAGGGACTTGATCTCCATACATTTTATTTTTCCACCCACTGGGTCACAATCCTTTTCTGCATGATCAAAGTTGGGCATTGATCTATCTATATTTATAGCTCATGATAAGGGGGAAGAGAAGAGGTTTGGAACATGACATTTCCTTTTATTTAAAAAAAATTAATGCTTATTTATTTTTGAGAGAGAGAGACAGAGGGCGGGCAGGGGAGGGGCAAAGAGAGAGACACACAAAATCCAAAGCAGGTTCCAGGTTCTGAGCTGTCAGCACAGAGTTTGACATGGGGCTCGAAATCATGGACCACAAGCTCATGACCTGAGCTGAAGTTGGGCACTTAACCAACTAAGCCACCCAAGCACCCTGGCATTTCCTTTTAAATAAACAATTTGGAAGTTGTACACAGGTGAGTTTCACTCAAATCCGTTGCAAAGGAAGCTGAAAATGTAGTCTTGAAAAGGTTGCTCATGATTCCAGTCAAAACTAAAGGAAGAAACTATTACCAAGAGCTAATAAAGGGAGATAGTTAACGATCCTCACTTCACAATGTAAGATGGTTATCCAGATCAACTAGCTTTTCTATACATTGATTTCTTCAGAATTCTTGAGTTGAAAGAGATTCTAGATGCTGTTATGCTCAGAACTCTGAGAGAAATAAATAACTATCTTGATCTTTAGCTTTTTGAGAATAGACAATTTAGAGCCACTCTTGGCTGTTTCTTTTGGTATCCAGGGACACTAAACTAGGAAGTTCTTCACAATGCCTGGCACATAGAAGATGCCATATTGAAAACACAATATTAAATGTATGAATAATATATTTATTAGGCTTTTAGGACAATACTTATTAGTTAGAAAATATTCAATAAATGCTTGTTGAGTACAGCATGGATAGCTAATTAAGTAAATTTTCAATTATTAAGTATAAACGGGCTTCCCATTGAAAATGGTGAACTCTGCACATGGACTAATTTTTTCTGCCTCTAGAGACTTAAAAATGATAATAAAGGAATAAAAATCAAATATTAACCTAGAAAAAAAAATCTCGCTGGGGCAAACTTAAACAAACAAGATATTTGAAAAAAATTCTTGGATAATGAAATACAGAACATCCACTATATGTTCTATATTTCAGAATAGTCATAGACTTGACCACTCTCAGAGGAAGATGCAGCCAACAAAGAATGCAGGTGTCAGAGTCTGCAGGGGTGAGGAGACATGGGGATGAGAAGGCAGTTGGAAATGTAGGGAATAATTTAAATTCTGTATATAGATGAATTAGTTCCACCCAATCCTCTTTCTTCTCCTACCTCCAGAGGGAATTTTTTTTTCCAATTGAGCAATCCACTCTCCCAAACTGAAGTTTTTATTAAAGATATAGAATCAACTTTATGGCAGGTGTGGGGAGAGATGGTGTCTCAGAGCAAAGCTTCCACACTTTATTATCTGGGTCCTCAGGACAGAGGCCACTTGCCCAAAAGAGGCAAAGAGCCTGTAAGTCTGAGAGCCCCGCAATACACGTAGAAAAGATATGAAAATCCCTTCGCAAGAATAAAACCACTTTTAAAAGTGGCTATTATAAACAGATTAAATACAGAGAAGAAGCTATTACTTTTTGCAATGGGCTGAATTGTGTCCCCACCTCAAATTCCTGTGTTGAAGCTCTAAACCCCAATGTGACTGTATCTAGAGATAGCATCTTTAAAAGATAAAGGTTAATGAGGTCATAGGGTGGACCCCTCATTGACAAGATGGTGGCCTGTAAGAAGACAGAGATCCCCCTCACCCTCTACTGTTCTACTTGGCCATGGGATCACACAGCAAGAATGTGGCCTTCCACAAACCAGGAAGAGAGCTCTCTCAGAACCTGATCATGCTGGCACACTGATCTTGGACTTCCAGCCTCCAGAACTGTGAAGAGATCGGCTTCTGTCATTCAATCCTCTCAGCCACTGATATTTTGTTATGGCAGCTCCAGCTTACTGGCATACCTTTCATTGAAACCCTTCTTTTCTCTTTGATTTTTAATATATTATGTGAATGCATACATTACTTTGAAAAACCATGACAGGTAAATAGTTAAAACAATAACGAGAGATGAATGAGACCCCCAAGCTGGTTCAGAGAGGACCAATCAGCTCCCCTTTCCATAGGTGGAAAAAACTTCTAAAAAGACAAAGGATTTTCCCAGGGTTACTTCGTTTGAAATGCAGCTGACTTAAAACCTATGTTTGGACTCCAGCTTCAGCCTTTCCAGTGTTTGTTGCATATTCTATAATATGCTTATATTTTAAACATATTTGCTAATGTATATATTTTGACCAGATGGAAAACATACCACATCCTGGTTTAAGATTGCCTGATTATACATAATAGCACCACAATATTTTGATGGTATAAATGGAATTATTATCTATATAGATTGCTGACACAGGGAAAACAATATATCCTCAATGTAGAAACATTCTAAAGCATTTAGAAATATCTGAGCATTTTCATGTTAACATATTTGAGACATTGCCTAGGTTGGTGAAAAGTCATGAAAAAGTTGGAATCGTGGTTCTCTACATTGTCTACGTGGCCATGGAAATCCCGGAAACATTCTGAGCCTCACCTTCTTCATCTTTAGCATGAGAACAAGATTTGCATACCCTACAAAGATGTTGTGATGATTGAAGGCATTGTAAAGTATTGGGCATAAATATAGTTTATATGACTGTGGACCATGATGCAGAAGAAGCCACAGAACTGACTCTGGATGCTTTCTCTTACAACTGTATTCAAATTTTGGGGTCTGTGGTCCTGATTGATTCTGTTCAGGTGTCTGTGGCTTGTTTCACCAATGGTTACTATGCGTTATATTTGGGAATGTATTGTGGATATTGTGGAGCTCAAAAAATTAGCTCAGAGTTCTTCAAATCTCAGCAGCAACGTTTTCCAAGATTGCTATTCTCTTACTTTTTGATGGTTGGCTTTGGCAGGGAAAATATTTGGAAAGCTAGAAATGACCGAAGAAAAGGATACTTTTTCCCATCAAGTCATGAGTTATTTTTGATAAAGTATCTCCTACTATTGGGTTTTTGAAAACTGACTTTAATTTCCTCCCTACTCTGACTTTTATCCATTTAGTCCCTTCTTGGTCTATTGAAAAAGGCTCAGAAAAACAGACTGGGGTTTCTAGAATATTCAATAACACAGCCATTCTGGTAGTTCCCTAATTGGTCTCACACATTACTTGCTAACTCTTGAATTCAATGTAGATTCTTTATAAAAGAAACAAAATGAATTTAACCTTATATAAACTTTTTTTTCCTAGTGTTAGTTTCGAGGAATCAGTTTCCTTATTTTGCTTGACAACAATACTCTTTAATGTTAATAAAATGATTGTAACTTTATATGAAAATATCAAGTAACATTTTGTGTTCAAATGCATATTTAGTCACTATTAATTATTTGCCTGTCTAGGCCAGCTTCTCCACTTGTCATAGATAATGCTCATACTTTTTTTCCTTTGTCCTTTTTACATCTCTTGAAACAGAAGGAGCCACCGACACAACAGGAAATGTTGCTATCCCATGCTAAACTCACTTTTCAGACCCACCAATCCCCGACCGCTGCAAGACTCATTGCTCCCTCTGCGCATCTACTATCGAGGACAGAGCAACCTGCGGGAGTCCAACGATTTTCTGATTTAAAATCTCCTGTGATCTATTCCATATATACACTTGGGATTGCATGCGTTTATGTGGTTGATTTTATTCCTGAAACTAAGAAACAAAAAGGAAGAAAGATCAGAGGTTATAGTACAGTTAATTACCCACGTGCCTGTTTCCACGTGCCTGTTTCCCCATTACTTCTCATGGTCATCAGAATACAGAACCTAATGGTTGGAGCATAGTCAAATAGTTAAGAATGAGGATGGAAGTTTCAGATTGCATGGCCTTGGGAACACAACTAAGTCCTCTAGTTACTAAGGAAGTATTAGTTTCCTTATTTATAATATTTAAATGGTAAGTTCTTTACCATGGAAAGCAGTTGTGAAAAGAAGAGAAGTAAAGGATTGAGAGGGTCTGGCATTTTACTGGACTCGTAAGTCAGGAAATGCTGACTGCTATTGCCACAGGTTTTGTGCTTAAGAGAACTTCAAAAAAATACGTGTTTGTAAAATACAAATGAGTGCTGGCCAGAAGAATCCTACTTAACCTTCCCTGTGGGGCTTCCTTAATAAAACATTAAGGAAAATGCTTAATATACTTCTCTGTAGAAGCCAATACTAAATTTATTTCACAAGCCGTCGAGTTCTCAGTTGTGTGTTTATAGTGGAACCCGAGTCAACACACGTGACGATTTTATTTTCTAGGAGCTCACAGTTTAGCGGAAGAGACCGATAAACAAATGGCAAAGATTTAAGCATAATAAAAGAAATTCAATTACAATCAGAAAATTCATGCTGGTGCTGAATTTGTACACCGAACAGTTACCGGATTGCTAGTTAGGACACGGCAGAAATGCAGAAAGAAAAGTCAAAGTCAGCAAGCACATAATGCAAATGTGAGCCTGATCTTGGTTTCGGCTTGAATATTCCAATGAATCAGGATTGATATCTCAACACATCTTAAATACTCTATTTGAAGAAGTGCTTGTAATTTTTTGGATAAGAGACAAAAAAACCCACTGCAGGTATTAAATTGCGTTGCCTTACATGGTTTGGGGAAGTGAGGCCAAAAAACATCTACCGGATATCCACTAAATGTTATTTATGTGAGCCAACAGAAAGAATTAGTTTGCACATCCATATCAAATGCCCACACTCCCAACTCCCAACTCTTTATATAGCTGTCATGAAACAAAGATACGCCTAATTGGCTTTGCCAGCAGTAAGGGATAAGCTATCTCCTTTTTTTTTTTTTTCCATCTTCGTTGGCTGCAACTCTCATTCCTGATTTGATACAGAATGCTTAGCTCCCTCTAAAAATGATTCATATTAAAATGAATCCATGTTCAGAAGCATTTTTGCATATTGTCTCTAAAAAGCAATGGCATGCTGGAAATCTCTGGTGTTGTGGAAACTTGTTATTGGGGACACGTGACTGGCATTTCCTTTAGGGGTGTAAGTGGTTTAAGTGGCTCAAGATAGAATGCCACTCTATGCCTGGTATTACATTATGCACTGTCAGAAACCCTGACACTGATTTATTATTGCTGCTTATGTCTTTTACACCATCTAATATCTTATATGAAATAGACTCCTAACTCAGTTCCCAACATTGTTTCACTAATAAGAAACAACCCAGACATATTAACCTGGGCCATACACTCATTATATTCACTATAATTAAGTTATGTTTCCAATATTTTAGGGAAATCCATTAAGTATTTTCCCCTTATTTCTTCTACTCTCAGAGCTTTCTCTATGGAAGTAAGATTTTAATAAGAGGACAAGATAGCTGAGAGTGTGCACCTTAACTTCTACTGCTGTTTGTATATTAAAATTAAATTGCGCTAAATCTGTGAAGTAGAGATACTAAGTAGTTAAATTGTGCCTTTGGAGATCTGGTGCCTTTTCACCTAAGTGACGGATGACGGTATTCCTGCCATAAAGGAATGGGAACACGTGGAGTTTTATCACTACAAGTTAATTTCTTAATGTTTACTAAAGAGCTTGCTTTGTAAATTTGTGGGCTATATACTTATTTACAGAAGAAAGTAGGAAGGCTTAGTGTTCACAAGAGTACTCTTATGCCGCATTTTATTTAGAGCGCTGCATTTTCATTTGTTCCTTTATTTTATTGTACCCTCAGCTAACTTGTTCTTCTTCCTCCTAGGATTTCCCCTCGAGAGTAGCTTTATCTGTTAGGACTTACTTGGTTCCGAGAGATAAATATTTAAACCCGGGTTTTTTTGAGGGAAAAGAAACAATCTATTGATTTATGCAGTTTACAGTGTGTAGGACCGGCTTTCGGTGAGACTTGAGTTAGGTTCTCAAAAGAGTGGCATCTTTCTTTTCGGTCTCTAGACTTGTGCAGGTGCTCTCCTTGTACTATCAAAATGACTGCTTAGCGTCATGCTCTACAGTTGCAAGTCAACTCAAATGAAAAAGGGTCTTTTTGCTGGAAGTTCCTGCCAAAGTCCATGCTCCTATTTTGTTTCCATGGACTTATGTGCACTTCTCTGGACTCATCCCCATCATTAGGCTAATGGTTTGCATTTGCCATATTCTGTGCTTTTGAGTGGAAGTAGTGACACGCTTGGCCAAGAGCGACCGGAAGGTGAATCCCCAGTTATGGAGCTAATATTGGAAAGAGAGGATGTGCCTGCAGAGTCTGAAAACAAGCAAACAAATGCAAAAATGGTCACTACAGAAGGAACACTTTGGTGTTCCTGACAATGGCAATTTAGGTGGTGGGATAAATAGCTGTGCCAAAGAATAATTAAGTATAGGTACCCTGGAGGCACTCAGACCTTTCTAGTGCAGGTACTTCATATTCCTGGAATTTAGTTTACCAGAGTGACTGCTGCCACTCTCTGTAGAGTACGACTCTGGACCACAAGGGCTCAGTCAGTCCAGAATCATAGCCTGTATGGGACGTTACATGGAACATCAGCTTTCCTTTCTTGTCTCTTCCTTCACCTCTGCCATTTTCCTTCCTTTCCATCTTAAGTTATGGGAAACGTGTCCTTTCTCACTCCTTCCTTATTACATTTAGTGCTCTGATAACTAACATTGTGGTTTCTTCTAGCTTAGTGCAAATTTCATATTAGTGTTTTTAGGATAGAAATTTTTGAGCCTTGATCTTTATTGGCAAACCAATTTCAATGGCAAGAAGTTTTGTGGAGCTTTTGGGTGCGGCACAGAGACCTTTTTCTAGGGCCAGTGTACCCTTCTACCCATTTGGTACCCTTCTACCAAACGTACTTGTGAAGTCAGCCCTAATGGAAAAGAAAGAGTGTCTCGTTTGAACGAGGTTGAATATAGGTCACATTTTACAGGGCTCCAGAGTCATCCTTCTGTCTTGGTATATCTCTAGGAAGGGTGCTAGAGTAATATTGCATTCTCTAATTTCTCTCTTCAAAAACAAACAAACAACAACAACAACAACAACAACTCCTCCAATGTTCTATTCCCTTTGAGAGCCAGCCCTATAAAGAAATGTTTTAGAGAAGCATTTCACAAATTCTGATGTGTGTGCAAATCACCTGGAGATCCTGGTAAAACACAGATTCTAGAAGTTTGTAAACAGGGCATGGCTTCTTCTTGAAATTTCAAGGTAGCACAACTTCCCAGAGAAACGGTCTGTATCTTCAGAAGGAACATAATGAAAAAGCCTAGCGTTTACTAAGCCATGGTATGATCTAAGCTATGTGAGATTTCTCTTGAGATTTTCCTTTCCTATTTGAACACAAGATGTCTAGCACTTGTTACCCTACCCCATCAAGAAATGCTCATCTAATTTAGTCCTTTGTTTCCGTTGTTGGCTGTGGTTCTCATCTTGGTATTCTTGTGGGATGTTTTTTACCAAATAGTTAAAAAACTGTAGCTCCTTATCTAGCTAGAATGCTTATGTGGCAATCACATATATTGTAATGTAGGTAAAAGCCAAGAATTGGAAAGGCAGTCAGTAGCCAAACAAAAAACAACAAAAGCCTAGGAATCAAACATCTAAACATATACCTATACAGCAACCTATAAACACATATCGCTAGCATTTTGCCATATATAGGTCCTGGTGAAAAGGGAATAACCCAGACTCAGCTTTCATTGTGGGCTTTATGTAGCTTTGCCTTTACACTCAATTAGCCCTATTGTACTAGAGCCTAGTAATTTCAATGTCTTAGAGGAGCAAGGTATACAAATGTCCCAAGTCATGCTTAGCTGCTTCCAGCTTAGCTCTGAAACTCATTTCCAGTGTATAAATGTCACTATCTTACGCATGGCACTTGAGAATGCTTCCTGAGCACAGAAGGACTTCTGTAACTCAGTCAATCTTATCCTTTGGATTGGCTTCAATATGGACAGGACCTTTACGGTGATACGTACATGGCCCACTTCTCAACGCTTCTCTATGACTCAGACGTGGTTTGGGTTTTGGCATCACATGCTCTCTAGTGCCATTTCTCCAGAGTCACATGAGTCTTTAGTATTTCTGTCCCCTGAGAACTGGAATGACAAGTATACATTTCGCCTTAGCATGTGGTTGTGTGAGATCACTGGCCCAGTTGGGAATATGGGGTGAATTTCCTTCAAGTTTCTATAAGGGTAAGTGTAGTGCATATTTGTTACAGAGTAAGATAAATATTCCCAGAAAGATTCTGCCTTATGCTGGGATACATGTTCAGAGTCAAGAAAAGGACTAGAGATCAACCTTCCTTGCCACTGAAAGGTTGCCCAGCTATGAGCAACAATAAACGGGCAATAAACGGCATTCTTCTTCCCCTCCTGAGACTGCAGCCAATAGAGAAATGGGCATTAGAATCAGACTTGTGGGAATAAAAATAACATCATTATTTTTTTTAACGTTTATTGATTTTAGAGAGAGACAGAACATGGGTAGGGGAGGGAGGGAGAGAGAGAGAGAGAGACAGAAGTGCAGAATCTGAAGTAGGTTCCAGGCTCTGAGTTGTCAGCACAGAGCCCAACACGGGACTTGAACCCAAGAACCTCAAGATCATGACCTGGCCTGAAGTCAGATGCTTAACCAACTGAGCAACCCAGGCACCCCACATCTTCATGATTTTTGATAAAACTGTTGGACAGTAGGCCTTAGGGGTTGCAGATGGCAGCTTCTGACATGACCTCCAATGACATCCACCCCTTGGTATTCACATCCATGTACAATCTCTTCCCTTTGAGACCCAGTAACTTGTTTAAAAAATGGAATATGGTGACAGTTATGCCTATATATATATATATATACACACATATATATAACTTTATATATGTGTATATATATATATGCATAATTATATATATATAATTGTAACTTCTATTTTACTAGTAGAATCTCTTTTGATCCTCTTCCTTACTGGCATTGATGAAGCAAGATGGAGACACTCAAGTGGCAAGAACTCGAGGGCAGACTTTGGACAACAGCCCATGAGGAACTGAGGCCCTGAGTCCAATATGGTGCAAGAAACTGATCCTATCCAAAGCCAGGTGAACTTGGAAGCAGATATTTCTCCAGCTGAGCCCTCAGATGAAATCCCAGCTCTGGCTGACACCTTGATTGCACCTTTTGAGAAACCCTGAAGCAGAGGATCCCGTGAAGCCATGTCAAGATTCCTGACCCATAGATACTGGGAGATAATAAGTTGTTTGAAGCAGGTAAGTTAGGGACAGTATTTCCCTAAGCAATAGATAACTAACACAAGTGTGTTTGCCAAGTGGACTTGCTAACCTACCCTTAAAGTAGACGACTATACCCACCTGCTCTGCAGTGCTTAGAAGCTACATCATCTTTGGAGGCCTCCTCTGTACAGCTTGCAGAAGTAGAGAGGACAATGGACAATGGCTTTTGTTAGGCAGGGAGACTCCAAATCAGCTGGGGAAGAGGAAGGATCATTTCCTATTACCAGACTTAGCTGGTAAATCAGTCTCCTCCACTGGGGAAAAATGAGGGTGGAGAAAATCCAGGAGTGTTATTCTAAATATGTCTCTCTACTCTTAAAAACTGAGAACAAACTGAGGGTTGATGGGGGTGGGGGGGGTGGGAAGGAGGGAAGGGTAGGTGATGGGCATTGAAGAGGGCATCTTTTGGGATGAGCACTGGGTGTTGTATGGAAACCAATTTGACAATAAATTTCATATATTAAAAAAATAATAAATAAATAAAATAAATACGTCTCTCTACACATGCAAATACAAATGGATGAGTATCCTTAAGTCATATGGTTACCTAGTGACCAGGTAAATTACCTCACTTCTACAGCTAAGAATGAGGCCTACAGGTAGACCATGAATGCGTTGGGAAAATATATTCTCATAGAAATGATAATAGAAAACAAACAAACAAACAAACAAACAAACAAACATTTCTCTTTTACAATGAGAAATCCTTGGGGCACCTGGGTGGCTCAGTCAGTTAAACACGTGACTCTTGCATTTGGCTCAGGTCAGGATCTACAGCTTTGGAAGTTTGGGCCCTGCACTGGGCTCTGTGCTAAACATGGGGCCTGCATGGGTTTCCTTCACTCTCCCTCTTTCTGGCCCTCCTCTGCCCATACTCTCTCTCTCTCTTAAAATAAACTTAAAAAAAAAAAAATGAGAAACTCCTCCTGTTAAAGAACTCCTTCATAGAAAAGTCTTCCTGTGCTGATTTGAAAGTTTGCATTTCACTTTCTCATCCTGGTTTTGATGTCTTTTATTAAAAAGTCCTGTGCCGCTTCTCAGGTGCCAGCTCTCAGCAGTGCAAAGATGCATTAATATCCATCTCTGCCCTCGAGGGACATACAGACTTCCAGGCAGATGTGTTTGAAAACAAGCCTCTAGAACACGCTATTGCAGGTTTGATTCCTTTGGAAGCTGGCTCTCAGGGGAAATTTAACATGTAAAATGTTTATTGGGAACGGCCCATAGGATTAACACCTGTTGAAGGAAAGGGGATGTAGGATTGGGCAGAGGGAGTTGTCCAGCTGTGAAGGAGGCCTCAGGTGGCCTCAGGTGAGCACAGGAGAAGCTCTGGTGCTAAAATGGCCCTTTGGAGTTAACCTCATAGACTGAGATAGCGTGGCTCTATACATCACTGGCTTCTTCGTTGGATGCGGCCACCCTCACAGGGTGGGATCCTGAAATAGGCTTTTATCTGCACTAGAAGGAGTCCCTGAAAGGGCTGACAGCCATGAGCCCTCCTAGCAGCTGGGGTGGCAAGTCTTTTCTTGATGGAGAAATTTAGGAAGTAGGGTCCCCCCATACCTTTCCAAAAAGGTAAGGGTAAGACTCTGCTTGGCAACAGCCTCCTTAGTAGAAATATTCCACAAGATTCCCTCTGTCCACACTCAGGCCCATTTTACTATTCTACATGGGGTCGGAGGAGGTGGTTCCTAATTTCCTTTGCCTACCTCTGCTAACCCACATCAGCCTCTTTGGCATCCAGTGTCCGCTGAGGTGGGAGAAGTTCCCATTGGAACATCCCACTGTATACACTTAGGTATAAAATGGCGGTACCGAAGGAGTTGCTGGCTATGAGCCTGAAAGGTTACCCAGGGCTACTTTGTGAAGCGAGCTGTATATCACACTCAGGAATTTGAATATTTTGGTTAATGAGATCTTATTGGAAGATCAGTCTTCACAGTGCCCAGGGGTCAGGTCACAGTTTTAATCCAGAAACGGGTGGCAGTATAGAGCATGGGTCTGGGAGGAGATTGGAAGCATGGGGACAAAATAAGGGACTGAGATGTTGTTGGAAAGAACGGTGGTGAGGCCCAGGGAGGAGAGCAGGGAGGGGGCCTCCGAGGGAGGGTTTTAGAGATTAGGTTGACAGGATTTGAAAGCTGATTAAAGAAAAAAAGTTAGAATACATTAGTTTTCCAGCTTGAGCTAATGCATGTGTGATGGGGGAAGAGTGGAGCTCTTTTCCACTGCAAAAATGTACTTATTCTAAAAAAATAAATGTGAATGTACTATTATTTAGATACTGTTGTATATTTTCATTTGTTTCATAGCTAACAGTTTTTCAGGCATAGGAAATTTGGGTGGGCATTAAAACATTTCAAAACATTAGCTCACCGTTGATAATAAGAATGATAGCAACCCCTTTATTGAGTGCTGCTGGCCATTTGGGGCACTCATCTGAAATTATCTTATTAAACTTCACGACGACACGACTATCCTGTGGATTATTGTTATGCCAGTCTACAGATGGGAAAAGGAAAATGGTGTAATCAAGATTGAAATGACCACAGTCCGACTTTAAAGCTCATGCTTTATTCATATAACCAATCCAAAGCCTCATTCAAGATGTTCTCAGTCTTCCCCTGTGCCAGTCCCCTGAGCCATTGTCTCTAGTAATAATGTGTACTTCCCATACTTTGGCAGCCAAAGGGTTAAAGGTAAGGTAGCTGATTCTGCAGGCAATCTATGCCAGTAATTTGTGGTATGGAATGTTGATGTGCTGAAAAAAAAAAAAAAAAAAAAGATGTTCTAGTTGCCAGGATTTCTTGCATAGAAACAAAACTTCCATTCACATCTTGCTGAGTTTCCAGGACCTAATTAGATGTGGGACCAAATATTCCAGTTTCTTCACTCGACAGGAGCACAGATGAACACTGATGAAGGTTGGAAATAAGATTTTCAGCCTTTTTTTCTTTTTAAGAGTTATAGCTTTATTTGACGGTAAGCTTCGATTTAAATACTACCTACAGACTAATGTGTTCTCTCTCAATTTTCTAGGATATCATGTTACATTTGAATGGGACTTTGTCTTTTACCAGACGTGGAATCCTATTTGATGTGCCAATAATGTGAGGCTGGGTGACTCAGAGCGTTGAGTGACTTGTCAAATCTCTCCAGCTCCTAAGAGTCAGGAGCAAGTTTCAGACTTGGCACTTCCAATCTCAGGTTCAGTACTTTTTAAACATTTTCACCGCACTTTGGAGTTTTGTTGGCCAAACAGCAATCAAAAGCACATGATGTCAACTGAATTTTTCTTATTCGTATATCAATGTATAGAAAAACTACTTTAATTCTACTCCTGTTAAAAATAGAGTTCGAGTGAAATGAACCAAAGTTTGGGTTTTTTTTTTTCTTCTTCTTCTTGGTCTTAGAAAAACAAAACAAAACAGGAGACAGATTTATTTTTTTATAGTGACCCGGGACGGATGACACCCAGTTAACCCGAGGATTTGCATAGAGTGTGCATTGTTTTTGTGACATGTTGTGCACTGTTATGCTATTGCATTGAGGAATGACACTAGAATTTGGACTTTGAAATAAAGACGAACAGATAAGTCTTGGTGACCCACAAAGGCTAGCCTCTTTTGCCTTAGATTTGCAGACAGGGATTTCTGTGTCGTACAGGGATTAAGGGTGCCAAATGTAGCCAGGAACTGCTTCAGCAATCATAGATGTTGTTTTTCCAATCGGGCCAATCTGCCAGACTGGCAGACAGAAAACTAACAGAAATATTAAATATAGACAGATTCTATAGTTGAATCTTGTTTTTCTCCTCTCTCTGCTGGAAGTCACTATAAAATAGTAGCCTGTGTGTAGGTCATTAAAAACATACACAGATACACACACCGCGTTGTGTGTTTGCACTGTTAAATAAGTCTTTGTGAACTCGATAACTGGGTGCCAAAACAGATGCCGCAGATGTATTAGGTGGCTGAAGTGGCCCTTCATTTACGATGTTATTCCCAGATACTCTCTCCTGGCTCCCTGTCACACGGCGCGAGATTCCGTCCTCTATTGACCTACACACCTTGGAGAACCATTTCCAGGGAAGCACCATTCTTGAGGTTCCAAATTCATCCTCTCGAGGTCTGGTAAATTTGGTGGATTTGTACTTGGAGACCTTGATAGAAGAGTTGGTTGCATTTCCAGGGTTTGTTTCCACGCGTGGTCAACAAAGATGCATAATTACGTGCAATTCTTCTCTTGGCCACAAATGTAACAGAAGGGAGCTCAGTTAGCTTCTGTGACCACAATTTATATAGAGCAAACCCTCCCCTGAGATTCAGAGAAATGATGACGTGATTCCATTGCAACATACACATGTGGCTTCCCCCAGATGCCCCCGGGGTACAAAGGGGCCTTATGCAGCTTGCGTGGCATCATGATCTCTCTTTTCTATGAATATTCTACTATTTTCTCAGCTTTCTTACAACACGTTTTTCTACTTCTTTTGCTCTATATTTCTTAGGAAGAAAAGAGTTTAATAAAGTGATACAAAGAGAACTTTTGTTGGGTAGAATTGACCAATGTTCGCTTAGAAAAATTATCTTCCAAATAATTTTATCTTATAAGTAGGAAGCATACAGGAGTAGTGGGCTCCATTATAGCTGATTTGGAAAGACCTCTTCTTTCCCTTCCATCAGGAAAAGTGGCAAATGAAATGATGCTATCTTTGGAAATCTGTGTTCTTTATACAAAGCTTGAGAGACAGTATTCTTCAATATTAAAAGTAATATTTAATGGACACGTTTCTACATGGATTGGGAATTACTTTTTTCTCTGATATCAAGGATTTGGAATACCTGACCCTTTGACTAAAAGCCATGAGTGAATTTTGGGAGCAATAAACAATGTCATCTTCCACCTAGGACTCTTTGCTTCTTGACAGTCTTAGAGTTGTGAGTCTGAATTGGAAAAATTGGTCTATTTCCCCTTTCTATGTCTGAGAGATGGAGAGCAAGGAGGGGTAGAAAAGTTGCATTCTTCAAACAATCCACATCCCAGAATAAACAGCATATATATAGTCCTTTCTGGATAATTATATGTTGGCAATGCTTGCTAACTAGTTTTGTCTGACTTCTCAACCTAGATTCTTCGCCATTATATTGCATAGCAACACATTCCTTGTACCCGAAAGGCATTTGTGGCCTTGTCACCTTATACATGTGGGAAGACCCCAATTGCAATCTTTAATATGGGAACTTTTCTCTGCATGGGAAACCCTCCTGTCTTGCATCAGAATGCTTCATTGATGGCTCAAAACTATTTGGTACTTTTTGAAAATTACGTTTTCTACAGAAGCTTAAAACATCACTGTAAACTTATAGCTTATGACAACATAAATTTATTATCTTACAGTTTTGTAGGCCAGAAATCTGTTGTGGGTCTCACTAGGCGAAAATGACAGTATTGGCAGGCATGTGTTCCCTTCCGGAAATTGTAGGGGAGAATCTGCTTCCGTGCCTTTTCCAGCTTCTAGAGGCTTCTGACATTTCTTGTCCCGTGGCTCCCTTCCAATTTTGAAGCCAGCAATGGGGTATTGGGTCCTTCTCATGTGTATTATTCCAACATTTACGTTCAGCATTACGTCTCCTTCTCTGACTCTGACGTCTCTTCTGCCCCCTTCTTCCACTTAAAAAAATCCCTTGTGATTACATTGGGCCCGCTCAGATTATCTGGTATAATCTCTCCATTTAATGTTAGCTGATAGGCAAACTCAATTCCATATGCAACCTTTATTCTCCCTTGTCATGTAGCAGAACACATTCCTGAGTTCTAGGGATTAGGGTCTGGACATCTTTGGGGGGCTATTATTCTTTCTACCATACCGCCCCTCCTCTCAGATTTTATTAATGAGGGGCAGAGGTTGAGTTCTTGAACTGGATTAGCAACGGTTAGCTGCTCTTGGCAGCAGTGAAAAGGATATTGCTTGGATAAATGGTCAGGAGCCTTACCCTAAGCCTGAGCATCATCTCTCAGAGCAGCTCTACAGAATCAGTTCAGAACCAAAATATTCCATCTGTAGGATACCTGGAAAAGTGTCATAAATGAACACTACTCTTTTCTAATGTAAGTATAGTAGTACTAAAAAGGAGGGCATTTACATTTACTGACTCTACATTCTTTGGTTCTAGTCAATAAATACATTATTATTCTTTATACAGATTTGCCTGCGAGAGGACAACACATTCCCTGAGAAGGTGATCTGGGTTTCTGGGTTTCTACCCTTGCTCAGTCATTGAGCATTGTCCATCTGTGGGAGGGACACCTCCCATTAGCCCTTGTTGGACAGTGTAGTATGGTGTTTCAGACAAGGCTTGTCTTGGTGGAACCTTCCCACTCTAGTTGTTGAGATGTGCTTTCAAGTCTTTTGAAATGTCCAGTTTTCTCCTTTCTCATTTGAATTCCAGAATTCTAGCTATGTGGGCAGGTTTTAGGTTTGACCTCTGCCCTTCCTCTGCTCAGCCTGGACTTCTGGACTTGGCTCCTGAATTCAGCTCTTTTAGCTTTGCTCATTCTGTTTGATTGGGCCAGTTACTCCAAATTGGATTTTCAATAGTATTTTATTATTCCTCTATTCTTACCCACTCCTTCTACCCTCACTCCTACACTTAGGTCCTCCTAAGGTATGCAGAACTCTCTGCCAGGTCTCACTGGCCTTGCCACGTTTTATCTCAGCCCTTTCTGGTTTTTCTCTTGTCGGTTTCTCGTAACTATGAATAGATACTTAGACAATGGTAAACCTCATTAATGTAGAAGAAGATGCTTTAATAGGAGAAATCAAGGTAGGGGTGCCTGGGTGACTCAGTTGGCTAAGTGACCAACTTCGGCATAGGTCATGATCTCATGGTTCATGGGTTTGAGCCCTGTGTCGGGTTCTGTGCTGACAGCTCAGAGCCTGGAGGCTGCTTCAGATTCTGTGTCTCCCTCTCTCTCTGTCCCTCACCTTCTCTCTCTCTCTCTCTCTCTCTCTCTCTCTCTCTCTCAGAAATAAATAAACATTAAAAAAATAGGAGAAACAAAGCAACTCATGATATAGCACATTACACATAATTTCTTTGCAGTGTTTTATAAGGAATCAGAATATAAAGAGTCACATACTCTGATTTTTATAACTGTCATAACCTGAATCCAGCTATGGAAAGGAAGAGAATCTCAAACGCCTGACACTGAGTTGGGAGATTATCATGATTGGGAAAGAAGATTTTGACCACAGAAATGTGAGTCACTGTATAAAAAATAATGTCTCCCTTTAAACTGACAGGGAACTTTTTTTTAATAAAAAAAATTTTTTTTTGGCTTTTAGTTGGAAATGTTTCTCAAATTTCTAATTACCTAGAAGTAGTTTTCTCCAGAACCTTTTGGAAATAAAATGTAGGGTCTAGAGAGGAGGAGAAAAGTAGGTGAAAGCCAAAAAAAAAAAAAAAGTTAAGGCAGAGTGTTGTGTTTCTTTGGGAAATTTTCCAAACCATCAGGAGTGTTTGGGGTGGCCTGGGGACGCAAAGGGAGGGCATCTGTGTGTTCAAGAGTGTAATGAGGAGGGCCATGGCTGTGGTAGGTGGTACAGAGGTCCAATGGCCAAAGGTACTCTGAAGCCAGTCCTTCTTCTCAAGGGGAAAAAAATATCTTCTCCTTCTTCCTTTAACTATAAGACAAGAACTAGGATTAGAGAGGACAGTGGCCCTGTGGGCTTGGCGACTCATATGTAATAAAATTCTCTAAAGAAAACCTTCACAACATGAAAGGGATCTGGCTGAGCGTATTATAGACTTAAACGAGAATTTTGCAAAGAAGATATGGCAAGGACTAGAGATTCATCTGCAGCCCACACATTCCTGTAAAACCCTTTAGGCTACAGCCCCGAGAGTCATGGAACGTTGAAAGGTAAATGTTTTCAGCGTCAGGCAAGTGTTGAGAGAAATAGTGTGCTACGGCGTCCTCCTACCCATCTGCTGGTTCCCAACCAAATATTTTTGCCTCAGAATAGATGTTCGGTCATGGTTGGTGCTCCAGGAAATCAGGTGGCCTGAACTTGGATCGTGGCTTCCCTGATTACTCTCCAAGTGACTTCAAAAAATGTATTTAGCCTCCGTATACCTTCTGTGTAATATGGGAGTAATAAGGTACCCTCCTTTATTGTGGAGTCCTGACGTGCATGTGAGGTAATGCGTGCCACACATTTAGCACACCTCAGGGTACGTGATAGGAATCATTAAGACGGGACCGCCACCGTCATCATTATGAATATTATTACAGTTAGTTGAACTCAGTAACTCAAGAGATGTGCCTGTAGGAGCAGCAGGAGTTCTGTTTCCTGATCCTGTCTTAACTAAGGGTTAACTTGCACATATAAGCAAGCTCTCCCTTTCACTTTTCCAGGGCACAGACTTCAAAGTTTAGGCTCTCTACACCCTACAATTTGAATTTGTACTACTTTTGGTTCAACGGTGAAATTGTGGTATAGTAGAGCTTACTCGGCCAGGCTCATTTTTTTTCTATTTTCCCTTGCAGCCAGTTTGGCATCACATAGATCTTAAAGCTGGTTTCACACTCCATTGTATCAAAGGTTAGAGGTCAATTTGAAACATGGCAGGAGTGGACCGTAATAGCCTTTGGCACCTAGATTCCCCTTTTATACAGTGCAAGGCATTTTAGAAATGCTCACCTCAGTGGGGTGCTCAGATTAGTTCTGTTTTGAATCAGCCCCTCCAATCTGGGTGGTAAAATGCGAGCAGGGAGGCTAAATGAACTTATTCAAGTTCAGGAACAGAGAGCTTTTCGAAACTGATATTCATATTTAGAACACAAGCTTTCACTCCTTTCTCCTCCTGCCCCTTCCTCTTAGCCTTCTCTGGGATTAAAGGCATTCTCTGACATTTACAAATTTTCTGTATCTAGAGGGAGATGGCGTTAAAGTGTAATATTCGTCTAATTGTTTTCCTCTTTCTTGGTGAATTTCGTGACTGGACAGAAGGCATCAGGAAGGGAAGAAGGGAAGAGTCTGGTCCTGGGTCTGCGACCAGTCATCACAATGTTTACAAAGTGAAGGGGGTTGCAAAGATGTCCTAGGGAACCAGCCATCCTCACTGGCGGCCCAGCAGGGGGACTCTTTAGGCTTGGTGTTGGAGAGGGAACAGTTCCAAATTGATGCTGAACAGTCGCTTTTATTTTCTAAATGTGGAATTTTCAACAGATGACACCACCCTCCCCTTCCCCCCTCCCAAGGAAACTTCTAAGGCTGCTGTTGTTGGCTCTGACATCTTTTTGAGGTGGAAAAGATACATAAGAAGGACAAGAAAAAGAAGAAAGAAAAGGAGGAGGAGGAGGAGGAGAAGAGCTAGAGAAGGAGGAGAAAGAGGAGAAGGAGGGGGAAAAATATTTCTCTTAAATTGCTTAAGATAAACATGTCTCTTGGCAAAATTGAAGCATCATGGAAGTTCTTTATTTCTGTTATCATTTTTTTTTCTAGGATAAGACAACACTTCAAATATTTGAATGCAGGTTCAACCACAACTGTATTTGAATAACAGGTAAATATGTTCATGGGGGTGTCTCCAGTACGAATGGATGGTAAGGTCGTCTAATCACAGACGGCTTCTTTTCCTTTGGTGTCCCTGCTCTACAATGTAAGGCTGAGATTTTGAATTTATGATAAGGGGGGTTATTCTATTGTGGCTAAAAATTCTACTGATGCTCAAGTTATTGATCCATCTATCCAACTGGAGATCTTTTGGTTATTTGCCTCACCAGTTTCTTTATTGGTAAAAGTTCTTGTAAATTGCGTTTTAGCAGGGGCTTTATTTAAATCTCTCTCCTATCGTTTGGTAAGAAGTAGCTTTCCAGCTGTTTGCTATGAATGTGTCCACTTTATGTAACTACCAAATGCCTCTGTAACATTCTGGACAATGTGCACTCGTTTTATCATGTGACATTTTCTATTCAACATTGGCTATATCTATAGACAGAGGCAGGCAGGAAAGGTGGGTTTTTATTGCCTTAGCCTCCTGGCATGTTGAGTAGAAACTCTACATCTTAACCTTTACAGTTAATGGTAGAACACACACAAGTGCTCAGCCTAGGCTCTCAGTCAAACATCAAAAATTGGGAGTCAATTCTGAAATGTTATTTTGGGGGATGTAATAGGTGCGTTTCTGGCAGATTTCATGTAGTGCTATTCAACTGTCCTAATGGGGGTCAGATGGGAATGGTGAATCTCAATGTTTCCTAGTAGCTCTTAAAGTCCTGCCTAGACAAAAAGTTGCAAAATACACATTTTTCTCATAGACTCGGGCAACAGGTTCATGGAATCCTCAAAAATGCATTCAGTTAAAATCATTAGAATACAGCTCACTGGGGCGCCTGGGTGGCACAGTCAGTTAAACACCTGACTTTGGCTCAGGTCATGATCTCACGATCTCATGATCTCCGGGCTCATGGGTTCGAGCCCTGCATCCGACTCTGTGCTGACACCTCAGAGACTGGAGCCTGCTTTGGATTCTGTGTCTCCCTCTCTCTCTCTGCCCTTCTCTCTCTCTCTCTCTCTCTCTCTCTCTCTTTCTCTCTCTCTCTCCCTCTCTCAAAAATAAATAAGCATTAAAATAAAGGAAAGAAAAAAAGAAAATGTTCCTCCCCTGCTCATGCTCTGTCTCTTTCTCTCTCTCTCTCAAAAATAAGCATGAAAAAAAATGGAATACAGCTCGTTTTATTGATGTTCTACTTTGAGAAATAGAGTGTCAGTGCCCATGAGACTTCTAGATATTTCCTCCTATGGTTAGCTTTGATATCTCCAGGCAACTAGTGCCAATAAGTCTGAGTAGATATGACATTCAGCATCCTTTCCTTTTCAGATGCTTAAGGATATCATGGAGAACCTCAAGCATTAAAATATTCACCTTTGGGCAGCGCCAATTAGTTTTGCAAATCAAATAAATTGGCATAAGATGCACTTTAATGGGTATAAGATGTCCTTAAAGTTACTTGGAGTGTCATCCTAATTTGAAAAATGCCTTGTGGGGCCAAATGGAAGTCTTTCTTATTTTTTTCTGACAATATTCCATATAATGTTCACTGATAGATTAATATTGAAAATGGCCTGGCTCTCCACAAGCAGTCAGACTCTGCCAGTCACAGACCATACTGAAATGGCTTGCCTTAGTAGTTTTGGATATTTCTAGTTTATACATATTTTATTTTGAGTTTCATGCAATTAAGAAGGGAATAGGATTTGAAGAACTATCCCTGAGCCATAATTCTTTTATGATAGTTCCCAGATTCTGGGAAAGTCTAAGTTCATCTAACTTTTTGGTAGAATAACAGATACGCCAATCCACTGTGTTCTTAATTCTATTTAAAATTCTTCTGGACAATGAATGTGCAGAATGAAGAATCTTTTACTATATTACTGTATCTCAGCTGAAATTCTGTGGACCGGTTACCAGTTTAGAATTTGTTGCTAATTATCTTGAGCCCCCATCTAATTGAGGGGGGGGCAGGCTCCAGTACCATTTCCTCGTGAGAAACTATTCTTTTTTTTCCCATGGTGTAATGTCAACCACCCCCCCCCCCCACCAAAACCAAAAAACAAGAAAGCTCCAACTGTCTTCCTGATGTTTGTTGGGTAACAGTGATGGTATCCCTCCTTACCAGGGAATGATTTCTATGGGAAGATTTCAAATAGTGGGGGACACCCTAGGCAGCTGTCTTTTTTGTGTTCGAATGGCTCTTTCCAAACTACACCCATCCATCACCAACGACTCCCTTGACGGCCACAATCTAGAAGTGCCTTAAGGAACACCCTCATCATGGCTTTTCACACTATACATGGTGAATGACGAGGTTTTATGGTTTATTTCCAAGGAAAGAAAAGACTGACAAACATAAGTCTGTTGGTTAGGCAAGTCATTGGCTAAAAAGTTTCTGAATACTTTCAATTTCCATGCATATGGTACTATGGACAGGTAATAGACATTTTGTAGACCAGCATTAGCCCCTGGAGGAAACTTTCAATAGCACTGACCTAGGTCCCTTGGTACAGGACATCTCAGCTCCACTCTCTGCACAAACTAACTTCCTGGCTGAGCCATGTGGTGGAGACGGATATTTAGAGTTGGCTCAAGTTGTTTTGGGAAGGAATTTTCTGTAACAATACAGCATGCCATCCTTCTCACAGTCCAGTCAAGTGCCCTGGAATAAGGGCTTGGTTTTACTGTATTCCTTTGATAAGGAGGTGTCTTTCTGCTCAGAGGATACCCGTCGGATGTCCTGTTTCATCGTACTAAAACTGTTCGAATTAAAGAATTTAGAGAATTTGGCAAAAGTCCTAAATTCCTCTCAGATTTCTCCCACGTGACACAAGGACAAATATGCAATTGAGTGTTCGAACGAAGGGGGGGGGGTAAATATTTCCCGGGGGTAGGTATGTAAATCACACATTAATAAGAATTCTAGGCTACATGTATCAGCATTCATACAGACAATGAAACTTTTAGAGCCAGGGAACAGTTGCACAATTTTAATACAGGAAGCTACTTGTCTCCATATACGCGAACACATTATTTATAAAAGGATGATAGCAGCAGCAAAAGCTTCTAGTAAACAAACCAGTTCTTAGAGTTCTATTCTGCAAAACAGATACTGCAATGCTGTCCTTCCAATGTTTGTTATTCCGGATGTGTCCTAATTGTGCAATTTGAAGAGCTTAAAAAAAATTTTTTTTGTAACCTCTTTTTTCCTTCTACTCAATTGTTATTCCTTCTAGCTCTTTTTGTTATGAAACCGAGAATTAGGTGGTGCCAGCAGGGACTTAGTGGGTCTTTGAGGAATTTTTCCTAAGCCATGTTTAGCATTTTAGAAAAGCCTTGTTCTATGATTACTGAGACTTTGACAAAATCAAACTCATATATATATATATATATATATATATATAGAGAGAGAGAGAGAGAGAGAGAGAGAGAGAGAGACTAATAAGGGAAACTGACTGGCAGGATTTTTATCATCTAACTAAAAACAATGAGTGACTTAAAAACAATGAGTTTCTACTGGACAGTTATGCTCATCCTCCGGCAAAATATTTTGGAGTTGGTCAACTCAGAAGAGTCCAAGGAAAAGAAAAAAAAACATTTAGTGGACAAGGATGATGTGTACTAATGTCACATCTTTTATCAGAAGGGAGATTTCGAGTGGCATGTCATAAAAATAAGTCAATTAATTGAATTAACAGTCTCTCAATAATACTCAACTAGCAGCCACCTCTAAGCTCTTTAAGGAAAGATAAACGGTATTTACCTATCAAGTTCCAGAAACATAATCTCTGCCAGGTAACAAAATAGAAAAATTTGCTCTAGGAGTAGCCTGTCTTCCATGCTGTGAAACTTCTTTGGATGTAACTCATTCTTCGCAGATGAATCCACAGTAGTTTTTCTACATCTTTGGAAGGTGTACATGCAAAATGAGAAATTCTCATAAAACACCATAGTAATCACCCAGTGCCCTGTACTTATTGACAGAGTTCCAATACAAGGAAGCTTTTTTTGGTGTTCTGGAAATCTTGAGATTATATCATCAAAGGAGAAAATATGTTTTGGGTGCTTGTCAAATCATTCTTCACTAATCCTGAATAATATCTATAAGAATAATACCATTCTTAGACTACCTTCGCACTTGACCCAGATATAGCCAAGAGCTTAAGGATGGCTTTGGGAACACCGAAAACATAATACGCGGAGTCCAAACATTTATAGGGCAGCAGTTAAAGGGGACATATAACACTTCTACTTAAGGCAAATCAGCAATTCACCGAGAAAGGTGTTGATGTTTAGCTGGAACAGTTTTTGAAGAACAAATACATCCTAAAATGAAAGAAATCTCATTGACCACCACGTGATGTCAACTGAAAATGCTCCAGTGGCAAGTATATTTAGAGTACCAGGACAGGCAGTAAGCACTGTGAAGGTAGTTAACGACTAATGGGGGAACTTGGAATTCTCTTTTGCTGGGGACACAGCTCCCGCTGGAAGGCACACACGCGCACGCGCACACACCCAGGTAGGTCCAGTTATAAATCTCTAAAAGTAGGGCCAGGCGTAAAAATTGTTAAAAGTCACACCAACATTGCAATATGCAGCCAGGATTGGGAACCGCTGCCCTTATCTAACCAGAGGGGTGTGTGTGTGTGTGTGTGTGTGTGTGTGTGTGTGTGTGCATGTGTGTACCGGAAGCGAATAGTTAGGAAAACATTCAAAGGGGAATTTCAAAGGATGAAGAGGATGCACCCAGATGGTGCGAGAACAGACAGGTGACCTGAAAAGGCAGCGGGGTTCTGGGAACTGGAGTGAATGAAGACAAGGCTGGAGGGACGCAGAACATGTCCTGAGAGGGGACTCAGTCCACACATGGCGAGGAACCACGGAAGTGGGACCGTCGGGTTTGTGTTTGGACAGATCACTTGAATGACGGGGTGGAAACCACGTAGTGGGGTGACTAGCTCAGAGTTCTCATCAGCTGTGCACTGCTCCTTGCCGAGCTGTTTCATGTCAGTGACTTGCGTCAACAATATTTCCACTTTTTTTTATTTTTTTTAATTTTATTTATCATTTTTTAAAAATTTACATCCCAATTAGTTAGCATATAGTGCAACAATGATTTCAGGAGCAGATTCCTTAGTGCTGCTTACCCATTTAGCCCATCCCCCCTCCCACGACCCCTGCAGTAACCCTCAGTTGGTTCTCTATATTTATGAGTCTCTTCTGTTTTGTCCCCCTCCCTGTTTTTATATGATTTTTGTTTCCCTTCCCTTATGTTCATCTGTTTTGTCTCTTAAAGTCCTCCTATGAGTGACGTCATATGATTTTTGTCTTTGACTGACTAATTTCACTTAGCATAATACCTTCCAGTTCCATCCATGTAGTTGCAAATGGCAAGATTTCATTCTTTTTGATTGCCAAGTAATACTCCATTGTGTGTGTGTGTGTGTGTGTGTGTGTGTGTATATATATATACATATACATATACATATACATATACATATACATATACATATACATATATATATGGTGACGCAGCACAGTAGGAGGAGAGGGGAGGAGACAACAGAAGGAGGGAGATAAGCAGGCTTAGGCTCTGGTAGAAAGAACTACCTTAGTCAGATTCTTTGGTGGGAAGCTCCTCATGCTACCTGGGTATCCCCCACGGGGTATATAGGGAAATGGGGTTTCTTTTGCTCTTCCTGTAGAGGGCTAGTCTTCCTCTGCACATGGCTTGTGGCTCTTTCTCTAGGCTGTGGCTACTCCAACTGTGATCTGCTGGACCAACAGCATCAAAACCACTTCAGACTTTTCTGGAAATGCAAAGTGTAATGCCCTACCATTGATCTACTGAATCAGAAACTGCATTTTCACAACATTTCCAGGTAATTTTTATGCATTCAGTTTGAGAAACACTACTCTAGAATAATATTTTTCAGGTTTTTTAACCCAAACCCTCCCACATGGCAAGACATTCATTCTATATTGTGACCTGGAAGATGTGTATGCATGCAAATGCACCTGAAGAAAAATTTTCAGGATGAAAAATGTATGTGGTCTATGCTATGCTGTGCCATTATGTCCAATTCTGAAAAGAAAAATACTGGGGGCATCTGGGTGGCTCAGTTGGTTAAGCATCTGGCTTTGGCTCAGGTCATGATCTCATGATCTCATGGTTCGTGAGTTCGAGCCCCGCATCAGTGTAGAGCCTGCTTGGGATTCTCTCTCTCTCTCTCTCTCTCTCTCTCTGCCCCTCCCCCCCTCAATAAATAAACAAAGTTTAAAAAAAAAAAAGACTGGTCAATACTTACTCCACTGATTTCATAAGTCACCAATAGCTTGTGACATCTGTTTTGTGCTGCTGGTGAAACCAAAGAGGCCTAGCCCTGAATTAGAATACAGGAAGTACTTTCCCAGTTTTCAGGAAAAATAAATTACCTGGAAAACAGGTTGTCAATTCAAAGATATTTTTTCCTACATATTTAAAAAAAATATCTGGCTTTTGCTGTTACTTGATTGCCAGCAACTGTCTGTAAGCATAATAATAAAGGAAAGAGAGACAAATATTCGTGGAAAAAGAACCAGAGTCAATCATGCTTGGTCTAATTAACAAAACAGCAATATGATTTTGATTGAAATTTCATTATCATAAAATTAATGTTTCTTGCTATGACATTTTTCCTGATTTGAAAAATTTGACCTAATGATATCGTTAATGTATTAGTACTTAGTATCACTTGATTACAGTTGACAATCACTATTCTAGAAAAACATTTCTCCAGCAACTTCTGTAGTGTGATTGGCAGGGCAAAAGACCCCAAAGCCCACTTATCCTATCCATTCTCACTCTACAGAGGGAAAAGAATATAGTAATAACAGGGAACGTGTCACTGTATAAGCAAATTTTTGTGGTTTGCCTTAGCAGAGTGGCAGAGATGACTCAGATCTGAATCACAATGTATACATGACTTAAAGTCTAGTGACTGCAAAATTATGGTCTTCAAGTACCATCGATAGAAGCATATATCACTATACACACTGGGGTTAACCAAACAATCCACAACAAAGTTCATTGTGAATGGAGAAGTTAAGCCAAAAGTAATTCATAAGTAGAAGGCATTTGGAAACCATGACCGCGTTAAGACCACATCGATAACCAAGTACGCTTCCTGAAATCTGCAGGAATTCTACAAGTTGTGCAACCTTCTAGCACCACATGGTGATGTAGGACCCTGAATTAGAGTCATCAGGAAGCTCTACTGAAACAAGAATTTAATTTTGGAAATACACTATTTTAGTACCTTTAACTCATGCCTTCCTTCACCAGGTGGCCAACATGTGATCATTCAATGTATGTAAAAATGACAGTATATGAATTATGCATCATTTGGCTGTAAGAATCAAAGAATGTGCATTATCAGGAGAGCTGGTGTAGATTGTAATCCATATTTCAGAGCCACTACAAGAGAATCATTTATTATCAAGGCCCCAACTGAGTTATCTAGTGACAAATCTGAATTTTATAGCTTTTTAAGGTGATAGGTCCCCCCCCACCCCTGCTTTTCAGGGAACATAAGAAAATGCACTGAGATTTGCCTGCGAACTAAGCCTGAGTAATTCTGTGTACCCCTATCTTCTCAGTCCTGTCTAGGCCAAGGATTACAAAAATGTTTCATCTCACAAGCAAGATCTGATTGATTTGTAATGGATGCCTGAGGGGCTGTGCTGAAGCCAGAAAAAGGTGTCTTGACTGATCGAGGATGTTGGCCATGGGTGTTGGGCAAGGGAAGAGAAGCTTCATGCCTTGATTTGCCCTTCTTGTTACAGACTCTCTTCTAAACTCTGAGGCAAGGCACGCATGGATCATCTCCCATTTTGTTGAGATGTGCTTTTGCGATACTATTGGTTAATCGAGTCTTGACTGCGTTCTCACCATGTCCAGACTCAGCTAAGGTTGCCAGATAAAATACTGGGTGCGTAGATAAACCTGAATGTCAGGTAAACAACAAATACAGTTTGGTTCTAAGTATGCCCTGAATATTGCAAAGGACATGCTTCTACAAAAGACGTTGGTTATCTGAAATTCAAATTTAATTGGATACCTTGTGTTTTTATTTGCCAAATCTGGCATGCTAAATTGAGTATTTAAGACGCTTGATAGTGTCCTAATCTCTGATTTATAGGTCACCTATCTCTAACTTCTTCAGGGTATCCAAACTCAACTGAACACTAGAATAGTTCTGTGTATCCCAGAGCGACCCAAAGTAAATATGCAAACTAATCCTGAATTACAAAAGTTTGATAAATCCAAGGAATGTAGAAAAGGGGAGTAGGGAAGAGATTTAAAGGATTAGGGGGTCAGTGGAATGTCGGAGTCAGGAATGTTCAATATTGTAGGTTGGGATTAAGCTGTCTGGAGGAGGCCGCGGTAGGTAAAAGCAGTTAGCTAGAGGTGACTCTTAGGGAGGGGTTTAGGAGGAGAAAAGCAGTGTGGCTTTGTGTTTGGTCCCTTCAAGCTTCCAATGACTTCCACATTAGGAGTTTCTTGAATAGTGGGAAGGAGCAAGAACAAGGCATATCCTGGGGCTCGGGCTGGCACTTGGTTTAGCATGGAAATTATAAATCTATGTGTGATTCTGAAACATGGTGGTGATAATCTTTGGAGTCCTGCAAAAGCATTAGAAAGTAGTATTCTTAACGCATTGACAAGGAGGGGGGTGGAGAGAAAACCCATTTGTTCCCAGATTGCCAGGAGCGACTCTGTACTCTTTCTCTCTGCTTCTCTTTTTGTGTCTCTCTCTTTCACTCTTATCAGGTGTCTGGGAGTAAAACCTATTGGTTGATGTTTGCTTCAAATGAATTGTGTGTGTGTGTGTGTGTGTGTGTGTGTGTGTGTGTGATAGAGACAGAGACAGAGAGAGAGACAGAGAGAGAGAGAGAGAGACAGAAAATATAGTTCAATTTAAGCGATGATCATTTTTGGTAATAATTCAGATTCACGCTAAGCTTTGCAAGGTAAAACAATGGAAAGGCTGAAAACCAGAGCTTAGCCAAAGATTAAATTTGTGACTAGGCATAAAAAGATTTACAGTTAGGTGCTACTGTTAAAACTAATTTCCCCTGTGGTTTCATTAGATTTTCTGTATGCAGAAGAGTTACACTGCGGTGTGGTGGATCTTTTTCATCTTGGAAAATTGCACGAAATCAACAAAGTATCTGATGGCTGTGATTTGGAACTGTGATTGAGCTCTGCATTATCCATCTGAATTTGCAGTAAATGTTTGACTTCGAGCTTATTAGAATTCAGCACAGTCCTTTCTTTTGCCTTATTGACATGTTTTATTAAGCACGGAGGTACCTGCAGAGAGCCCAAAAGACTGCAGGCGAAATGGGGTTAAAGATATTCATCTGATCGCTTTCACCTAGAGTCTAGATATTCAGCAATTTAGGATGAAATGCACCCACCAGCTCCCAACTGAAGCCTCCCAGAAACTGGCTATACTGCCTCGGCTGCCAAGACCTCTCTGTCGTGTTTTCTAAACTACAATGGTCATTTTTGCATTACTTACTGCAAGGTCCCCAGGAAGACGAAGACAGGGGAGACAGATTACGTGCCAGGCAGCTGGATTTCTTCTAAAGGCTTTTCCTTTTAAAGAAGCTTCCTCCTTTCGCAGGTTTATAAACAGCCCTTCCTGTGATTTTTGCAGCACAGAATATGGTGAGCATGCCTGCCAGCTCACAGCACAGCCAGGTGCTAAGCATCTGCGGCAGTGAGCTCGTGCCTCTGCAAGCTGCCTCTTCGCTCTAGGTGTGTTATAGGCACCGTGTCATTGTTTGGGAAGCCAGGAGGTTGGCTGTAACTCTCCCACACAACCCTCCCAATTGGTCTTGCAGGTAGCAAGAATATCACTCTAATGTGAATTGCCGATGCGCTGCCTCTGTTTTCCCTGCTAAGCCAATCCCAGGGGTATCAAAAGAAGCAAGAAGCCCAGCCTGTGTGCTGCATTATTGCTTTGTGGCCAAGAGGTCCTGGAGGATGTGGCAGAGAAAGCCTCTCTTTTCCATGATGAGCAAGGGCAATTTCCATTGTATTCATACAATGTTGTTTCCTTATATAACTGTTGAATTTCTGTCATGGTAGGAAAAGTATAGTGATAGAAGATACTCTCGAAGGAAAAATACGTGAAGCCCATGCAGGTACATAGATAACGGAATGGATTAGCAGTTAGTCCTTCTTCTAGAGGTGAAAAAACACAAATATTGGCGAAGACATTCTGTATGCGTGATTACTAAATTCTGGATAGCCCCGCGACTAGAAGTAAAATGAAATTTATCAGTCAATAGCTGAGCAACTGCTCTACCTTAATAATTACGGATTTGATTTATAAATTACATTAATAATTTGTAACCGAGGACAGAATTGGTGGTATAAAAATAAACCCTGACTTGTATTTCTGCCTGATCACACCCTATCTAAGTGTACACCTCATGTCATACGCTTTAAACAATGGAAAAAATTCAAGAAATCAAATTGCTTTTTAACGTTATGAGGGAGGAAAAATTTATGACGGTTGATGTTTATGTAGTGATTACTATGCGCCAGGCACAGCGTTAAGTACTTTGTGTGAATTTTCTAATGTTAATCCCTGCAACAACTGTATGATTTGCGTATTACAATAATCACCATTTGATACATGTCAAAATTGGCCACGATAGGTTAAATAATCTATTGTAAGTCATTAGTGATGAAGTTCAGCTTCCAGCTCAGGCAGTCCGATACTCTTGGGGTCCACACTTCAATGGCGATAAGTGAACTGGACATAGTTGTCAAAGAGGTAAAACTTGCCATGGGTCAGACTAGAACCAACTAGATAATTCTGGCTAGACAATTGGGTACCCCATTCTGTCTTCAGTGCCAAACCTCCCTTGTAAGTTTGACATTCATGAAGTCAGGCTTTGTTTATCATTCATCTCTGTATTTTGAACTATAGTTATCTTAGACACAGAAGTCAAGGCATTCAGTAATGCTGTTGAATACATAGGTAGGATATTTATAAATGTAAATTAATTTTCTGGTGCTGTTTTTTGTATTTTTCCATATGTAAGAGGTTAAGGTAATATCACTATAGTTACAAATATTATTCTACTTATCTTTAGAGTCTTTATCCTGCTAGAGTGGTAGAAAAACAATTCGTCAACTTAGGTATTCTTCTGCTTTTCATATACATTGTAGCTACATTTGGAGGATGAACTGAAGGCCTGAACCAGGTAAAATGGGTACAGCAGTACTCTTCCCAGATTCCCCTTTCAGCACGGAGGTATCCATGCCCCCCAGTACCCAAGAGTGTTGTCTATCCACAGCTCACAGGCAGTTGCATTCCATCCTGGGACTTGACCTTGGCTGCAAAGAGGTACCCCAGGTTACAGCCTTTTCCTGAAGGCAAGACACATCCAATGATGGTTGAAATGGGGGTACAAAGGCTCAGCTCCCAGCTTCAACATGCGACAATTCTGAGAGTCCTGCCTGGTCCAGAGCTCCCTAAAGAATTGTCTGAGACCCCAGTTATAATTGCATTGCAATTCGCCTTTTCCTCTGCCCCAAACTGCTTCATTCACTTCCTTACATGTGTTCTCAAATATATTTCCCAACAAATAAACCTCCAGCACCCAATTCTCTCCTCCAGGAGACCTGACCTAAGGCAGTAGGTATCAAGAGAAGACCTAGGAAGTCAGACTCTAGAATGAAATTTGGGAGCTACACTACTCGCAGCAAGAACTCAGCCATAGGTGGGAACACGAGCAGTCATTGGCATACTGGGGCTGCGCTAGTGTTAACATTGTCACTGGAGGTGAAATGGAGATGTGTGATCTGTGGAAGGGAATGCATTAGCTGGTAGTATTTCTCAGGAATTTGAGAGATACAGGGGGAAATCCTACTTATAAGGATTATGGAATTGGATAGCTGCTGTTGGGTGCTACGAATGCGTTGCAGAAAGCTGAATGGTTCATCACCAACTGAGGGTGAAGTATGAAACTCAGCCTCCTTGACTCCACTCAATGACACTTTAATTTCTTGCATTCAGAAGCCAGAAAAACCTGATGATGGGGATAGGTCTTTATTATAGGTGTGGTGGCATTCTAGGTAAGGTCTCATTCTCCACTCTGGCAATTTGCTATGCCAAGGTCAAGGCTCTGATTAGAAATGCATGAAACAACACATCATAGTGAAACTAGCAAAATGCAAAGATAATGAGAGAATTCTGAAAGCAGCTAGGGACAAAGGGGCCTTAACCTACAACTGTAGACACATAACAATAGTAGCAGACCTATCCTATCTACTGAAACTTGGCAGGCTAGAAGGGAGTGGCAAGAAATATTCAATGTGCTGAATAGGAAAAATATACAGCCAAGAATCCTTTATCCAGCAAGCCTGTTATTCGGAATAGAAGGAGAGATAAAGGTTTTCCCAGAAAAACAAAAACTGAATGAGTGCATTCACCACTAAACCAGCCCTGCAAGAGATCCTAAGGGGGACTCTGTGGGTGGAATGTTACAAAGATCACAAAGGACCAGAGACATCACTATGAGCATGAAACCTACAGATAATACAATGATTCTAAATCCATATCTTTCAATAATAACACTGAATGTAAATGGACTAAATGCTCCAATCAAAAGACATAGGGTACCAGAATGGATAAAAAAACAAGACCCATCTATTTGCTGGCTACAAGAGACCCATTTTAGACCTGAGGACACCTTCAGATTGAATGTGAGGGGATGGAGAATCATCTGTCATGCCACTGGGTGTCAAAAGAAAGCTGGAGTAGCCATACTTATATCAGACAAGCTATGTTTTAAACCAAAGGCTGTAACAAGAGATGAATAAGGGCATTATATCATAATTATGGGGTCTATCCATCAAGAAGAACTAACAATTATAAATGTTTAGGCACCCAATTCAGAAGTACCCACGTATGTAAAACAATCACAAACATAAGCGATCCTATTGGTAAGAATGTGGTAATTGCAGGGGACTTTAATACTCCACTTACAACAATGGACCAATCATCTAGACAGAAAATCAATAAAGAAACAATGGATCTGAATGATACACTGGACCACATGGACTTGACACAGATATATTCACAACTTTTCATCCTAAAGCAGCAGTATACACATTCTTCTCAAGTGCACATGGAACATTCTCCAAGATAGATCACATACTGGGTCACAAAACAGCCCTCAACAAATATAAAACAATTGAGATCATACCATCACATTTTCAGATCACAATGCTATGAAACTTGAAATCAACCACAGGAAAAAGTTTGGAATGCCTCCAAATGTATGGAGGTTAAAGAACATCCTACAAAAGAATGAATGGGCCAACCAGGCAATTAAAGAAGATATTAAAAAAATATGGAAACAAATGAAAATGAAAACACAACAGTCCAAACCCTTTGGGATACAGCAAAGGCAGTCCTAAGAGGAAAAAACATTGCAATCCAGGCCTAACTGAAGAAACAAGAAAAATTCCACATAGAAAATATAACAGCACACCTAAAAGAACTAGAAGCAGAACACCAAAGAAACCCCAATACCAGTAGGAGAAGAGAAATAATAAGGATAAGAGAAATAATAATAATAAGGATAATAATAATAATAAGCAGAAAATAAACAATATAGAATCCAAAAGGAAAAAAAAAACAGTGGAACAGATCAATTCAATAAAACTAAGAGCTAGTTTTTTGAAAAAACAAGCAAACTTGATAAATGCCTAGCCACACTTCTCAAAAAGAAAAAAAGAGAGGACCCAAACATAAAATCACAAATGAAAATGGATTTATTACAACCAATCCCTCAGAAATACAAGCAATTATCAGACAATACTATGAAAAATTATATGCCAACAAACTGGACAATCTGGAAGAAATTGAAAAATTCCTAAACACCCACACACTACTGAAACTCAAACAGGAAGAAATAGAAAACTTGAACAGACCCATAACTAGTGAAGACATTGAATCAGTTATCAAAAATCTCCCAACACATAAGAGTCCCGGACCAGATGGCTTCCCAGGGGAATTCTACCAGAAATTTAAAGCAGAATTAGTACCTGTCCTTTTCAAGCTGTTCCAAAAAATAGAAATGGAAGGAAAACTTCTGGACTCATTCTATGAAGCTAGCATTACCTTGATTCCCAAACTAGACTGAGACCCCACAAAAAAAGGAGAATTACAGGCCAATATCCCTGATGAACATAGATGCAAAAATTCTCAACAAGATACTAGCAAATTGAATTCAACAGCACATAAAAAGAATTATTCACCACGATCAAGTGGGATTCATTCCTGGGTTGCATGGCTGGTTCAATATTTGCAAATCAATCAACATGATACATCACATTAATAAAAGAAAAGATAAGAACCATATGATCCTGTCAATAGATGCAGAAAAGGTATTTGGCAAAATACAGCAGACTTTCTTAATAAAAACCCTCAAGAAAGTCAGGATAGAAGGAACGTAACTAAACATCTTAAGAAGCCATATATGAAAAGCCCACAGCAGGGGCGCCTGGGTGGCGCAGTCGGTTAAGCGTCCGACTTCAGCCAGGTCACGATCTCGCGGTCCGTGAGTTCGAGCCCCGCGTCAGGCTCTGGGCTGATGGCTTGGAACCTGGAGCCTATTTCCGATTCTGTGTCTCCCTCTCTCTCTGCCCCTCCTCTGTTCATGCTCTGTCTCTCTCTGTCCCAAAATAAATAAAAACGTTGAAAAAAAATTAAAAAAAAAAAAAGAAAAGCCCACAGCTAATACCATTCTCAGTAGGGAAAAACTGAGAGCTTTCCCTCTGAGATCAGGAACACTACAGGGACATCCACTCTCACCACTGTTGTTTAACATAGTGTTGCAAGTCATAAAATGAAATAAAAGGCATCCAAATTGGCAAAGAAGAAGTCAAACTTTCACTTCTTGCAGACAACATGATACTCTACATGGAAAATGCAAAAGACTCCACCAAAAGGCTTCTAGAACTGATACACGAATTCAGCAAAGTCGCAGGGTACAAAATCAATATACAGAAATCGGCTGAATCTGTACACCAATGATGAAGCAACAGAAAGGGAAGTCAAGAAATTGATCCCATTTATAATTGCACCAAGAACTATAAAATAACTAGGAATAAACCTAACCAAAGATGTAAAAGATCTGTATGCTGAAAACTGTAGAAAACTTATGAAGGAAATTGAAGAAGACATAAAGAAATGGAAAAACATTCCATGCTCATGGATTGGAAGAATAAATATTGTTAAAATGTCAATACTACCCAAAGCAATCTACACATTCAATCCAATCCCAATCAAAATTGCATCAGCAGTCTTCTCAAAGCTGGAACAAACAATCCTAAAATTTGTATGAAACCACAAAAGACCTCCACTAGCCAAAGTAATATTGAAAAAGAAAACCAAAGCGGGGGCATCACAATCCCAGACTTTAGCCTCTACCACAAAGCTGCAATCATCAAAACAGTATGGTATTGGCACAAAAACAGACACATAGACCAATGGATTGGAATAGGGAACCCAGAATTGGATCCACAAATGTATGGCCAACTAATCTTTGACAAAGCAGGAAAGAGTATGCAAAGGAAAAAAGACAGTCTCTTTAGCAAATGGTGCTGGGAGAACTGGACAGCCACATACAGAAGAATGAAACTAGACCATTTTCTTATATCATAAATAAAAATAAACTCAGAATGGATGAAAGACCTAACTGTGAGACAGGAAACCATCAAAACCCTAGAGGAGAAAGCAGGCAACAACCTCTCTGACCTCAGTCACCTCAGCAATTTCTGCCTTGACACATCTCCAAAGGCAAGGGAATTAAAAGCAAGAATGAACAATTGGGACCTCATCAAATAAAAAGTTTCTGCACTGCAAAGGAAACAATCAGCAAAACTAAAAGGCAACCGACGGAATGGGAAAAGATAGTCGCAAATGACATATCAGATGAAGGATTAGTATCCAAAATCTATAAAGAACTTACCAAACTCAACACCCAAAAACCAAATAACCCAGTGAAGAAATGGGTAGAAGTCATGAAGACACTTTTCCAAAGAAGACATCCAGATAGCCAACTGACACATGAAAAGATGCTCAACGTCATTCATCATCAGGGAAATACAAATCAAAACCACACTGAGATACCACCTTACACCCGTCAGAGTGAGTAAAATTAACAATTTAGGAAACAACAGTTGCAGGCAAGGATGTGGAGAAATGGGAACCTTCTTGCACTGTTGGTGGGAACGCAAACTCGTGAAGCTGCTCTGGAAAACATTGTGGAGGTTTCTCAAAAAAATAAAAAATAGAACTACCCTACGACCCACCAATAGCACTACTAAGAATTTGTACAAAGCATACAGGAGTGCTGATTCATAAGGCCACATGTACCCCAATGTTTACAGCAGCACTTTTGACAATAGCCAAATTATGGAAAGAGCCTAAATGTCCATCAGCTGATGAATGGACAAAGAAGATGCGGTTTATATATACAATGGAATACTACTTGGCAATGAGAAAGAATAACATCATGCCATTTGCAGCAATGTGGATGGAACTGGAAGGTATTATGCTAAGTGAAGTAAGTCAGTCAGAGAAAGACAGATATATGTTTTCACTCATATGTAGATCTTGAGAAACTTAACAGAAGACCATGGGGGAAGGGAAGGGGAAAAATAGTTACAAACAGAGAGGGAGGGAGACACTTAAATACAGAGAACAAACCGAGGGTTGATGGGGAAGGGAGGGGGGAGGGGAAAATCGGGGATGGACATTGAGGAGAGCACTTGTTGGATGAGCACTGGGTGTTGTATGTAAGCGATGAATCATGGGAATCTACCCCCAAAACCAAGAGAACATTTTAAGCACTGTATGTTAGCCAATTTGACAATAAATTATATTGAAAAAAGAGAAATTCATGAAATAGTGAGACTTGAAAATAAAGATATCTAAACGGATGCACACTGAAACCCAGATTCCTCTAAAAATTTGGGCCTACAGAATTGGCCTTCTCATTGCTGTCAGAAGATGGTTCCTCCCGCTCACTTGAAGACGTTTCAGTAGCTTCTAGCTTGTATGACAACAGGTGCTCTACTTGCCATAGTGTAACCCACCCCCGAGCTTCCCTTCCTAGACACCAAATTAGGATAAATTTAGGACATAATCCAGCTAGGGAAATGCTATTCTGCTAAGGAAGGAAAAGGCTATATTGCTGATGCTGCTACATGGTCTAGCTAATACATACCTGCAGGATCCATGAGAGCAAATATAGGGATGATTATGGGAGCACTGGACTATAAAATTGGACAAAGAAAAATTGATCACTATAGGAATACTTTGCCAGGACACAGAATTTATCAGCTGACAAGAATCCTGGGAGACTGGACTAATATGGCTAGGAGGGCTTTTATGAGTTTGAGAAAAAGAAATAGTCTATGCAAAATGAAATACAAATGTCAGAATTTCCATGGAAGACAATGGAGTAATATACCAAAAGCTTAGAGGATTGGGTATGCTAGAGGTACCTTGAATATTTCAAGGAAGGCTGGGAGAGCCCACCAGCTAGCTACGTTTTGTGTGAGGGTCTGGAATACTCTTCCTTTGCCAAAGTTATAAGGGATGTGATGGTGAGGGGGCACTCACTCTATTGGGAAGTTCAGTAGTGGCTGTACGTTGTATGGTGGGGCTAGTGATAGGAGATGTAATACAACTTGGCTTCCTAATAGCGAAGTAGTATTCCATTGTGTACATGAACCACATAGTCTTTACCCATTCATTAGTTGATTGACCAAGTAATAGAGCTTAACCTTTGCACAAAAGAGGGTTTAATTTTTGTAATAAGAGTCAAGGTTGGGTAGCAGTGGAGAAGCCTGACGTGTCGAGAGCTAGGTTGTTAACAGAGCATAGTATCCTAGGAGTGAGATAGATGGATGGCCAATAAAGATGTTGCTCAATCTACATAGTAAAAAAAAAATAAAGGATGGGCGATCGGGAGGCCGAGGGCAGCTATGCCAAAGAAAGTCACGATTCCTCACGCGATTTCTGGATCTATAATCCTCATATTTGTCACTTGGCCTGTGGGGGAGTAGAACTGTCTTAGCATATAATATATAAGGCCAAAGAGAAATTTTTGAAACTGTCCCTGTCCCTACTCCACACCACTATGCCAGCCAAGCGGTAAATAAAAAGCAGTGTTACATGCCAGGAGAAATGGAAGATATTCATGTCACTTTTAAAGACTTAAAGTGTGCATTGTATCTAGACTTTATTGATTAGTTGGGCCCATCAGAAACCAGATAGGTCCTGGTGGATGAGAGTGGGCTACCTCAAACTTAACCAAGCGATAGCCCCAATTGTGGTTGCTGGGGCGAGATCAGTTACTTTGCTAGAGTAGATTAACACAGCCTCAGTACATGGTGTGAAGTGATCGATCTGGTGAATATATACATTTTTCCATCCTTATCAGGAAACAGGTTCAGTGCAACGTGCCTTTATATGAGATGGAAAAATAGTATAGATCTATTATGTTTTCTCAGGGCTAATTCATCCTCCCAACTTTTGTCACAGTATAGTCCAAAGGGACTGGACCAATTGGATATTCTGGAGAACCTAGTCCAATATATTGATGAGATAATGTTAATTGAACTGATAAAGCAATAAATAGCAGGTCTTTGGAGTGCTTTGTAACATGCATGTATTCCAGAGGATGAGAGAGAAACGGTACCAAATTTCAAGAGCCTGCCACCATCAGTGAAGCGTAGGGCTCTAATGGTCTAGCATACACTGTGAAATTGCAAAGAAAGGGACAAAGTATTGTATCTTACATCTCCTCCCACTGAGAAAGAAGCTCAATACTGCAGGCTTCTTCTGTTGCTGTTGTGTATCACATCAGGAGATGTTGTTCTTATCTATTTATGGGGGGGGGAATCTGACCTCAGCTGTGCCAAAATAGTTGCAATGAAGGATGTATAATAATGTCCTTGATCCTTGATGTAATCTATCAACAGGTACCCATCATCCCGTCTGGTCCTTAGTTACCACTTTCCTATGTAACTCTGAAGATACCATCATTGCCACGTGCATAGTCCCTTAGGTTTGGGGATGTCCTATGAAAGCACACGAGAGCTATTCTACTCTCACTGTGTCATGTCAGAACACGAGAACCCAGAAAGCAGTCTCTTGCCTTGGATACCTAGGACACTTACATTGTGTAGCTATTCTCGTTCTTTCTCTTTCTTTGGTTTTGCTGCCTGCCTGCTGCTTTGGGATTTTCTAATACTGGGGGCTCTCTTGAGAGGCCAGTTGGCCACTATGATTTGGATCAATCCATTTCTCACCACTTCCTTTCTCTTCCCTTTTCTCCTTTTTTTTTCCCCCCAGGGAGAAGATTTTCAACTACCGAGGAACAGGTGTTGGCTGAAGAATTCACTTCTTAAATCCTCAGAAAAGCTAAAGTCAGGAGAGTTTCCACTCCCTTAGGGTAGTGGAATAGAAATAGAAGTGTGTTAAGGAAAGAAGTGTATTTCTTTTGAAATAGAAAAGAGAGTGAATGGTCTTCAGTACCTTTGGTTTTGGCCTGCTGTATGCCTCCCATGAGAAAATGAATGGAGAAGGTTTAGGTGGTTGGATTGGACAAAGGGTAAAAGATAGGGTACAGAAGTAAAAACTCATGAATATCCATAAAAATCAGTTGATATATTTCAAAAATATAATCTGGGTATATCTAGCACTTTACTGTAGTGGATATCTACTTTCCCTCCAACAGTCTTTATTTTTTTATTTTTTATTTTTTATTTTATTTTTTAATTTTTTTTTCAACGTTTATTTATTTTTGGGACAGAGAGAGACAGAGCATGAACGGGGGAGGGGCAGAGAAAGAGGGAGACACAGAATCGGAAACAGGCTCCAGGCTCCGAGCCATCAGCCCAGAGCCTGACGCGGGGCTCCAACTCCCGGACCGCGAGATCGTGACCTGGCTGAAGTCGGACGCTTAACCGACTGGCCACCCAGGCGCCCCTCCAACAGTCTTTAAAAACAGCATCGATTTCTCTCTCTCTCTCTTTTTAAATCTAAGACCTACTACACTATTCTGTGTGTGAGTGTTAATAACTGTTGTTCTTGTTATTGAAATTGTTAACGATAGCCAACACACAAGATAATAAAAGGCTTAATTTGAAATATAAATATTGACATTAGAGTCTTGAAAACCAACATTAACCATGCCAGCCATATGAGAATTTGCAGGCTTATCCTCATATCTGACTGACTTAGGCTTTCTTTTATATTTTTAAGCTTAAAAACATCTTTTTTAGGATCCACGAGAATCTATTTATAATGTTTACACACTTCAATGATTCACTGTAGTCAACACTTGTAAGTAAATATCTCACTTCCTGATTAGATAATGAGATTTCATGAATGAAGCTGATATTATGAATGAAAGTGTTGCCAATGAGAGGAAAAAAACCAGATCCAGGATTCAAGTACACCTTGTTTCTTCCATTTGTCTCTGAGGAAAGGGCCAAGAGGTAACTACATCTTGGTTTGATCACTACTTGATCAATAGAAATCACCGTGTTCAATCATGTTAATTGTTAAGAAAATGCATGTAAAGCTAACAGTAATGTACCATGTCATGACTCTGAAGTTGTCAAAGATAAATGCACACTGATTTCTATGGGTTTAAGAAATGGACACTTTTCACCCAACAGGTAGGACTGTAAATTGACTTGCTGTTTTAGAAAGGCAATTTGATAGTTTAGGACAGGAGCCATAAAATATTTATTTTCCCTTTGATTTAGTAATTTCCTATTCAGGGATTTATCCTAAGGAAATTGTCAGAGATTAAGCAAAGCATTACGTACAAAGATGCCTGTTAAATATTTATTTGTAATATTGGAAAACGATTTGATAATAGAATATAGTCAAACAAATGATATCATGGTAATAATATGGAATAAAATACATCAATTCAATTTTTTACACATTTAATGACATAGAAGACACTTCTGACAATTAATGAAAGATACTGTATTTACAGAATCATCAGAATTTTATAAGAAAGGAATAACTTTTCTGGGTGTGAAAAAATTCCAGGAAAAACCAACCATGCCAAATCTTTGATCTTGGACTTCTAGCCTCCAGAATTACTAAACAATGCATTTCCATTGTTTAAAGAAAAAAAAAATAATTCCAGTAAGAAAATACATCAAAGTGTGATCAACGTTTTTCTTGGGGTAGCAGAGTTAAGGGGAGTTTTATTTCTTTTCTTTATAATTTCCATATTTTCAATTGTCCACATTGGCTATGTGTTACTTATAATTATGAAGAAACACTAAAAGCATTCTCATACAAGAGATATTTGTCTTTAGTGACAACATTGGCACCCTTCATGTGGTGAGGAAGAAAGCATTCCATATGCACATAGTGCCATGCAATGATGGACGTATCTGAAGTTTATTCCCACAAAATGCTTCACCATGCTCTGTCCCGTTCTCAAAATCTCAGTCCTGGGTTTCTTTGGTATACACACATTATGGAGCACAGCATTAAAAGCTCAATTTCTTCCTTTGTAGGGTGCCAATGGGAATTGATTTCTTTTGTTATTCCTTGATGATTACTTACTAAAATGCTTCATTCATAGCTATGCATAATTTGGAAACTTCCTTCTCTTCTTGGAAACTGCAAACATGTTAAGCTCTAAGCAAAGCATAGAATTTTGTGGCCCATAGTCTGTCCCAACTGCTGAGGCATGAATATTGATTTATACCCAAGGGGATACGTATGAGAAAGGATTTGAGCATCACTGTGTAGAAGGAGAAAGTGTCGATTTCCAGAGAAACGACAATAGCAAGATCCTAGTTTCCATATGTATCACATTAGAAAAGGAATTATGAGTTACTAGGAACAGAAACTCATTCAATGATGAATACAATGCAAGATTACAATGCCTCGTATTTCTCCAGGGAAACTGTTCTCTTCATCTGATTCCATATACCCTTTTTCTTTTGATCCACTCCTTCCAAGATTTCTTCCAGCACAGGTTTTACATAGTGCAATATAGAAAATAAATAGAAACAAATAAAATGCTGTAAAATAGCCATATGTGTTCTAGGAATACAGAATAGAGGGTGTTTTTATGTTTGTTTTTTCCTTTTTTTTCCTTTCCCTCTTCCCTTTACCTCTCCAACCCTCCCTCTCTCCCTTCCTCTTTTTCTTGTTCTTATTCTCTCTCTCTCTCTCTCTCTCTCTCTCTCTCTCTCTCTCTCTCTCTTTTTGCTTCCTGATTTAGGTTGTTACATAAATTCTGATCCTCCTTGTTCCTTTAGAGGTAAAGATATATAAAATCTGAGTTTCAAAAACAGTACTTTAATGTGCCCTAGGCATAACTGCTGTGCTAGAAACATGTTCTCCTGGGTGAGATGGCAGCTTCGTTTGGGATTCACCTTGTGATGTGTTTGCTTGGACAAGGATATTGACAGAAAGAGCATCTTTCCTAATTTTTAAAAGACTTTGAGATGCCTGGTGGCTGTTTTTGAATGATTTACTCACCATGGATTTAAAACCAGGGAATGTCTTGTTTCTTGTTTCTTTCAATAATTTTACCAAACATCTGCTAAGAGCTCCCAGGGGTATATTTTGTACAGGACTGAAAAATGACTGCTGGTAATGCTAAGAGCCTGCTACCTTCAGAATACGTAACACAGCTAATATGCACCATGCTTTAATAAATCCATGAATGGATATTATGTGGAGACTGCAGACCAGCTGTTCCCTGCTAAATAAGCCAGAGGAGCAGGGTCCTGCAGCTAGAGGGATTTGGGTTCAAAATGAGGAGCTGGAAGAAGTTGCTAGGGAGATTTTTGAATCCCTGAGGAAGATCCTTACTTAGAATGTTGAATGTTGTCAGCTCTGGCCTGTGATTTCCAAGTCTTGCGAGTTAAAAAAAGAACCAAATATCGACTTGGATTTTAAACTTAGATGCAAATCATTTTATTCACTGGAACAGGTTCTCAAGCAGTACTGAAAATAAGGAGAAAATTTCCACTCAAAATTCCAGGAGTTAAAATAGGCCCTGCTCACCCTCGCCTTCTCTATCTCAGCAGAGCAAAACTCGAATCCCCACAGACTGTAGAAGGGAATTCAACCCCCCACGTTACAGCTTTCTCGCTGGGACTCCCAACAAACCCCCTGTTCATTACCCTGCCAGCCAGCGCAGTCCTGCTTTGAGACTGAAGCAACAATGGTTCCTTCAGTTTATTCTGTAATCTTCTAGTGTCGAATGCTTTCTCGTTGAGAGTCTCATTTAATCTTCCCAACAACTCTGCAAAACAGGTATAATTATCCCCATTTCCCAACGAGAAAAGTAAGAATCAGGGGGTAACCTACGCAAAATTACCCACTTTGTAGGGAAAACTAAGTCCGTTGGATGCTAGTTAAGGGCTCTTTGTACTACAGCTCAGTAATTTTGATGCACTCGTTTGTTTTGTTTTGTTTTGTTTTGTTTTGTTTTGTTTTTCCAGAGGTGTTCCATGTTATCACAGTGTGATTTATTTGCTTGGAAAGACCTTGGATATCCACCCTCCTAAGGAATTGCGAGGGAAATACTCAGGCTGGAGTTTTCCAGAAAGTATGCCTGATGCAGACATTCCTACTGATCCATTCACTTCAAGCATTGATGGCCTGGCTTTTCCACTTACCAATTATGTGGCAAGTTATTTAACATATCTCAATGTCCTCAGCTGTATAAACGGCAATAATAAGGCACTTACCTCAAAGGGGTATTGTAAGGGAAAACTGAGTTCAAGGATGCAAGGTGTCTGGAAAAATCTTTGCTTGGAACAAAATAAATGGAGTAAAAATGTTGGTTAATATTACAAATTTGCCATCACCTCTAGACTCCAAGCTTGACCTTCCCATGGGGAAGGTTAATTATTCCCATAGAATAATTAACTAATTTTATAAGTCATGTATACATGTACCTCTTTTTAAGGCATTGGGAGAATATAGGGATGAATAAAAAAAAAGTAGCATCTTCCACCAGGAGGCATGTAATGCAGTAGAAGAGATATGGAATATATGCACATTTCTGTAGTCCAAGGCACAATAAGTAATGTAAGACCAGAGCGTAAAGGAAGGAGATATTCCTAACAGCTGAAAAGATATGATAACATTTCCAGGAGTGGCAGGACTTTGAATATCTTGTTTGCCTTGAGTTTCCACAGGATCTGATTTAATGCCTGTTGCATAGAAGGTACTCAGTGGATAAGTGTGAAGTTGACTGAGTATGACAGGTAGAGGTCAAGGGTTTGAGAAAGCATTCTGGGAGGGCAAACGGTATAAGCCACACATGGAGGCATGAAAAGGATCAATTTAGGAAGTTAATGGCTACTGGATTCGCGATCTGGGGTAAGGGGATAAAGAAATGATAAAGGTAGGCTTAGTCTTAGATGCTGGGTAGCCTCGAATGACATTCTACACATTTAAATTTTATGTGGTGCCAATGGAGGGACGCAGAACATCAGATAGTTCTGAGAAGGATCTGGCATGATTAGATATGGACTACAGGACCATGCCTTTTATGGTTCTGAGGAATGTTAGGACTGGTGATCTGGTATCCAAATACTAACATAAGGTTGTCGAGGAAAATATCCATGTGGGGGATCAAAAGTAAAGAAAAGCAAAATAATATTTCATTATTAGCTGGACTATTTGTCCTCAACTCTTGAGAACTCTAGTGAGATGGGCTTGGGATGTGGCTTGTAGACTAGAAGCCTAAGGAGACTCTTTGTTATCCCTAAGTCTAGACCCTAACCTGGGCACTGTGCCTTTGCTGGCCTCAAGGAAGGACAGAAACTTTTGAGTTTAGTGAGCTGAAATGAACATGAAAGAGAAGTGATGAGCAAGACATTTGGATGACTCAGTCTCCCCGAAGTGGGAGAAGTCCTGGACCACTTTGCCATTCCAGGTCCATAAAAGGAGAAAGAAGAAAAAGCCATACCCATGGGTCCTATCTTTAATCCGCAGTGACCTTGCTCATTAGTAAACGTGGCGCAGGCACATGCCTGGGATCTGACTCATTTCATGAGTGTTCCTCCCCCTGCAGGGAAGAAAAAGAAGGCACAAGGGAAAGTAGATGTTCGTCTTTTCAGAGGCCTGCCTAAAAGGTGATTTAAAGAGGACAATGGTGGAAGCAGAGGGAATTTGAGCGAAGTCAGTGTCCATGAGACTGGAAAAGGAGTGAGTTCAAAGACATCAAAGGCTCTGATGTTGGCCTCAGAGATGCAAAGGCACTGCAACTGATTACCAGATAGGAGAATTCCTACCTCCTCCTGACTGGGAGGGCCGTGCTGCTGCCATTAATGCCGATAAGCAATGAAGAGGCCACAGTGATTTCTGTTCTTTTCCAGTTTTAGTGTAGCCTTTAACCAAAACACATCTGCTTGTATCCCGAGGCTACCTCAAGGCTAAGCAGAACGGTAAGTTAATTAACAAGTAATATTGCCGTGTTAGGAAAAAGGGAAGGATCAAAACCCCCTTTTTTCTTTTCCTAGGGAATAAAGTATAGGGAGGTAGAATTCTTCAGGAGGGAGGTAGACTCAGAGTTCTACCACAAATGGCTGCTTGTTTGACATTTTTTGTGTGTCTCTGACGATCTCAGAAAACATCTAAGAGGTGCTGAAAGCTTTTAGAAGGATTACGTCAAAAAAAAGTTGCAAAAGAAAGAAGTCATAGAAATTACTCTCTTAGCAACATTTTCATAGTGGAGCAGAGAGTCTTTGCTCTGGGAATTGTTTAAGTATGTGACAGAAAAGAAGAGATTCCTCTTAAAAGTCAACAATGATATTTTAAAAAGAAGGAAAGGAGCAACATAATGATGCAAAGCTGTTGAAGAAAAATATATTGTGTATCTTAGGATTTGCTCTAGAATCATGGAAGGGAGCTGCTTATGGGTGCAGGATAAACAAGTGAGATTAGAAATGCTGAGATGGAGGGGCACCTGGGTGGCTCAGTCGGTTGAGATTCCGACTTTGGCTCAGGTCATGATCTTGTGGTTTGTGAGTTTCAGCCCCACGTCTGGCTCTGTGCTGACAGCTCAGAGCCCGAAGCCTGCTTTGGATTCTGTGTCTCCCCCTCTCTCTGCCCCTCCACTCCCCCCTCTCAAAATAAATAAACATTAAAAAAATAAAAAAGAAATGATGAAATGTAGTTGACAGTCCAGTTTAATATTCTAGGAAGACAAGAAAAAGACTTATAGAGAAGGCACACAAACTCAGTGATTGCTAACAAATCACACAGTTTCAGAGAATACCATAGTTAATGAGGGTCAACTCCAGACATATATCGGAAGCTCACAGGCTGTATACTTAGGCAACCATCACAAGCAAAAAGAGACAAGGGCCAAGATGTATGCTGGTAGTTTGAGCCATGGGAGGGGGGGTGGAATATGGTGGTAAAAGTAGGGCCAGAACTTTGGCCAGTGCCTGGGAAGGAAATTCTAAGAAACCAGTGTGGAAGCAGGAAGGATCATGACGAGTAAGAACGTTTTTATTTGGTTTCTTGTTAGAACAAGAGCCAGTTCTCAGAATGGGTTCCCTTGAGCCCTTGTAAAAGAATAAATGAGCTCTTCACGTATGTAAGTGAAGTGATCCCAGAACGAAATAGAAGAAATGCAGAGTACTTGGTATAGTATGCTAGCAATTGTGTAAAGTAAAAGGTGTGTGGCTAAGAACTTCTGAAAGGATCCACAGGAATATCTAATAGTAGCCTCTTGGTTAGTGGGGGTGGTTGTGATGAAGGAAAAGGAGTGGAAGGGCACTTTAACGTATACAAATACATAACAAATTGTTATATGACATATGAAAAAACAGAACAAAACCAAACCAAAACGACTAAAGATGCACATTCTAAAAACGTGCATTGCTTGTGTTTTCATGTGAGAGTTAATAGGGTTATATGTCCTCGAAAGGGTAGAGAATGAGGTGAGCATCTCATATCATGGAAGGAAACATTTTATTTTAACAAATGCATCATCCGTAATTTGTGTTTCGTGTGTAAGTTAAAAGCTTGACCATAAAGTCAAAAGTGTTACATGTATGTAGATTAGAGACCCATTTCCGCCGAGACCAGAAATCCATCAAAGCCACCTGTGTTGGGGAGTGTATGACCTTTTGATTCTTTCTTGCTATCTTCGGTGGTATGGTTAAAATTCAGGAGCAAAGCTGGAGGATGAACAAACCTCTTGGAGGGGAGACTGGAGTAAAAATTCCATGCGGCAATGGCTCGGTGATAAAGCTCATCCTGTTTGCAGGTGTTTTTGTTTTGTTCTGTTTTGTCTTCTCGTTGGCATTAGCAATGTTTTGGTTTAAAAACCCCAACAAATTGACTGGTAATTGAGCCAAACCCAACAAAACAAACCAGAAAAGAGAGACAGAGTTGATGGCGATAATAAGAAACACCACACTTCACAATTCTGCTCAGAGCTGGTTTCTTCTGAAGCGTTTTTCCCTCGCGTCCCAGCAGCTTACAATATCAATTCATGGTTCATTCAAAACCTTCTGCTGGTAGCTCTCAAGGGTGTCAGTGGGGACAAAAATGGAAAGTGATTTTAGAGTGAGGGTGTGCAGACTCTTCCTATGAATTGAATTCCATCCAGGGTGACAGAAGGATTGATCTGGGCAAGTCATGGATGCTACATAATTGTTAATAGGTGTCGGGTTCCATTTTGGAGGAAATGGAAATTCTACTGGAGTGTAGATTTATATTTAGGCATTACTGTCGTAAGACAACGCTAAAAATTATGGTCAATGAAAATGTTTCAACAGTGTAAAAAGAAATACTTAAGTGTAATTATAAAGAAAACATTCAAAACGAAGATTTTGGGATTTAGTCCTGATTCTGGCATTTCCTCCTTCTATTTTGATCCTCTGTAACGTCAGTGTCTCCATTTTTATCACCTGGGAGATTGATGCTGCTTCCTGATGGTACTGGAAGGAACAACTTAAGAAATGTTATTGAGTCCTTCTGCATGGATGGATGAAAAGTTACAATCATAGAAAAATTATCTATGCTGATGCAAAATGAGTATTGTTTGGATTTACTGATAGCATTCATAGTCTTACCTGTTCTTGGATTATGGTCCCTTCACGCATCAGTGGTTGATTTAGCTGCTGTTTTGGAGACATTCGGGTTGAAACTGAACCAACAATGTTCCTTTCCTTATTTCCGCACGTTCTTCTTTCTGTTTTAAACATCTCTTCTTTGATCTGAAGTGAACTTGGAGACGTTTTCGTCTCCTCAACTGTAAGATAGATTCAGTAAAAAGAAATTTTTCCAGCGCTCCGGTCTTGTTTATAGTAGTCAGTTCTTTAGAAATTTCCTAACTGATGTTTCCAAGGGTTCACGATTAAATATTAATGAATTGGGGCTGAACTACCAAACAGCAATGTCGGAAGGAAAGAATCAAATAGTCGACAAACCAACAAACAGGGAGAGCTATTAAATACTCTGAAATTCTAGCTATTCATCATTGGTGTTTTGGTAATTGTGATTTATTGAGGAGAGTTACAATGCCCCGAGTTCATCAGGCTCCACTTCTGTACTGTGGCCCAGGCTCCCTGCTTTTGTTTGTAACATAAATCATGTCTGGATACCAAAGACTCCAGATCTGCTCAGCTTTAAGCTTTTTGTTTTGTTTGTATTCTTTGTGTTTCCTTATTAGGAAATGTTGATGCTATGCTTAAAAGCATGTTATTTCCCTTAAAAGAAATATGGTCCAGAAATACGATTTCATATAAAAATTACAAGAAGACAGGCGAGCTTCAAATTTATGGCACTTGATGCCCTTCCCCCTGTTTTTAAACTTCTACTGCTATCATTTTAAACCAGAATCACCTAACTCAAAGGCTGCTGTTGTTTGAAATCTTGACAATAAGTAGTTCATTCTTATTTGGGATAATTAAAAAGTTAGCATGCTAAATATTATTTTGTGAAGTCACAGGTTGCCTTCACTCTTTTAAGAACGCCCCCTAGATTGCTGTGCCCTTAAGTCTTTACTTACTAAGGTCCTTCCCCTCATGCACAGTTCACATCCAATGTCATTTCCGCAAATACAAAATACTGTCTACAGCTCCAGTGCTTTCCTAGGAAGCCCCCTGCCATTACTCTCTATCACATTACGCTGTTGTATGTCAATATCTGAAATCATCTTACTTATCTGTTTCCCTTTTTATTGTCTGTTTCCTGTTAGTAGCAGGAAACCTGCTGTGAGCGCTACATTTCACTCTCCTTGTTTCAGCTGTATCCTCAGAGCAATGGATTCAGTATGTAATAGACACTCACCAAACACTTGAAACAAATTCAATAAAGCAATTAAAGTGGAGTTCGAAAGAATTTTCCCTCCTGCAGCTTCCTGTTTGTGTCATGGTATGCGCATATTATTTAATCCTGTTCATCTTATTTCTTCCTTTGTAAAATAATTAGTTGAGCATCATGACTTAAAAGGTTGCATTGGGATCAAAACGTGTTCTCACTTTAACTTGGAAAACTCCATTTAATTAGCATTGTTTATGTCAAGAAAGCCCATTGCCTTAGAGTGTATCATTCCACTGGCAGACATCTGTAATTACATTTTAGTTGAATTATTGTTTTCCTTTGATTTTGAGAGAAAATCGTCCTGATTTATAGTTTTCTTCTCTAGCGGAAACTTCCTTTCTGTTATAGCCTTCACTTAACATCATGACACAGAAAAGAAAGGTCAGGTCTAAAAGCACACCTATCTCTGGCATCTATCCACTGTCAGAACCTGATCAGATCTGAACCATGTTACTGTATCTCCCGTCCATTCAACGCGATCAGCAGTGTTTGGAAGTACTCGTTAATACCTCTTTTCTTTTTTTTTTTTTTTTGCAATTCAAATTCAAAGTCCAGATTTCAAGTGACTAAAACAAATAGATGACAACGATTGGCTTTTTCACTTCCTGTATTTTTGACCAAACTATATTTTTTGTGCATATTCTTATGATAAAAGTTATTTTAATAATCCTACTTAAAATAAGATAAAGAATTTGCTTTTTCCAAGGGGAGAGGCAGAGAAAGAAAAGAACAGAGAACCCAAAGCGGGCTCTGCACTGACAGCAGAGAGTCCTACACAGGTCTCGAACTCACGAACCGTAAGATCATAACCTGAGCCGAAATTGGGCACTTAACTGACTGAGCTACCCAGGCACCCCTGTCTTCATTTTCTGTTTCTCTTCAGTAAGTTGGTAAGTTGCACATCAAAGATTTTTTTCCCATTTTTGTCTGTTTTGTTCCTTGTGTCTACTATTATCTGTTGCCTAGGAAAAAATATAACAAATATTTGTTGAATGAATAAACATTTCCACACCTAGTTTCTAGATTTTTTTTTTCATTTTATTGGTTGCCAGAAAAGCAGGACCAATGCTTGCCTCTGACGTCGCATTGTTTATATTCTGAAGTTGGGAATCTGTGGGTAAATTACTATTCAGCAAAAAAAAAAAAATCTTAAAAGAACCAGTAATTACTTAAGGACATAAATTTGTCATTGTTTAGTTTGACACTATATGTATTAAACATTACACATTTTCTTTGGAAGTGGAATTAAGAAAAACCCCATAAGAAGATATTCAAATTACTTTGTATGAAAAAGTCAACCTGATATTTCTGATGAATAGGAAAGGGAGCATTTAAAAAAAAATTATGGGGACGCCTGGGTGGCTCAGTTGGTTGAGCATCCAACTTCGGCTCAGGTCATGATCTCACCGTTTGTGAGTTCAAGCCCCACGTCGGGCTCTGTGCTGAGCGCTCAGAGCTCTGAGCCAGGAGCCTGCTTTGGATTCTGTGTCTTCCTCTTTCTCTGCCCCTCTCCCCCACCCCCCCTTCTCTCTCTCTCTCTCTCTCTCTCTCTCTCTCTCCATCAAAAATAATAAATAAACATTAAAAAAATTATAATTCCGAGGTCCCTGGGTGGCCCAGTCAGTTGAGTGTCCAACTTTGGCTCAGATCACGATCTCACAGTTGGTGAGTTCGAGCCCTGTGTCAGGTTCTGTGCTGACAGCTCAGAGTCTGGAGATTGCTTTGGATTCTCTGTCTCCTCTGCCCCTCCTCCACTCATGCTCTGTCTGTCTGTCTGTCTTTCTCAAAAATAAATAAATGTTAAATTTTTAAAAAAAATTATGATTCCATGGGTAGAGAGTCTAATAATCTCACCAAAAAGGCTTCCTATTTTTTCACTTTGCATTAAGAAAGAGGAAATAAATGTTCCCTATGTTTCTGACCGCAGATATTTCTTTATATCTTGCCTATGAGGTAGGAGGAAAAGGCTTGGTTTTTACATGAGTTGAAATTTCCATAAAGTGCATTTTTTTTCAGGATAACTTGAGCTTTGCAAGTGCCAAGCGCCCCTTCTTCTTCTCATATTAAAGTGGATTAAACTCAGGAGGAGGAACATGTGGAGCAACATTTCTTTCTTTCTTGTACATAAAAGCAAAGGTTGTTCAGTGTTTCAAGTGGGATGGGGTTGCTCTGTGAAGCATTTTCTGTCACAGAAAAACATAGCATCCGCTATTCACGAGGTTGGCAAGCAGAACAGCAAAGAGAACTAAAGAGCAAATTGTCAGGACTTAATAAAAATCTGAATGACCGTTCCTTCTTAGAGGAAAGGGTTACTGATCCAAAGCACACTATTGACACCGACAAGAAAGAAACATGAATATGTGGGGTTGGAAGAGTAAATGGTAGTTCAGTTAAACTGGAGCCACCTGTTGTCCTCACTTATTTCATAAAAAAAAATAAATAAATAAATAAATGCAAAGTGTTAGAAATCCCAGGTTATAGAAAGCTATTTTTTTTGGCATTAAATGAACCAAAAGTAATCATTTCCCCTTCTGCAACACATCCCCTCCATTTATTTCCTTGCTCATTCATTCCTTTATTCCAAGGGCTCCTCATCTACTAGACAGATCAACCTGGAAACAATTACAGTGGTAAGACAAATGTCCTTATAAAAATGTAGACAATGCACAGAAAAGGATTTAGTTAACTCTGCCTGAGAACTGAGACAAGGCTTTTGTCAGAGAATGACATTTGAACCACGTTTTAAAGAATAAGGAGGATTTTTCTAGCAGGACAACGTGGAAGGAACGTATTGATCAAAAGGAAATGGTGTTTTCAAAGCAATCAAGATGAAAAAGAGGAAATAAAAAACATGTAAGTCCTTGCCTTGTTCATGAGAAGACTAGCCTGGCCATTTTCCATTTTCCTGAATGCTAACATCAAATGTTCTTCTAACAATTAATATACCTGCTTTTCATGTTCAACTCAACAGAGTTCTTAATACACCAGATTTAGATAGCTGACTCCAGAGTGTCAGGGAGACATATCTTCAATGGAAATCGTGCGCTTGAATCACTATGGTGAAGAAATGTGCTCACAGACTGGCCAGTTACATAGCCTTAACGTTCTGCAAGCATTTCCAGGATACCTATTCATAATGCTCGGTCCTCTTGTGGGTGAAATGCTGCTGTTTTCCCATTACTGGTGATGGAATGTCTTGATTAATATCTCTCACTTTTCTTCGTTCTACCTCCTGGGTGTTTTGGCCATGACTTCATGGGAATTCAACGGTTGCTTGGTAGAAATATTTGTGCAGTGAGGACAGCTCATATATTCTTTTGAAACAGATATTTGTTTGCTCCCTTCACTCCTTCTGGCCTCTTGCCTCCTTTCTTAGCTGCTTTCACCTTCCTTCCATCCCCCTGAAAGGAGTTAAGACTTGTTCACGCCATGATCTTGGTATTCGTTTTTCTTCATCCTTGTCATTTACTCAATACTGTGGATATTATAAAATTAAATAAACATTCCCAAACTGCTTACTTTTGCTTAATAATTTAAGTAAATGTGCAATCATTTGAGTTTTAAGGTTATAATAAGAGTATTTTTCTTGTGTGGTTGTAATAATAATGCTTCCTATTTTTTATAAAAACAATGTTTTCTATTATTTTATGATAATATTATCTTTGACTTCGTCCATTTTTGTGAATTAGTGCAGCGTTATGAAAACATGATCTTTAATGAAATAGAATATTAACCTTCAACACAGCTTTTAGATGTATATTTATAAAAAGGCAATGAAAAGGAGAAAACTATTATACAGAACCTTTTATTATTTTGTCTATAATATTTATCATATCTAAACATAAATTATGACAATTATTACTTCTTCCCATAAACATCAATTTCTATAAATGAAACCTTTGTATTTTCATCTTTCTTAAACATGCCTAAAATATTTGAAACCGAATACAGCCAATATATTAACTACCAACTTAGCCAGAAAAAAAAAAAAAGAAACGTTCTCAAAATAAAAACATAAAGATTCTTAAGTCTTTATGTTCTTAAAACTACAGGTGACCCTAGAACAACATGGGGGTTGGGGGCACCAGCCTTGCCTCCCTCCACCGCTTCAGTAAAAAATCTACATATAGCTCTTGACTCCCCCAAAACTTAACTCTAATAGCCTCCTGTTGACCAAAAGCCTTACCGATAACGTGTACAGTTGACTAACATCTATTTTGTGTGTTACATGTATACTATCATCTTACAATAGAGTAAGCTAGAGAAAAGAAAATGTTATTAAGAAAATCATAAGGAAGAAAAAATACATTCACAGTACTGTACTGCATTCATTGAAAAGATTTCGTGTGTAAGTGGACCCGCGCAGTTCAGGCTTGTATGTTCAAGGGTCAACCATAGTAGATGCCAATAGCATTTAGGATGAGGTACTTAGGTGGTCCCATTTTGCATATATATATTTAAACATGATTAAGAGCATCTAATTAGTTTTTCAATTAAGTGGTATCGTTTAGTTGGGAAAAACTGAATTACCCTGAAAGCACAATTTCTTGTCACCTTAATCTCATAGGTCGTCCTTTCCATTGAATCATTGGTTTTTAAGATCACATAAGGATACTTTGTACAGGCATCATTTTAAGTATATATATTACCTTATCCAGAAATCAGAACAGCCCTGTGAGCAAGGTACTAGGGACCATAGCTGTTCTGTAGATAGGGGCATAGAGGTACAGAGTGATGAAGGTCCAGGCCATATGGCCAGGAAAGCACTTCCTGTCTCAGCTCTCTGCAATCTATGATATTAACCACTGTATTTTATTGCTTTTAATAATTAGGAGTCCAGTTGGACTGCTCATTCTGCTAAATTATCTGTGTGTTGGAGGAAAACTTAATAAGTAATAGAAAATTATATATAGAATCATGATCAACAGAAAACTGACAATAACACCGGAAGTACACTTTGCACGCATTAGTTATGTCACTTTGTGCAAATCGAATTTCTCTGGTCATGGTTTCTTGATCTATGAAATAGGAATAATGGTATATCTTTTACCAGGTGATTTTAAAGATTTAACCTTTTAAAGATTCAAAGCTTTTATGAAACAAAAGTTCTTACAAAACACAAGGCATTTGCAAGCTGTTTCTCCTGGACTTGAAATGTGCATGTTTTTGTTTTCTGTTGGTGTTGGTAGTAGAAGTCTGTGAAAACCCTACATGAAGTTAAGATGAGATGCTTTTAAAAGGTTGTAGGTCCTTAAAAGTTGCTGTATCATTATTGAATTTGTATTTTGTCAAAGTAACTGGACTATAATAAATATTTTGACATTTTGCCCTGGTTCAAATAATTGATTTGACCCACTTCTACTTCTAAAACCTTTCACTTTTATATACTTTGATAACTATACAGATTTGGGGAGGCCTAGCACCAGAAATTTCACCAGAAGGCATTGTGGTATGGCAATTCAAAAAAAAGTCTCATTCAAGCATTTATTTAGTGCCCAGAGTGTGCCTGACCCTTTTTTGTAAGTATTTGTGACATAAACATGAATAAAGCAAGTGAACCCCCTCAAGCATTAAGCATGCTTGCAGACAGACATTTAAACTTTTAGTAACATACAATGGGGGAAGTGCAATGATAGGAGGGTGTCATTAGAGGAAAGAGGAGAACCTTTAAACCAGGCTTCTCAGAGGAGGGGATACTGATCTGATATTCAGACAAGAGTAAGACTTAGCATGTCACTGGTGGTGTGGAAAGGCGTCCTGTTGAAGGACTTAGCATACACAACAAAGTGGAGATAAGAACTATCACGTTGGTTAAAGGAACTGGAATGAAGGAGTCATAGTAGGCGCAAAAAAGAGACAAGGCTGGTCTAGATCACCTAGAGCTCTGAGCACTTATCTAGACTGTTAGAACTTGATCAGGAAACCTATGGAGGCCACTGAGAACTTTATCACAGTTGCATCACCACATTTCAAATTTGGGAATATCACTCTGATGATGCAGCAAAGGAAAGCCACCCATCCAGGAGGTAGGAATGGAGAGAAGCCTTCTGTACTCATCCAGATGAGCTGGGATGAGGGCTTGGGAAGTGGAGGAAGAGAAGATATGTGAAAGATGGGATACTTTTAAGTTGGTGACTGCTTGAGTAGAGGCTCCTTAGTTTCTAGACTGGGCAACTGGGAATGGATGGTGGGGTCATTAGCTGAGATAGGAACACAGAGGGAGAGAAGTGGACAAGCTCAGGAAATTTTAGATGTTTGTGTCTGGAATTTAAGGCAGTAGTTTGGGGTTTAGATATAGCTTTGAGAGTGTTTTCTGGCATATGCAACTACCCTTCAGCTGGACAAGGAGAAGGGGTCCCCTCAAACATTAGATGTTCCTCACTTGACCTCCTCTATCCTCAAGTGGACATTTCTCTTGAGTCATTCTTATGATCTCTCTAAAGCATTCAATATTAGCTGTATTCTCTCATGGGGATAGAATCAAGGCAACCACCAATCAAGGCAACTCTTCTCTAATTCTAAAAGTCTAATCTAGTCCTTGCACAGATATGTCTTATTGACCAACCATGGACAGGGTCCCAGGTAAAAGGACTTTGGTCACTGGTCTTAGCTGGTACCATGAACAGAATCTGAAGCCATTTAGGTGTAACATAATTAATATGAACTGGGTATAAGGCAGACGCAGAGTTTTGTGTCGACTGTGATTATAGATAAGCAGAGGCGATACTAGAATTTGGAAAGACCCATGTGGTGGCTATGGAGTCACACCTGTCACCTGTTAATCTACATAAGGTACTGAGAAAACTGCCTGGCACATCACAATGACTATGTGAATGTTTTCTTGTGTGCCAAATAGCTTCTTTGTAAAATGTAAGTGAGAAATATCCTATAGAGAGGGAGAGTTGAGTTTTTAATATTCTTTTGGAGACAGAAGGAAATGAGGAATAAAGTTTCAAATAGATAGGTAGAATTTTTTGGTTTGGTTTGATAGTTCCTCTGTTCTCAGAGAAGACTTAAAGTTCTATACATGAACAGTAGATCTTATTCTTGAGGGAGGGAGGGAGAGAGAGAGAGAGAGAGAGAGAACAAGTGGGGAGGGGCAGAGAGAGAGAGAGAGAGAGGGGAAGAGAGAATCCCAACCACACTGCCAGCACAGAGTCTGACATGGGGATCGAACACATGAACTGTGAGATTGTGACCCGAACTTAAATCAAGAGTTGGATGTGTAACCAACTGAGGAACCCAGGCATTTCTGAATAGTAGATATTAATCTTTCCTGATTAGCTAGGTCCAAAGCTTCCCAGACTGAGCTAGCAGGTAATGGGTTAGAAATTTTGAGGAAAGAAGTGGAATGTAGAACACCTGCCGAAGAGCATGGAAAAGATGAGTTTAGATAACTGGGAGGGCTCCTGGGGTTATTAATGCATGAGCTTGGAAATTATTAATTAATATTGGCTCTCATCATCAAGATCACTGAGTGATATTCTTTAGCAGTATTCAGCGTCTGGGAGACAGAAAAGGCAAGTTAGGCAATTAGATTCATCCAGGTCTAGACTATTCCAGGGCAGGTGAGGAAGGAAAAACAAGAGAGCAAGAACATAAGGGTTTAGGGCAAGGGCAAGGAAGTGTTTATGTGATAGGCCTAACCAAATGGGCCGGAAAGGGAAGTAAACCTGGAAAATGAAGGTAATTAAGAAACATTGATGGGTGCCACAGCCAGACCATCTCTAGGAGGGCAAGAGAGAGAGAGAGCTGGAATAATGAGTTTGTGGTTGGAAAGTGGATATTGGAATTTAACTAATACTACATGGACCTTTACAAAAATATCATCAAAGCTTATGGAACCTGTGTGAAGATAAAAATTACTGAGGATGTCAAGAAGCAGTTTGTCTAAGATAGTAGAACCATCAAAATGGACATGGGGTCATCTAAGATGATGGATATAGACCACAGATTTACTGCGAAAAATCATTAGTAATATGGAGAAGGAAGGAGAGTGTAAGTTGATGACAGGGATGAGGGGCCCCAAAGAGATATGGTCACCGTAGGGGGTCAGATTTGTAATGCTATATAAGTAACAATGGGCAACAAGAAATTATTGAATAATTCCTACACACTTCCTGGTCTCCACACCTGCTCTGTCCTCTTAGCCTTGTAGGAACATGGAGTTGGAGAATGTGCCGCTTCTACTTGAGTTGACTGAAAGCAAGTGGGAGAAGTCTTAAAGGGAAAAAAACTTTTACCTTAAGGAAATAATAGAGGGAAATGTGAACTTAGGGATGGTTTTAGGTAGAGGGAACCTTTTGTGAACCAATTGAGGGTGATGATAGAAATAGAGTTTACACTTGAACGTGCATTCCAGAGGGCATCCTAAAAAGCTTTTGTAAAGAGAGACTCAAAGGGATGATGAGTTGAATGAAATGGGGTTTGCATGAGAGCTTGGCAGGGAATGGAGAACAAAAGACTTGAATTTTGGATAGAAGCCAACAATGGCAAGGATGTGACAGATAATGGCATTGAATGGTCTAAAGATTTGGAATGGAACTCTGATGTATAACTGTTTTTGTGCCAACAGAACCCTGGGCCCAAGGAAAGATCTTATTCTGTATGTGGTTCTGTCAGCAATTTGCAGCCTTTGCTCATTATTACAAATAGAACCTTGATAAAATGATGTGTTTTGACTTGGCAAAGCTCAAAATTGGATATAAAGAACAATGTAGTTAGAACCCAATCAACATGTTGTCACCAATCCCTTAAAACTCATTGGATCTAATGGGGTCAAATATTTGCCAAATAGCGAATAGCACTCATCCATATACATTTTCTCTTCCTGGTCACATGTCCAGGCTACATTTTCCAGTCTTCCTATGGTTGGGTCCACATCTAACTCCAATGACTGAGTTCTACCCAATAGGATTGATAGGGATGATATATGTCACTTATGGGTCTATTCCACAAAACTCTCTCCAAGTCCCTTTCCCTAGAGCCTGTCTCAATGGGGGAGGTCTCTGAGGACCTCTAGGAATCACAACATGGGAAGAGCTTAGAGCACAAGATATTTCCCTCACTGCCTCCATTGACTTATACATATGGGACAAAAAATATAAATCTTTATGGCATATAACTAGTAAGAATTGGATATTATTTATCATAGCAGTGGCCTTACCTATCTGACAGATATCTGTGGAAGATAGCTTTGCTGTATGAGCTGATGGAAAAGTCCATAGTTTTGGAGCAAAGGCATATTTTCTCCACAAGCAATTTTTTATTTTTAGGAGGGGACCCTAACTTGTTATTGCAACCTCATAGAGACTAAACATATGATAACTGTGCTATCCAGGCACAGTGTCTCCATCATCAATTCAGCCTCATCTGATTGGCTGAGCCATGCAATCAAGTGTTCCCTTGGGCACTCCCCCCATCCCATGAAGTTGAATTCACAGGCCTGGATCCAAGCATGTCCTGATGGCACAAAGTGGCTAATATACCCACGATGCCTCCTCCTACCATACTGGTACTTCTCTCTCAAAATACTATTACGGCCTCAAGAGCAGTTTCCTATGAACAAATGACAGTGGAAAGAAAAAGAGCCTCATTTAAGATGACTATATGTGATATTCTGGCATCAGCATTACCACCTGCTGCATGGGTGGCCCTGAGGGACAATCAAGGAAGAGATATTCTCCCAGTGGGTAGAATTTTGCATAATACTTACCAAATTTGAAGTTCACAGATAAATCAGCTCTTCTCAAAAGGCATTCTCTACATGATGGGTAGTCTTTAAATAGTAATTAGATAATATCCCTTGCTTGCTCAAAGTCCTTCTGTAGCTTCCTATTAAATTTTGCATTATTTTATACTTCTAACTTTGGTCTACCAGGCCCTACGTGGTATGTCCCCGGCTTTACACTAGAACGTCAATGTGGACTGACCTTTAATTTGCTGCTCTAGCCACTGGGCTTATTTTAATTCCCAAGCATCAACCTCTTGGCCCGACACAGAACTTCACCTCTGCGAACTCACAACTTGGCTGGCTTTCTCGTCAAACTCTTCTGATAGGTCTTCATTAATCTTCCAATGTCAATTAAGCTTCCTCTGTGACTCTACCTTTTCCAACATTTCTTCTGTGTCTTGCTCTTTTCCTTCATAGCAGGTATCCATATTGATGTAATTGTTTATATATTATTTTACTTAAAAGTTGTCTTTTTCATTGTATTGTAAATTCTGTAAAAGACCCTGTCCATTTTGTTCACCATCAAATATTGGACACTTAGTATATAGTTCTTGGCTCACGGTGGAGGGAGGGGAAACTTGTGTTGAGCAAAGAATGTATAAATAGTTGTCTCTCTTGAAAAGAAGTGGAGGAGAATGTGGGTCCCTAAGCTGAGTGCGGCTGTTAAGGTACCAGGAGATTCATTTGATTTATATAAGCCATGGAAAAGAAGAAAACCGGGAAGCTGGCAGAACAAAGTCAGCCATCCTGTGAACAGGAAGAGGTAGGTATGATATAGATTTGGAAGATGGTGGAACAAGGTGGGTCTTGCAGATATTAGAGTCTAGCCAAAAGATGAACAGAAACTCTCCTAGGACCACTGGTGGCATCCTTTAAGAGGAAGTATATTGATGCTGCTCTGACTGCCATATCTTCCTTCCCTTTTGGTTCTTTTCTCATTCTTTTCCTCAACTTCCTAAACAAAACAAAACAAAACAGAACACAACAGACAAACAAAAATCTAATCATCCAAGATTTGAAGCTAAAATATCAAGGACAATAAAAGTCATTAATAGTGAGTGACATTTCCAGAAGCCTCCTAACTAAATCATTCATTAAAGAAAAACAATATCTATGTTGCTGTTCATTAACAAAATAAAGACTGATTTCCTTCATGAAATATTTAAATTTTATTGCCAAATTATTGTAATGATGCTTTTCTCAGCCAGGACAGTCTGGGAAATACAGCTTCTAATAAAAACTCGTAAAAACATCAAGAGAGAAAATTCCAGATTTCCAACTGGAGTGCATCCCTCAAGATGATTAAACATTAATATCAAAGGAACACATACCCATATATAAAAAGCAGATGATCAAAGGCCACATTTTTGAAGGTAGAAGATTAAGGAAACAGATATCCCGGAGGGTGACTGAATGTTACTGCTAACTTCAAAATAGTCTTGGTTTTAGTTATTTTTTCAGGATGTCAAAAAACCCTGTAGTCATTCCAGTCATTTCATGCCTAAAGTTTTCCCCACAGAAATAAAATATTTTTCAGGAAAATGTTACGAAAGGAATGAAGGACAAGTGTATTAAACATCTGCAGAAGATCTGTAAGATTGAATAAGAGTTAGTTGTTTCATGGTATGTTAATTCCTTTCTCCTCCTAGCTTATAGAGTTCCTTGTGACACAAGCATTTTCTTTACTAAAAAAATGTTCTGAACTATATGTAACTGCAGAAATTACACCTGTTTAAGTAATAAAATATGACCCCCAGAAAAAAAAATCTATCACTTACACCAATGGTGGGTGCATTGTATAGTGTAATTAACTGCACGCAACAAAAATACACTAATTTAAATAGTAGAGAAATGTATTAGGAAATCAGTGGCAGCTCCTCAAATCTCTAAGAGGATCAGAGAACTGTTTTGGGGGATGCAACCAGGAACAATACTGCAAACTATGCCCCAGAACTACACATAAACTATCACTAGGGGACACAGTCAGGGTAGCCAGGGAGCTTCTGTCCCTCAGTACTGATGCAGGTGATGATTCTTCTGCATCACCACCCCCATTGTCCGGCCAGCCACAATGGATTCCAGGTGGACCCTGTTTTATTGTCTTTCTATCTCAAGATTCAAAGTTCAGGAAAGGTGCATGTGATTGGAGGAGGCTAGATCTTGTATCTGTGCTTTAGCTTCAAGGCAAGCTGACGTGCTCCAAGTCTGCATTAGGAGGTACCCTTTCCTAGAAGCTAGGCATATATCTTGGACATAGGGAGGATGATGACCTCATAGATGGCCTAAAGGAATAAAAAAAATACCTGTTACTGTAGATATTAGTTTCACTTAATATAGATTTTGTTATAAAAGAAAGTGTAATTTTTTTAAGTAGTTAGTAAAGCTGATATATGTTTGGAGTCGAAAGTTCTGGGTTCAAATCAAATCTTGAGCATTTAAGTCCACCAAACTCTAGTATTCTGTCTTATGTGTGTGTGCATGTGCATGTGCATTCAGACAGAATTATATCTTGCCTCTTGTTTCTGCCTCACATCGTCATTGAAAGGTTCCAATGAGATGTATGTGAAAATAATTTGAAAATGTAGAGCTAAAGGGATTTGAAGTGAGAGGAGACCAGATTCGAATCTGCTCTCTATGTCTTACTTGATGTATAACCTTCGACTTGTTATTTAAATGATCCAAGCTTTAGTTTCCCATTACATGAAACGGGGATAAAAACGCCCACTTTTCAGAATTCTCAAAGAGTTTAAGTCGGGTAAAACGGTTAAGAACTCATAACATAACTTAGACATAGAAAGCCCCCAACAAACAACAAACCCAGCGAGGAGCTGTAGGCGTGTCAAAGTATCGTTCATTTTTTTCCTAAAAATTGTTGTATGCAAGATAGGCATACACATATATCTATGTCTTCCTAAGAACACATACATATACATCCATCTTTTGGAAGTTTTAAACATTTTTTTGGTTTTTTGCCCTGAGGAATAATATAACATATTCATCTAAATCACATTATGAAAAGAGGAAAGGTTCTTGGCATCTGTTGGAGATATTACTGCAGAGATGTTTGAGCTGGTCAGCCCTATAATATTTTTTTTTGTACGACACGTGATATCAAGCATGTGGCAGTTTGTTTGTGTGCTGTAACGAGCTCTCTTTCTGATTGGGATTTGCAAATGTTTCCAGGGAGCTGATCGCACTTGTTGAAACAAAGGGGGAAATTCCTCTTGGATGAAAGAGTGTATTACCTTTAGGACTGGTGGGATTATGCACTAAGCCCTTAGAAGTGAACTGCTAGAAAGGGCTATGATTTTGAGAGGGTAACCGCATGATGACATCTGTTGCCCAGTGACACCTTTGTGCTCAACTGAACTTGGGCCCAACGGTCTTGTGATATTTTTCCTATCTGGGAAAAATGCCATCACTTTTCATGCTTCAATGCAGTGAAGTTTGAGATAAAAGAAAATGAATCTCCCCCTTTATTCAACAGCTTTTATTGAAAGCTACTATATTCTGGTCATTATTGGCTCTAGAAATAAAATGGAAATTAAATGAGACACTGCCTCTTTTCACATTCTAGCAGAATAAAACAATTTTTTTTAACAATTAAAATACAAGATGACAGTTGTTATATTCGAGACAGATAAAGCCGGGAAAGGAATCCACATATCTTTGGGAAGCCAAAGGAAGTCACAAGAACTAGGACTTCGAAGATATATAGAGATGTACTTGGAGAAAATGGGTGGAGAAGAACAAGGCAGGCTAGGGAAATTTAGGTCCAAAATCCCAGGGACTTGGAGTCAACATAGATCTGGTTCAGAGAAGGGCCAGTACTCCCGTGTGGTCATGTGAGGTGGGCAGTGAGAAATGAGGCAGATTCAGAACACCATGGGCATTATATGCTTGCTAAGGATTGCTAAATTTTATCCTGGAGAGGACTATTATTGCCTTTGGCTATCTCCTTTAGACCAAATGATTTCTTTTTAAGTTTATTTATTTATTTATTGAGAGAGAGAGAGAGAGAGAGAGAGAGAGAGAGAGAGAGAGAGAACACACACAGGGAAGGGGCAGAGAGAGAAGGAGACAGAGAATCCCAAGCAGGCTCTGCACCATCAGCACAGAGCCTAATGTGGGGCTCGATCTCATGAACTGTGAGATCATGACCTGAGCCGAGACCAAAAGTCAGATGCTTAACTGACTGAACCACCCAGGAACCCTTTAGACCAGATGATTTAACACTACATTGGGTAATAAAAGGCAGATTAACTCAATGTGAAATTTTGATGTATGTCTTACTGTATCAAGTACTGATCTACAATTTAGTTCTTACAGCCCCCTTTTTGGGGTAACTAGCATTATCACCTAACATCTTGGTTAAGCTCCCATCCCAAAGTCAGATACCCAGTGAGTAGCAAATCAAGGCTCAAACCCAGGAAGTCTGGTCCCAGGGGCCACCTGCTTTAACCTCTGGTATCCTGCCTCTCCAGATAGGTCTTCTATTCCTCTGCATCCTTAGCTACTATAGTGGACTGTACTGTTTAAGGATAAGTCACTAATATTTGCCAATGGATCCAGATCTTTCAAAGTTAAGAGGCTTAATGGATATAATAGTTAAATGTTACATATTAATACAGAAAGCTGTCTTTTTAGTGTTCTTCAAACGTAACACCAGGAATGAGAGTGTATTCAGGCCAATATTCATCCTTACCCTGGATATTGAAAACTAAAGCTGGGAAACAGAAGGCATTTTTGCTTTTTGGCCCAAGGCTGTAAGCATGTGACCTCAGAGCTGTGAGTGGTCATGTCTCCACCATGCGGAGAAGCATTAGAGCAGAGGCTCCCCCAGCAGAGAGATTTAGAGAGAGAAAGGACCAACTGTGTTCCCGGACCTAAGTCCTGTTGTGCCTTAGAGGATCCTTCACCTTTCTAATATCTGATGATGTTAAGCTATCAAGCCCTGCCTTTTTTTGACTGAGCTACTTAGAGAGTTAGGATATTTGTGGCATCAACTCTAAATATAAGACAGCATATATATTCGTCCTCATTTTTAGAATAGTTAACTTTCTTAAAATGTAAACTTTCATTGCCTAAATTGATGTAAAACTATTAATAATACCTAAATGAAATGATATAAAATGAATCTACTCCAAACGCCTTCCTCCTTGATCTCGTGCAAGTAAACTTTTGGTATTGCCATTTAAACATCCAAAACGCAGTGTTTCTTTCTGGATCCATAACAAGTGACAGTGTGAAAAAGGTAACAGATATATGATTCAGAAAGAGAATAAGGGAAATAGTGTCTATAAAATGGTGTTATGACCACTTTTTAAATAATAAGTCTCTTTTGGGACCTCTAGCAAATTTCAACTGGTAGACAAATTAGACTTCAGGGTGCTTAAGAAATTTTAGGAGACTCCTGTTTGAGTGTGACATAAAAAATATGTTATGACCATAATGCATGAACGCTGACCAATCAGAATGGAGACTGGATTTCAACAGCCGGTATATGGTCGTACTGGTATGGTGAGTACTGGCTGAACACAGGCTGGTCCTCCTCACTCCATGCTCCAAAACTTCCCTGAAGCATTATCTTGCTCCTGTATTCTCCATCATTACCCTCAAAGACCCATCTCACACACACACACACACACACACGCACGCACACACGCACGCACGCACACACATACTTCATTGACTTAAGCAGGAATCCTGGTTTTTCATTGAAAGCAGAATTGGGCCCATGGGCTTAACAAACACATGTTTTTCCTATTAAGGTGAAGGCGGCTTGTTTTAAAATTTAAACAAGGGTTCTGTTTTGTATGACTATCATTTGACTATTTTCTGGCATTTTAATAACCTTTATTTATGGAATTCTTTTCATATTACAACTTCTTCTATGTCTTTTGAGAAAACGTTAAATTTCAATGTTCAAAAGAAAACCCATTTGACCTCAGGAACACGTTTACCCGCAGGGAGTTCAAAATATCTTTGGCCTTTGTGCTTTGTGTTTGAAGGTGCTGTTTGTGCTGATTTTAGGTTCTGTGCTTGGCCTGCTCACTGGCAGGAAGACATATGCACGGATTGTTAGAGGCAGGGGTGACTTGGATGTCTTACCTTTGACCCTGGGACTAAGCAGCCCCCACAGTGAGGGCTAGTTTAGTGAGAAATGTAGTGACGAATGGAATCCCTGTGTGGTTCTTTCACTGTTACATCAACACGTAGCTCAGAGGCTCCCACTCTTCCCCCTTTAAGTCCCATTCCAATCTTGACTGTTAATTAATACAGAGAATTTTTTTTTCAACGTTTTTTATTTATTTTTTGGGACAGAGAGAGACAGAGCATGAACGGGGGAGGGGCAGAGAGAGAGGGAGACACAGAATCGGAAACAGGCTCCAGGCTCGGAGCCATCAGCCCAGAGCCTGACGCGGGGCTGGAACTCACGGACCGCGAGATCGTGACCTGGCTGAAGTCGGACGCTTAACCGACTGCGCCACCCAGGCGCCCCAATACAGAGAATTTTAACATATGTATAGTTATGATGAAAAGGCTAAAGGACAGTCAGATATTTGAGGAAAGCTCTCCAAGTGGAGGGGCGGTCCTGTTGGGTAGGGAGAAAGGCATCTCACAGGAACTGGGTAATATGGGAGGGAAAAGTCTAGAAACGGGGAGTTGAGAGGTGCAAGAAAAGGTAAAAGGACAAACTATGTAGGTCAAGGGTGGCAGAGAACAAATAGGGCAATATCATATGAAGAAGACAGTGTGCGGGAAAGCTATCCTGGAATTCTTCACTTCCGTGGCAAGGAATCTCTAGCTATTCAGGCTGACAAAGAGAGAGACCAAGTTGTTGGAGAGTTTGGTGGAAAGTCAGCAATTCACTTACACTGATTCTCAGACTCACGCTAAGAATGCTCTCCAACACCGTGGAGGTCCAGTAAAGATCCACCATAGGCTTCTCTATTATAATCTAGTAACAAGAACTTACGGAAATCTAGAAACCATGCCAGCCGCTTCTATAGAAAAGAAGTTTGGATTGTCCTGTAAGTTCAGCATCATAAGAAAATTACTATTAAAAAGACAGCAAAAACAAAGCTTTCATTCATACAAATTTTCATCTGATTATTCAACACACGCATGGCAAATCAGGTCAGCAGTAATGAGTTTACATCCCTCACTGCATGCAACACATGTTTAAAGCTTGCAATTTTCTCTACTTAGATTTGCATTTTCAAATGGATCCACATATATATATATATATATATATATATATACATATATATATATATATATATATTTGGTAGAATATATAGGTTGGTAGATGTAGGAAAGTATCAACTATGGATAAATAGGGATACATTTTTTTCCCTTTGAGGCCAGACTTATGAGCACCCTGTAAAATATGTTGTTACTAATGTAGGAAAGGAAAGAAAAGGGCTTGAAAATATAACATTAAAGCTTTTCTGAATCAGGCAGTTTTCACGTGCTTACATATTGGTAGGACACTGGGTTAAACTGAGCTAGAGACCAGGGGTCAGCCAACCATGGCTCATGGGTCAAATGCAGCTCACCATCTGTTTTTGTCAATAAAGTTTTACTGGAGAGAGCCACATTCATTAGTTTCTCACTACAATGGCAGAGTCAAGCAATCGCTACAGAGACCATATGGCCTGCGAGCCTAAAATATTTACACTCCGTCCATTTACAGAAAAACTCTGCCAACACTTGCTTTGGACAGAGGCTGCAATGATACTTCGAGATATTTCTAAAGACTTCCAGGCACAGGGCAGACCACAGCGAGCCTGGTCTCCCCATGCTTTTTAAGAAATATTGACGTTAAGGTGAACTCCAAGGGTAGGTTTTCAGGCAAAAAGAATATAAGAGTATGTGTCCTAATGGAACACGTGGACGGGGCTGCTGCCCTCAGGGTCATTATGATTCACCAACTGCATGGACACCAGCCTCAAATCTGTTTTCTAACCAGTCGACAGCTCTGACCCTGCATTCCTGTCATGTGAAACTTTAGCCACCTGGTCCCAGGAGCAGCGAGGGCCTCCCAAAGTGAGGGGCTCAAGCTGATTAGCTCAATTTGTTATACCCTAGGATTTGGTTGTGAGAAGTCACACAAAATCGGGACACTATGAAACACAGGCACCTATTGAACAGGGCTGTTATGTGATAAAAAAAAAAAAAACCCACCACGTGATGCACACAAAAGACATAAAATCTGTAACTTGAGAGAGAAAGAGCCACCAGCTGGTTTCAGGAGCCAAGAATTCCCAAGAATGGCAGGAATTGAGCCCCCTCAGAAGGAATGGGTAAAAAGCTGATGAATGGCGAAGAGCGAGAAATGCTCCCCTGTGGAATCCGTGGAGATTTTCTCTTCTCTGCCTAGAGCAGAGCTAAGCGACAGCTGTCTGACTTCCTACAGAGAATGGCCTTTGTGCACAGGAACCGAAGACTCAGTCCAGGCTTTACGCTCTAGGAAAAACACCACCTTAGACCTTGACGACAGGGCATCCCTGAGCACAATTCTCACCATTGTTCCTTCCAGAATTTGTATTTGTCTTGTCGGATTTCTCCCCACTGCTGTCACGTTGGACAGCCATGGGAAATATTTTTGCAATTTACACATTGAGAAAGAAAGAGATGCTTGTACATAAATCAAGTTAAATGGAATTCACATGGAATGAATTTAGGGCAAATAGCAGCAAACTGACTTTCAAAGTAGGGGAAATTGTGGTGTGAGAACAATATCCCAGAGTGACAGTTAGTGCCAGATTAGTTACTGAATTCATGCCTATTGACTGAGTGTGTCGTGCCAATATGTAATCAATATGCATGGATGAGACTTTACTTTGTTAACATATGTTTTTTTGAATTTCCTTTTTAGGGGCGCCTGGGTGGCTCAGTTGGTTAAGCAGCCGACTCTTGATTTCGGCTCAGGTCACCATCTCACAGTTCATGGAATTGACTCCCTCGTCAGGCTCTGCACTGATGGCAGGGAGCCTGCTTGAGATTCTCTCTCTCTTTCTCTGTCTCCCCCCACCTGCTCACTGAACTGACCATAATTCCTGCTTGCCTGGGACAATCCTGATTCATATTTGTTATCCTGGTATTATTAATAGAGTACCTTTTATCACTCTTAAAGCCATTTTAGTTTGGGTGATAAATTATGTGTTCACTCTACCAAGGGCCCTCTACTGTCCCCTTTCCTTGGACCTCCCTACAAATAGCAACCAGAGGGTTAATGGCAATGCAGGCGGGGTCTACAGAAGGGAGTGTGGCCCAGTCCCGAGGCTGGTAACCCTGCCTAATCAGTTAGTAAATATTTTGACTATTATCCCTGCAGGTTTGGCCTTTTTCAGATTTTCAAATTCTGTAGATGGTTGAGAGAGATTCTCTTTTAGCCTATGGCTATAATGTGCACCTCCAGAGGGTAGGACTCAAGTCCTTCTGTGGCTTACATGGCCCTGGATGATATGGCCCAGGCCATATACCTGTACCTCTTACCTGATTCTCTGTCCTCTTGCCATGTGGACCTCCTCTCAGTTTTATGAGAGCAGATTTTCACTCTTATTCTCCCCATAATGATCCTTCTCTTTCCTCATCTAGCTAGGGCAGCTTTTAGGTCATAGATTCATGATGAGTTCCTTAGGCGAGTTTTCCTTAACCCACTGTTATAGCAGAATTTTAAGATGGTCCCAAAGAAATCCACCTCCAGTATATATACTCCTTGCCCCATTTATTCAGAAAAACACTAATCTAGGTACTACTGTGAAAGGGTTTTGCAAATCTGATTAATGTCCCAAATAAGTTGACTTTAAAATGGAAAGCCTAACTTTGGTGAGCTTACCCCAAATTTGGCAGACCCTAAAAAGGGACTGGGTTTTCCTGAAAGAAAGAACTTCGAATCATGAGAGTTTCAACACACACAATATATTCTGTTGCTTGCTTTGAAGAGGCAGGGGACTCGGTGACCAGGGATGTGGGTAATCTCCAGGAGTCAAGCATAGTCCCCAGCTGTCAGCCAGCAAGGAAACATGAACCTCAGTCCTACAACCACAAGGAACAGATATCTTTTAACCATCTGAATGGAGCTTATTAGTGAATTGTTCCCCAGAGGCTATGGACAAAAACTCAGTCTGGCCAACACCTTGATTTTAGTTCTTGAGATCCTGGGTAGAGAATCCAGCCACACTGTGCCTGAGTTCTGACCTACCGAAGGTTAAGATATTAAGTGGATACTGTCTTAAACAGCTAAGTTTGTGGTAGTTTGTTACATAGCGACTGAAATCTACTATATCCACATTCTACCTCGCATGTCTTTTTTATCCTTGTGTAAGATCATATTCTTCCCCTTCCTTGTCTCATTTAGTTTCTAATTGTGTATTAAGCTGTGTGGTGGGTTGAATAGTGTCTTCCAAAAATTCATTGTCTACCAGGAACCTTAGAATGTGACCTTATTTGGTGATAGGACCTTGGCAGATGTAATTAATTAAGGATCTTGAGTTAAAATCATCCTAGATTTGGGGTTGGCTCTAACTACAATATCTGCTATCCTTCTAAAAAATGAGGGCACCAGGAACACACAGAGGAGGAGATGATGTGAAGACAGGGTTAAAGACTAAATGAAGTGTTTACAACCCAAGAAATGTCAGAAACTTGGAAAGACAAGGAAGGTTTCTGTCCTAGGACCTTTAGAGGGAGCTTGGCTTCAGATCTGTGAAAGAACAGATTTCTGAGGTTTTAAGCCACCCAGGTTGTGGTACTTTATCATGGCAGTGTTAGGAAACTAATATAAGGTACATGATTTAAATTTTTTTAGACTCTCTCTGTAAAGCCCCTTGAGTTAAAGATTGGTCTATTTTTGCCCAAGATGGCAACTCCAGTGCCTTTCCCAATACTCGGCATAGATTAGACACTCCATCTAATTAATGTGTATATGATCACATGAATAGAAAAAGACTGAGGGCTTTGCCCTATTTCTGATTATTTAAGTTTCCTTTTCAGCACACTAGGGAATAAATATATCAAAAGAAATTTATAGCACAAGTCTAACTGTGAGGTCAGTCAATATACTTTACATTTGGGGACCAAAGACTCTCCTCGTCCTCCTACAAGGAAGCAACCGTATTATTGGATTATTTCCATTCAGGGCTGGACATGGAATTTGACAAAAACATGCCTTCAGTCTTCGACATCTCAGATACTGTGTACAACTATGCATGCCTATACAGCTAGCTCAGTGGTAGTTGAGTGGGGCTGCACTCAACAGAAACTGGCCTTGATTAATGTAAGTGGCAAAAAACACAATCAAACCAAACCAAAAAACAATGAGTGGACACTGAGTAGACCATAGAATTGAGGGAAAATTTGAGCATCTAGACGTTCTGAAAAGGCAGGAGCCAAAGCCTCTAAGGTACCTTGGATATCTTAGAAACAAACACTCATGGCCACCCCTTTACATTGGCGGACTCAGCTGCAACCACCTTCTGTACCTCAGCACTAAAGATTACATTTCCCAGGAGACCAGATCGGATTGGCTAACTTGAGTCACATGTTCACCCTGTGGTCAGGGTGCCATGATCAGCAGTTCCACTAAACCATATTGCACAAATAAAGATGGTGTTGCTACTGAAAGACAGAGAAGAGAAGCTGGACAGACAACCAAGGCAACTTCTTTTATGGTCTCCATGTCAACTCATCCTCAAACTGCAGTGATCCGGCCAGAAGTTTTTTCTGTGATTTTTGCATTTCTAGAGTCCACCTCCCTTTAGGGTACCAGTGGACCCTCTTCCTGCTTGGGGCGCCCTTTCTGCATCCATTTGGCATGAATGGAGCTCCAGATTTGCATAGGAGATCCTATCCGGGCCAATTCAAACCAAGGAGTGTTCAGATTTTTGTGTTGCTTGTTTGTCTTCTGGGAAGTATTTGAGAAAAAGTATTCTCTTGCTTCTGGAGGTTGTTAAGAATATAGAGTATAATTCTTGAAAGTCTAATTTCCATACAGAAGGAATAGTCTAGTTGAAAGTGGTTCCAGTGCAAAGGAAACAGATCTGAGGAGGGAGGGGAACAGAACTGAGCCATGCTGACATGATTTGTGTCCCAAATGTGACTAAATTCTGGATTTTTCAGTTGAATAAGGTTTCTGCCTTCCTCTCTCTTTCCCACCTCTTTTTCTCTCTTCTTCCCTCTATTTCCTTCATCTTTCTCCTTCTCTTTCCTTTTTTTTTTTTTTAAGTCTTGAGCAAGTGTGAATTGTAGCCTCTGTCACTTGCAACCGAAAGAATTCTGAGTAAATTGGAGGAAAGGAGAGACAATTCCACTCATACACAGGGAGAACAGCTGAGCCCCCCAGCTGGTTTCCGTGGATGCTCACTCTATCAAGGTGCATACAGAGACCATCGTCCTCTGCCTTTTCTTCAGAGGGCACGTGGTGTGCCTGGTGCTAGATCTTCATCCCCTTTCCTCCAGCTCTGATTGATTGTGTCCAATCCCTGGTGTCCTCTGATATGGCCCCTTGAACTGTCTTCCTACTCTTTCTGTGTCTGCGTTGACGATTGCTTTCACTCTCCCAAAAGCTGCAAATGTTTCTCACTGTTGCTCTGAAAAGTGGGAATAGTGCAGAGAGGTGATATCTGTCAACACAGCAGCATTGTGAGATCGGCTTGCCAACTTGGCGAGACCCTTCACCTGGTTTCCCTCGGGGTATGGAGCTTTGTGAAGGTCTATTTTACTTTTGCTGTAAAGAAGTCAATGCAGGAAGACACGTGTGCCTGCCCTGTGTGCAGACTGCACCTGCCTGAAGCTGTCTGGGTCCCAGGGAGGGTCTGCGTGAGGACCCAGCGTCATCCATCACTTTTGCTACAGCTCCCGGCCTCTGCTTTGAGAAATGTGCTTTGCCAAGCTAACACCGTGATCTGAGCCATGACCGAACTAGGAAAGACAAAGTTAGGAGAGGGCTTCTCAGGGCTTCCTTGTTTATCCTGGAGCAGCTGTTGGCATCGATGCAATTTCTCACTGCCTACCTCCGACACAGCGGCCGAGTAACTGCTAGAATGATTGGTGACTAGGTGGAGAACAGTCATTTGATGATAAGGTAGAACACTGCCTTTATGGACCTCAATATATTGTTTCAGCAGTTGGCCTTCCAAATCCATTCCTGCGGAGCTGGGATGTCATTCTTCTCACAGCCACGAAAGTGGGTGTCGATCACTGCCACGCCATGTTCGTGGCTTTTATTATGATCATACCCCTTGTCTGAATTGGTAGAACCGTTTTGTTTGTAAGCCCAGATGACGGCAGTTGTTTTTTCGTGTAAAAGAAAGCTTTACATTTCTATTAGCAAGATGCTAAATCTCTCATGAAGCAACTCTGCATTATAAACACAAGGTTCCTCAACATTCTCTTGCTAACAGTTTGTAAATTTATTCTTACAAAAGGTATTCTGGTGGAGTTCTCAGAAGGGCAGGCAAGGTGGTCTGAAGACACGTTAGAAGGCTCAGAGGATGTTTCAGAGGATGCTTCTGGAGATGAATGATTTAGGGAAAGAAGATACAAGTTACACGGATGAAAAAATACACCAAGGGCATCACAGATAAAGGGGATGCTGAAATAAATATGGTCCTTTCAAGTGTTCCCATAATTTTCATAAGACCCTTTCATAATGATGCAAGATGCAACAGAAAACTCCTTGATGAATTTTTTCATACAATATTAGAAATTGGTATTAGATTTTCCAAGAAAGCTTGCCATCACTTGGACACTTAAAGCAAATAAAGCAGAAAGCAGTCCTATGTAGAACATGCCAATTACCCTTCATGTGAAGAGAGAACAAGGCATGTGTATCTCTGGGGATGAGCTTACAGATCTGGGCTCTCAGATAAGGAAGCTCACCGTCTTTCCATCCCGGCACAACCTGGAGAGATCAGGTCCAGATTTCACCTTCTACTAGCTCTGTGATCTTTGGAAATTGTTTAGTTATTTAAATGCATTTCTTCATCTGTAAAATGGATCTAATTATTGGTATCTACTGAGCTCTTGCTAGGGTCAAATGATAAATGACATTTAAAGTGCTTGCCACTCTTTCTATGAAAGAATAAAAACAAACCACTTTATCCTTAAATAAAATTAAAGAAAATAATCCGAAGGAAAGCATGGGAAATTGTATCACACAGATAAAAGCAAGAATGATGAATTAAACAGAAAGCTGACTTGATAAACTCGAGACATTTTTATAGTGGAAAAAGTTTAATATTCAAATTTAACGAAAACTACAAAAAACACAAAACACAATATTACGTGTTAAATGCTTTAAAAGACTATACGTTTTGATTCAGGATTTCTAACTCTAGAAAATTCTCATGAGGAAATAATTACACAAGTGCATAAAGACTCACAAATATATGTATTATTTATTTTAGTAAAATAATAAAAACAACATCCATTAGTATCAAACTGTTGAGATAAATTTTGTAACTTATTAGGTAAATTATGGTAGAGACAAATAATCAAAATCTATATAGAATATTTATGGGTATAGGAAAACACCCCAAATATAACAATGTGTAAAATTAAACTAAAAAGCTATATACTTAGATACTAATTTTATTTTAAAAAATCTATATGAATTTATAAGCCTAGGGGATGTATGTTGGGGGATAGCTAATGATAAACCCTAGGATATTCAGATACAATGGAGTAAGAGGATTGTATAGTGATTCTCATTTTCTTCTGTATATTAAGAAGAAAATCCTAATTTTGTTAATAAGCCTGTGTTGCTCTAGTATCAGGAAAAAAAATCGTAAAAGTTGCCATTTTTTTTCAAGCCATGCTTTAACATAGAAATAACTGAAAATCTTTGTCTCCCTTTCTCTCTCTCTTTCTCTTTCTCTTTTTCTTCCTACCTCCCCTCCCCCCCCCAGCCCCCTCCTGTAAGACACTTTATTGGACTGGGTAAAGTCCAAGGATTCTTGTACAAACAGGCACTGACACGAAGAAAATTTTATGTACAAAAATTATTGTTTTTCAAAACTCCTCAAGAAACTACTGGGGCGGGTGGGGAGGGGGTTGAAAATATCTATCATTCCCATGCAAATGTCTCACATTCATTTATTCCCCTTTTAAAAAAAAAGTTTACTTACTTTGAGAGAGACAGTGCATGCATGTGCATGGAGGGGAGAGGGGCAGAGAGAGAGGGAGAAAGAGAGAATCCCAAGCAGGATCTGTACTGTAAGCTCAGAGCCTGATGTGGGACTTGATCTCAGGAAATGTGAGATCATGACCTGAGCTCAAATCAAGAGTCTGACACTCAACTGACTGAGCCACCCAGATGCCCCCATTTACTCCCTTTTATACTTCGTCCAAGTGAGACATATCACCCCAATGAGGGGTGTCACAACTACTCTGTCTTCCAGACTCACCTTAATCCAACATATATATACATATATACGTGTATATATATACGTGTATATATATACATATATACGTATATATATACACGTATATATGTATATATATACACATATATGCGTATATATGTATATATATATATACATGTATATATATGTGTGTATATATATATATATTTTTTTTTTTTCCTGGCCTGGCAACATCAAATCATATTCACATGAATTTAAATGTAATTTGCATGCGTAACTGGTTAATTTTTTTAAAAAGCCAGCTGCATATTTTCATTCTCTTTTGATTTAGGAAATTTGGATGGAAAATTAAGTCCATTCGGGAGTTTCCTGGAGCAGTCAGGAGAAAAGATCCAGTTTCTACAACGTTGCATAAACTTCATACAGTGGATTCATTTCTCTATATGTACGCTTATTTCTTAAGTTGGTTTACATTTCACACTTAGAGGGTGTCTTATTTCCTATCATTGTAGTATTGTCGGTGCCTTATAGCCAGTGAGCCCACAGAGCAGTAAACACGGGGCAAGGGTTGAGTTCCTTGGGTCTGGAGCAAGGAAAACAGTTGATCTTCCTGTCCGGCAACATTCTCTTCTGTAAAAGGAGAAGTTTATTTGCGTAAATTCTCTCTTGGTTTTTCTGGAAGGATTAAATAGCCCATGTCTGGAAGCAACATGAGCGATTCTGAAAATAAGGCCTTGGGAATCTGTGATTTTCTCTCTCAGAAGGATTTATTGCTTCAGCGTTGGAGCTCGCGTGTGTTGTGTGCACCGAGCCGGGAGTGACGTTCCCGGTTCAAGAAAGGAATCTATGCCTTTAACAAACACACGTATAGTGCTTAGAATGCGCCAAGCACTATTCTAAGATCCTTACAAATTTTGATTCATTTAATCCTTGCAATAGCCCCATGAAATTGGCACTATTATTATTTTTTTTTTTCATTTTATAAGATAAGGAAACTGAACCCCAGGGCAGGTAAGTAATTTGCCCCAAATGTTTCAATTACTGAATCATAGAGCCACATTGTAAACTCTGGCTACCTGTCTCTAGATTCCATGTTTCTAACCACGATTCTATGCTGTTGAAAGGAATTTTTGAGAATGAACTGAAAGTCACCACCATTTTGAGGTTGGTTCATTTCAGATACAATCTGACTAAGGCTGCCTACCTCCTGATTTCTCACTTAGATTGATCCCACTGGGCAAGTGATTCCTGAATTTAACCTTTCAAGGTGATTCTTCCATTTAAATGCCTTCCATGAACCAAGAAACCCTTTCTGTCACAAGTCCTTGAACGTATTTGAACTCATAGGTTGAGAACCGCCAAAGGAAGGGACGAGGGGGAGGGAAGGTCCTCTTCTGGATCCACAGAGGATGAATCTCGGCACAAATCTATCCATCAGGGAGCTCATAGCACGTAGCAGCCAAGTTGTTTTTGAGGATTTTAAGTTCACGAGCCCAGCAGATTCCCCACTGTGGTGATGGATGAGAATCCCTGGACTAGCCCTGCCTAAATGTAACACCACCAGCTTGGCCTTCGGTGGAATTAGCTTGGCTGTAGATGACATTCGGCATTTGATCAAAATTAATGCAATGACAGTTCCAGATAACATTTGCTAAACTAAAAAAAAAAAAATTCTGTTTTACCTAACATGCAATGTGTGCCCGTTGTAATGTTTTTTTTTTTTTTTCTTTTTTCTTTTTCTTTTTTTTTTTGCTTCGAACAAATAATACAAGTGAAAGTATCTGCTCTTTCAATTTACTGAAAGAAAAATAAGGCCCGGGGAACCCGGCATGTATGTGGCCATCAAGCCATCTGATTTCTTTCTAAATGCACACACAAAATTAAATGCCACCAACGTCAAAATTGACTCCGGGGATCAGCATACAGCAATCTCCTTGAAACAACCGCTATCTGTAAGAGCTGTAATGAAACTTGTGAACTTCACCTGCATCCTCCCGAGGTGCCTTGATATGATATTCTTAGTCTTGGTGGCACTTTGCAATCGGAATTGTTCTGTAACCAACTCCTTCCTAACAACTTAGCACCCCTCACTCAATAATTTAATTTCATAATCCATTTCAGGGACAGATGAATATCATTAATTTCATAATCCAAATTTTAAAAATTGCAAATGGACACATCTGAAACATGGTTGTCAGAGTTAAGGCAATAATAATAATAAGAAGAAGAACGACAAAGACAATGTGAAAATTCAAACACAGAAGAGATAAGAGAACAAAAGGGATCTTCACAAACTTAGACAATGGATAATACTTTTTTTTGGGGGGGGGGGGGTTAATCTATTTTGAGAGAGAGAGAGGCAGTGGGTAGGGGAGGGGGAGGGGCAGAGAAAGAGGGACAGAGAATCCCAACAAGGCTCCACACTGTCAGTGCAGAGGCCGACTAGGTGCTTTATCTCACCAACTGGGATACTTTGACCTGGGCTGAAATCAAGAGTCAGACGCTTAACCGACTGAGTCACCCAGGCGCCCCAATGGACAATAATTCTTATTTTTATTTTAAAAGAGATAGTTATGGGGCGCCTGGGTGGTGCAGTCGGTTAAGCGTCCGACTTCAGCCAGGTCACGATCTCGCTGTACGTGAGTTCGAGCCCCGCGTCGGGCTCTGGGCTGATGGCTCAGAGCCTGGAGCCTGTTTCCGATTCTGTGTCTCCCTCTCTCTCTGCCCCTCCCCCGTTCATGCTCTGTCTCTCTCTGTCGCAAAAATAAATAAACGTTGAAAAAAAAATTAAAAGAGATAGTTACAGAATGCCGCTAACCAAATTCCTCTGTTTCTTTTATTTTTTCGGTGGAATAGTTGGTTGGTGCAGGCGGTTTACTGGGCCAAACCAAGGGATCTCAAGTATATGGACAAGACTGGCATATATTTCTGCTGTGGTAACACCCTTGTTTAAGTTCTGTCTATACAGATTAGATCTAAAGGCTTCTAAGCAGCACTCTTGTATTCTACACTTGCTCTCTGGAGATAGCATCTCTCATATCCCAGCTGCCAATGAGGGCTCTGTGGTCCAGCCCAGGGGTAGGGGTGAGCTTCTGCTCTCTGGGTATCAGCCCTATTTCCTTTTTGCCTCTCCATGTCCTTTTACTCTATACCTCCTTAAACAACTAATTTCTTGTATTAATACACTTCTGTTTAAAGTACCTAAAATAGGGACGCCTGAGTGGCTCAGTCGGTTAAGCATCCGACTGTGGCTCACATCGTGATCTCAAGCTTAGTGAGTTTGAGCCCCACATTGGGCTCTGTGCCAACAGCTCAGAGCCCGAAGCCTGCTTCAGATTGTGTGTGTGTGTCTCTCTCTCTAACCCCTCCCTGCTCATGCTTTCTCTCTCTCTCTCAAAAATAAATAAACATTAAAAAATAAAGTACCTAAAATATTTCAATTTTCCTGAATAGATCTGAAGATTAATTTCAGCACACATTGAAAATAAATGACATTTCTTTGATTTTAATGATATCACTTAGAAAGTATTCTTCCGCTAGTGAGTATTTGTAGGGGCTTTCAGAGATATGCTAGAAGCAATGTAAAAGTTGTAATCGGGCAATGACTAATTAATTGCAGTTATTCATTAAACATTAATTGAGGTCATATTTATTATTATTATGTGTCATATTATTATATACAATATTGCATTTATATTTATACATTATATATATGCATTATTATATACAATATTGCATTTATACAATTCATTATAAATAAATTATTCATTATATATATATATAAATAAATTCATTATAAATAAATTCTTTATATATAATAGCGTATTTGTTATATACATTTAATATTCACTTCTAGATTTTACAGAGCTTTATTCTTTTATTTCTTAGTTTTAACAAGAGTACTAAGCAAGAATTTGATCGGAAGCAGAAATTGATGCTAGTGTTAATTAAAACCCCTGAGTTAACAAGGAGCAATGCAACTTTGATCAATCCTAAGCAAGACAGTTAAGACTTTGGAACTGTCCAAGTCACTTAAAACATAGCTAGAAAACTGCTAAGCATTTGTAAACTTCTAAAGTCCATTTTACAACACCCTGGAAGAAAATAAACTTTAATTCTAAAGTGAACTTTGCAATCTTCTAATAGTAATAATGTGTTTCTAGATGCAGAAAGAACTGCTTTCAACTTCAGTAAGGCTCATAGAAATCTCAACAAAAAGTGGAACCGGTTAATGGTTGGCTTGGAGAACAAGAGAAGCGAACTCAGGTGCCCAGAAGCAGGTGTGGAGTCTATCTGAGTCAGTATCCTGGCCCTGCCATCATTATTTATAAATTGTGGAGTGTAGATTTCCTGTTTGCAGGCGATGATTAGGATTATAATAATAGAAGAAAGCTCACAAGGTTACGGTCAAGATTACATCTCAAGTGCTTAGAATAACATCTGGGAGATAATAGACATTCAGTAAATGTTATTATTAACAATGATTATTGTGGCTGCTGTGGTCACAGGGCATAGGCAGCCTAGATGCTAAGTGAGTAATTTACTTCTCGTCAGTATACTCACTTCAAAGCACTTCTTCCCTGTCTCCCCTCCTCCCTCCCTCCCTCCCTCCCTCCCTCCCCCTCTTCCTTCCTTCCTTCCTTCCTTCCTTCCTTCCTTCCTTCCTTCCTCCTTCCTTCCCTCTCTCCTTTCTCCTTCCTCCCTCCCTCCCTCCCTTCCTTCCTGACTCTCTCCTTGCTACTTACCCCCCACTCTCTCTTCCTTTTTCTCTCTGTGAGTATCAATCTGTTTCATTGTTTGCTTTCACCTCTCTCTCCATTGCTCTGCCTTCTCCATGCACCGACTCTTGTGCTACCCACCCCTATGTTTCCCCACCTTCCTCCTACCCCATCAATCTCACCAGTGTTTTCCTCAACTTGTTATAACCTGTTTGAAATGCACATTCTATCACTTAACTCTTCCTAAGTCATCTAAAATTTCTGTAGCCCTAGTTTACTTGATTAAAAACTAAGCCCTCAAAACCAACTAAAATGGTTTTACACATGTAATTACCCTGGTCTGATATTTGCATTTGTGGGGCAATAACCAACAAAACTTTCTTCCCTTTCACCGTGGTGGAACATCAATGGCTTCCTAGCCCCAAAACAATAAAGAGAGAAAGAGAGAGAGAAAGAAGTTAGGGCTTCTACAGGGTCTAATAGATTAGCACCTGCAGTCTGAGTGTTGCTGGAACACACAGTCAGGAAGCTGGGCAGCACGCGTGTCCCGGGCCACATGCTCCAAGCAGCTCCAACCAGTGAACGGCTGGCCAAGTGGAGGTTGGACAGTAGCCATTGTCAGACATGTGGCAGGGGGAATTCCTGACCCGGGGGGAGGAGAACTGTAGGCCTTGCCATGACCTTCCTTCTTGGATATTGTGAAGGCAGCATTCTTGTGTCTTTTAGGTTGACATATTTGGAGCAATGCTTTTCTCTCTTCTTGCCTATATTTCAGAGCAACTAAGGCCTTCAACAGGATTCTGGATGAGGCGCACTAAGAGAAAGTTCAAGAACATTCTAAGGGCTCCTGATGCCAACAGTCTTTGGGAAAGTGTCTTTCTGTGTGTATTCACTTATTTAGTGAAAGGTCTAATATCACACAGAGAACAAGTTTTACTCGGTAGACGGGAAACTTTGTTACCAAGTACTTGTAAAGCTACTTTATGAGAAGTAAGGATCATTTTTTCCAGAAAATATTTTACCATTATTTACATAGTTTTTAATAGTACACAATCCTCTCTATTATAGACAAAAGTGGAATTGAAATGGAAAAAAAAATCGATCTTCCTTCCCTACAGAAAAGCTTTCTGTTTGGCACCTAGTTTTTCTGGGGATGCCACAAAGTGATGCGTGGTCTGTCGTCCCATGGTATGCTAAACAAAATTAAGATGGAAACACGGAAAAACATCAGAGCTAAACTCACCTGCAGAATAACTGTGCATTAAACTAAGTGTCCCTGTGTCCTCATACATTATGTTTTCATCAGAAGCTTTTATTTTTCAACTTTTTAAATGTTTTTTTTAATTTATTTTTGAGAGAAAGAGAGAGTAAACGTGCAAGTAGGGGAGAGGCAGAGAGAGAGGCAGACACAGAATCTGAAGCAGGCTCCAGGCTCTGAGCTGTCAGCACAGAGCCCGACGCGGGGCTCGAACTCGTGAACTGTGAGACCATGACCTGAATGAAAGTCGGACGCCCAACCGACTGATCCAGGAAGGCACCTCCTCATAGTGGCACTTGTGGAACATATTTAGCTTCATAAAGATCTTTTACATGCGTCACGGTGTTTTCCATTTGTGGCGTGTTTTAGCATTTATGAAGCATGTTCACCTACATGGTAGCATTTGAGTGTCACTACAATCCTGCTGCATTAAAGAGGGACCCAGCGAAGACCAGAAACGATAAATCATCCCCAGGTCACACAGGTAGGCGGTAACTCAATCCTCTAGTGAGGGCACATTGGGAGCCAGAGCTTCTGATTCCTTTTCTTGTAGGAAACCACCAATCGGCACAACAAATTTTGCAGGTTTGTGCAAAGAGGGAACAGTGAACAGAATCCCAAGAGAACAGAAGTCACACCCCAAAATGCCCACATGTGAGGTGCAACCCTTCTGAAGGGTAGAGATCTTGTCCTTTTTCATCCTCGATCATTTCAGCTACATGAAATGCATCCAGATGACACTAGCAGAGCACTGGCTTGATTTAGAACGGAGCCACACACCTGTTCTTCTAAATATAAACAAATTTGCAACCTGAGCCATTGGCAGTCACTGCAGGGTAAGGGGGTGAGAGCTGGGGCCGGTGCTCGCCTGCAGGCTGGCTCTGGGCTTACACAAGGCCAAGGCTCTGGGCACAAGGGCCAAGGATGCAGAATGCCAGGCAGGATATTTGGAATTGTGATCTGGTGGTCACAGTGACCTTTTATCTTGCCGGAGAGATAATAATTAGCTTTATTATCCTTATTGTTATTTTTAAACGTGCTTAGTTCGCTCTTGTGGCTCAGCTTGTACCCAGTGTGTTGAATGTTCCAGGTCTTCTTGGTTGATATGGATGAACGTTGCCTGAGTTGCCATGTTTGAAGAAAGCTTATTCTAAAGGAAATGGTTTGCTGAGATCCAGAACACTAATTTAAACCATGGGGTATTTTTATTGTCTCTGTGAAGGCAACACTGTTTTGGATTCTAGAGTTCCTGGCTATTCAAAGTATGTGACTACTCCCTCATACTGTCATGCCTCTTTCCATTCTTGCTTAGAGGCCGTGCGATCATGCTGGAGTCCTTGGAAACATTCCATATTATTCTTAACTGATGGGATGCTACAGAGGTCATATGGATGTAAGTAGCCCAGTGGCTGGCATGTTATCGTGCGTGTGGTACAATTATACAGAACTGGGACACTTGATTGGTCCGATTGGCCAAAGCTCTTAAAATGGTCTGGATTACGATCATTAGGTGCTGCAAGCATTATTTCCAGATGCTGAGAATCAGCAGAGAAATCTCTTCATTCTCTATCAGAATTAACAGTTAAATCTTCTTTGTGCAATTGGAAAAGATTTGCATGTTGAAATTTTGACTGTACAGAAAAGCCTCAAGGGAAACTAAAACTATTGCCATTTTTACTTGCTTGTCTGTTCCCCCACCTCCAATCTGGTGTTTTGGCAAATTCTACTCAAATGTCTTCTAATGTCAGTAAACGTTTGAATTCAAGGGATGAACTGCACTTGTGTATAACGAAATGTTACATATTTGGACACAGATCGAGGTATAGAGATTGGTGTATTAATGTAGCTTGATCCAGCGGTGGGTGGCCATAGGGGTAGAATTCATTTCTTTGTGGCAAGTGTCGTTGTCAGACAGCGTCAGCTGCTGCAGCTTGGATTCCACCTTAGTATTCAGGCTCTGGCCACCCTCTCCTAGTCTGTTCTCAGCCAATGACTGAGCACAGCGGGAGGATTAGGATTGGGCCATTCTTGCTCCTTTCCATCCTCCACCAAGAGCGTAAATCAAAACAGAGTTGTAGCCCAGGGGGTGATGGGGCTTAATGCCACCATTAATGACCTAAAAGGTGCAGGGGTGGTGCTCCCCCATTATATCATCATTTCATTCACCAGTCTGGCCCTTGCGAAAACTGGATTAATCCAAAAGAATGACTATCGACTCCCACAAGCAATCGTGTAGCTCTGACCACAACTGCTGGTGGCTTTGCTGGAGTAAATTTATGAGGCCTTATGTACATAGCATGTGGCCATTGATTTGGTAAATATATTCTGTTTGAGGGGCAGACACAGTTCACATCCATGAGAAATATGTGGTAATAATTATAGTTTTGCCTCCTGGCTATGTTAACTGTCTCTCTCTCTCTCTCTCTCTCTCTCTCTCTCTCTCTCTTTCATAATACTATCCAAAGAGATCTTGATCATCTGCATATCCTAACGAACATAACATTGCTACTAAATATCAATAACATCATGCTGATGTGGCAGACTGAGCAAGGAGTTGGTAGTATGCTGGAGAACTTGGTGAGATCACATGCACCAGCCTCTAGGCTGGGAGTTAAAGTCAGTAACGAATCAGGGACCCATCTCTTTACTAAACATTTAGAAATCCAGTTGTCAGTAGAGTTCCAGGACATACCCTTCAAAGTAAAAGCCAAATGGCTACCTCTTGGACTCCCTACTACTGAGAAAGCAGGGAGCACAGCTCTTGATAAACGCCTTCAGGTTCTGGAGACATCATCCAGGTCCTAGGAATGCAGTTCTGTCCAAGTGCCGGGTGACATGAAAGGCTGCCGCCTTTATGTGGGCCTCACAATAAGAAAGAACTCTCAAGTAGGTCAGGCTGTAGTGTACGTAGTTCTGCTATTCGGGCTAGAACAGTGTCCAGTCAACTGCTTGTTGGAGGAATCGATGACAGGAAAAGATAAAGTGTGGGACTAATGGCGAGCCTGACTGGGAGAATTACAGAGAAAGTGTTCCTGAAGCTCTAAAGAAAGTGCATGCCATTTGAGTGAGAATTAGATGCCTTTTGAAAGCACAGCTCTTGACATTTTATTGGGCTCTGGTGGAGGCAGACCACTTCACTCTGGGACAACAAATGATCAAGCATCTAGAACTACTTTTTATGAGCCAGATCCTATTGGCCCACCCAGTCCTACAGTTGGCTGGGCACCGCAACAATCTGTTGTAATGCGGATCACACATCAAGGATGGAGCCCAGGCAGGACCACATGGTGGGTGTAAGCGGCATGAGCAAGTAGCTCCGATTCCCCTGTTTCCCACCAAAGTCGCACCAGCCCTTCTCTCAGTTTGGCCCTCTGGCTACACTGTAGGGAGAGGTTCCTATATGGCCAGCAGAAGGAGCATAAGAAGCCCAAATGCCATTTGCAGATGGGTGAGCTTAATAGGTTGGTGCTAACTGAAAATTAAAGGAGGCTGAATTACTGCCACCATGAGAGTCAGCTGAGACAAAAAAAATCTTTCCAAAGATGCAGCTTTGGGCAGTCCTCCCGTGTGGAGGGAGGAATGCTCCCGAACTGCAGGGGAGAAGTAGCTGAAAACGGTCAGGGCCTGGGAGGAAAGAGATGGGAGCACTGGAGGCAAGGAGACCGTGAACAGAAGGCTGTGGATGGGCATATGTGAGTGGGCATGGGGCATGATTTCTGGATGCCAGTCACAAAGCACTGGGCCTCTGAAAGGCACTGGAAAACCTAGGAAGTAGATGGTGTAGCCAGTTCACGTTAGCCAGTCTGCATCATTAGCCATCCCAGAACTGGCGGAGTGAGCATGTGAACTGAATGGCTGAGCTGGGAGCTACTCATGGACTCCTGCTTCCCATAGATGATCGACTGAGTTATATCTGCCTCCAAAAGAGCAACAGAGACCGATGCTGATACCCAATCTGACACTCTTCTCCAAGAATTTACTTCGCTACTTGGTAGCAAGTTGACTACATTGGATGTCCCCCAGTTTTCAGGGCAGACCCTTGTAGACACAGAAGCGTCTTTTTGTATGCGTTTGCCTTTCTCATCCACAGAACCTCAGCCAGCAACACTTGTGGGGACTTATGACTGCCTGATCCCCAGACACGGGATGCCGCATAACATAGAATCTAACCAGGACCCTCCCCGGCTTGTGCTCTCTCTCTCTCTCAAGCATAAATAAATAAACATTAAAAATATTAATATATATGCATATATATGTATATGTATATGGCTGTCCCAGGGCACGGGCTCAGTATGTCCAGGGGCGAGCAGGTGAAGAGAAGAGTTGCTTTCATTCCCGGGGCCACTGACCCTGACCAGCAGAAGAATGAAAGGCTGCTTTTGCGCAATGGAGAAACATGGATGGAGCCCAGGTAATCCACTCGTGTACCCCCCGGTACTCCATTGCTCCACTGTGACCATGGAGAGGGTGAGGGTGGCATCATGACCAAGTGTTCATACCCCAAGGAATAAAGGCTTGGATCACCCCTCCAGGTAAACTATCAAGACGTGCCAAGTTGATAGCTGAGGAGGAAGGGAACTTTAAGACGGAGAGGAAGGGAAGGAGCACCATATGTGGCCCCAGGTCCCATCACAGAGACAGGGGCTGCATTTTCTCTCAGTGACTTCCTTCTCCTATGTTACCCTCAGGAAGAGAGGCTGTAGAAACTGTAGACACGTTGCTCCCTGACTGTGTGGAGAAGTGGGGGTGTGAGGTGTGAAGGGTGTGGGCTGATGGCCATCAAGGCGCGTCACTTGGATCTCCCTCTAAGAAAATCTGGTGGGTCCAGTGTGGCCGCCCAACAGCCCCCAGGTGCTGCCCCCTTGGGCCCACCACAGCATTCAGGCCATGGCCGTGCTCAATTCAGGCTGCTTCCAGCCAACAGCTGAGCAGGTGGGGGTGTGAGAGCTGAGCTCTTCCTGCCCCTCGTGGGCTTCCTTTGATTTCTCTGCCCTGGGGCGTCTCCTCTGTCCGGCCAGGACTTTCTCTGAGCTGCTCTGCCCCCTGAGTCTCTTCCTACCTAAATCTCTCTGCTTCCCTCAAGTGTCACATCAGCGTTGCTTTCTGTCCTCTCTGGATCCTTCCTCCCCGTACTCTTCACAGGCCTTTCTCTTAAGTCAACGCTTCATGTCTAATCACATCTTGGCATCCCCTCTGCAAAGACCTGAAGTGACACATGAGACTTAAAGCTTAAACCCTGGCTTCCACACTTTCTCTGGCTCTCCCGCTTCCCCTCCCTCCCCCAGGTCTCCTTTCCTTCTGCAAGACTTTCATCCCCAGCTCGGCTCTCTCCACCTGGTGGCATGGACAGGTGCAGGCAGGGCTGGCCTCAAGGGCACGCACACTATGCAGTGGCACGGGCACCCCCGGCTTAGAAGGGCCCAGCGTTTGGTTTACTTCTCTGTTGTCACTGTATCTGTCTGCTAGAGCTGCTGTAAAAGAGTATCACCAACCGGTGGCTTAAACCATTAAAATTTACCCTCTTACAGTCCAGAGGCCGGAAGAGATCTCTTGCCCAAGATCAAAGTGTTGGCACGGCTGTTTCCTTCTGAGGCTGTGAGGAAGAATCTGTTCCATGCCTCTCTCGTAGCTTCTGCTGGTTTCCTGGCATTCCTTGGTGTTCCTTGGCCTGTAGACATGTCACCATGATCCCTGTCTTCATGTTCACATGGTGTTCTGGGTTTCTGTGTCCAAGTTTCCCCTTCTTATAAGGACACTGAGCTAGGGCCCACCCTAATGACCTCATCTTAACTAATTACATCTGTAATGACCCTATTTCCAAACAAGACCCTATTCCGAGACACTGGGGTTTAGGGCTTCGATATATGAATTTTCGGGGGGACACATTTCAACCCATAAAAGTCATTATCTTGAAATCCCTAGTGATTTTCATTTTGCACTGATCTCCACAAATTATGTAGCCACTCCTGGCTCGGACAGCTAATTCCAGGCTTTCATCTGCCTTAACATCTTGGATCCCAGGAGAGAGTGTTGTTTTTTTTTTCCCCCTATAATTGCAGCAACTCTCCCTAGAAGGCTTGATTGGCTTCAACTACATCATCTAGACATTTCTAACCAGTTATATGGCCATAAAGACCTGGTACTCTGGCTTGGCCAGGCCAGGGGCTTGTGACTCCCAAATCACATTGCCTGACAAAGGGGAGAGGGATGGGAGCACAGTCTTTGGTCCATGAGAACATTCTTGTCAGGGTTTGGGACAAGGTTTATGCTCGTTTTATAGAATGGGGCTTACAGCTTTTCTCTAATTCTTTGATCTGGAAGGGTTTAGGCTGTTTAAGAATTATCTGTGATTTGAGAGTCTATAAAAAAAACATCAACGAAGTCCTCTGTTTCTCATTTCAGAATATTTTTAAATTTGAAGCATTTTTACATCATTACTAATCTCAGAGTTTTCTATTTTTTTTTTGAGTCAAAGTGTAAAATTTGTACTTTCTTTAAACGTTCATTAATGAAGGCCACTTAACACGTTCTTCAATATGTAGCTGTTGATGCCTGTTGTAGAGTGAATTATGTTCTCTCAAAACCCATATGCTGAAAGCTCTAACTCCCCATACCTCAGGGATTGTTTTTGAAGGTAGCGTCCTTAAAGATATTATTAAAGTGAGGTCGCCACCGTGGGCTCTGATCCAATGTGACTGGTGCCCGTGTAAGAAGAGGAGACGGCATAGATGTTCCCGTGTATGGAGGGAAGACCATGTGAGGACCCAGAGAAAAGATGGTCGTCTCTGAGAAGCCAAAGAGAGAGGCCTCAGAAGAAACCAATCCTACCAACACCTTGATTTCGGGCTTCTAGACTCTGGAATTGTGAGAAAATCCAAGTCTCTGGTTAAGACCTTCAGTCTGTGTTATTTTGTTATGGTGGTCTTTATGAACTAACACAACACCTAAGGGGTTGTGTTTGTGTTTTCTTGTCTTTTCTCATTTAAATTTATTAGACTTACAATTTTGTCCCCCCAGAAAATGTATTTGGTTGAAATACCTTCTGAGACTTCCCATGTTTGATAATATCTGTTTCTCTTCTCTTGTCTTGCTATAAATTTCTTCTTCCAAGGCCATTTTTCATCAGAACTCTGTGGACATTGTTTCATTGCCTTCTGTCATGTTGTGTTATGAGGAGAATTTTAATATAAAATGAATACTTTATCCTTTGTCGACAACTTCTTTATTATTCGTGCTGTATTCATTCGGAATGTTTTCTTTCTTTCTGAAATGAAAACATATCATGCGAATATATAGCGTTTGTTTGTTTGTTTTGTCTGGCAGTCATGGGCCCCTTTGACCCCAGGCCTCGAACCTGTCTTCCGTTCGGGGAGCGATCTCTCTTGTTATTTGGAATCTGCCTCACTTCTGCCTTCTGTTTTCTCCTGAAACTGCTGCTACACTATGTCCTGGCTCCCAGATATCTTTGTGTGCCCTACCTTTTCTCTCACTATTCTTTTTTTTTTAGTCTTAAAACACTTTTTAAATTTTTTATTGAATTTTTTTTAATGTTTATTTATTTTTGAGAGAGAGAGACACACACACAGAGTGCAAATGGGGGATGGGCAGAGAGAGAGAGGGAGACACAGAATCTGAGGCAGGCTCCAGGCTCTGAGCTGTCAGCACACAGCCTGATGCGGGCCTTGAACCCATGAACCGCAAGATCATGACCTGAGTTGAAGTCAGACACTTAACCGACTGAGCCTCCCAGGGACCTTTTTTCTCCTCTTCTTCTTCTTCTTCTTCTTCTTCTTCTTCTTCTTCTTCTTCTTCTTCTTCTTCTTACATTTATTTATTTTTGAGAGACAGAGAGAAACAGTGTGAGCAGGGGAGGGACAGAGAGAGAGGGAGACACAGAATCAGAAGCAGGCTCCAGGCTCCCAGCTGTCAGCACAGACCCCGACACGGGGCTCGAACCCACGAACCATGAGATCATGACCTGAGCTGAAGTCAGACGCTTAATGGACTGAGCCACCCAGGTGCCCCTGTCTCATCATTCTTAACTCGTGATTATTGAGTAGTCTCTGAACAATCTCCCCTCATTAAATAAGAAAGCACATCTTCTGCTCTACTAGATGAGGGCTTCTGGAATCTCACGAAGGTGGTGCTGCCTCTGTGTCACTTGTAAATCTAGGAATAGGCATCCTTTCCACACCTCTCATGGCTGACACTTAGTACTTGACTAATAATGTAGATTCATAAATGTAATATGCTCTTTAACTTCCCCCCAAATCTTTCTCCTTTTATTGCAGTAAATCCAGTGACATTGAAGAATATTTGCTTGATTTCTTGGATTGGCTCATTTCTTTTGAACTGAAGTCTGTTTTTATGGGTTTGGCTATTTTCCTATGTTCATCTTCACAAGTCCAAAGTTGTCTAAAATCACAAATTCTGGTACATTGGTCTTTCCTTGGATCTCACAGGCTCAGATGAGGGGAAAGGGAACACTTTTTTCAAGTTCATTTATTTATTTTGAGAGAAAGTGTGAATCAGGGAGGGGCAGAGGCAGAGAGAGAGAGGGAGAGAGAGAATCCCAAGCAGGCTCCACACTGTCAGCACAGAGTCTGACGTGGGGCTCAATCCCATGAACCGTGAGATCATGACCTGAGCTGAAGTCAGATGCTCAGTTAGATGCTCCTTGGGGCTCAGCCAGGAGCCCCAAGGAACACTTTTATATTTATGATAATTGTATTTGCCAAGTAGAGACATGAATTGTGAGGGATAGTGAGGTAATGAGAGCTTAGCCCCTCTGCCAAGCAGTTGGTTTCCTTTTGTTTCTTCCTTCCCACCCACCCCCAGCTTTATTGAGCTAGAGTTGCCAAAGAAATTGTAAGGTACTTAAAGTGTACAATGTGATAATTTAATATATGTATATACAACCTCCCCCCAGCCAGTTAACTAACACTTTCATTATCTCACATAGTTACCTTTTGTGTGTGCATGCGCACATTTAAGTCCTACTCTCCTAGCAAATTTCATTTATACAATACAATGTTGACCAAATGTAGTCACCTTGTGACTATAGTCACATTAGATCCTCTGGCCGCATTCATCACATATCTGAAAGTTTGTAACGTTTTACCAACTTCTCCCTATTTCCCCCACTCCCAGCTTCTGGCAACCACTATTCTACTCTATGTTTCTACGAATTTGACTTGTATTTTATTTTATTTTTTTTTTAATTTTATTTATTTCAAGAGAGACAGAGACAGCACAATTGGGGGAGCGACAGAGAAAGGGAGAGGGAGAGGGAGAGGGAGAAAGAGAGAGAGAGAGAGAGAGAGAGAGAGAGAGAGAGAGAGAGAGAGAGAGAGAGAATCCCAAGCAGGCTCCATGCCACCAGCACAGAGCCTAACTTGGGGCTCAAACCCATGAAGCTGTGAGATCATGGCCTGAACCAAAACCAAGAGTTGGAAGCTTAACTGACTGAGACACCCAGGTGCCCCAAATTTTACTTGAAAAAAGATTCTATAGTAAGTGATACCATGCAGTATTTGTCTTTCTCTTTGAGGCTAATTTGACTTAACATAATGCCCTCTAGGTTCACCTATGTCATCACGAATGACAGGATTTCCTTCTTTTGAAAGGCTGGATAGTATTCCATTGTATATATACCACATTTTCTTTATCCATTTATTACACCGATAGACACTTAGGCTGTGTCCATGCATTGGTTATAGCAAACAATGCCGCAACAAACATGGGTGTACAAATACCTCTTCGAGATAATGATTTTGTATCCTTTGGGTATATATACCCAGAAGTGGGAATGCTGGATCACAAGGTAGTTCTATTTTTAGTTTCTTGAGGAACCTCCATATTATTTTCGATAGTGGCTGCACCAGGTTACATTCTCACCAGCAGGGCACGGGTGTTCTCTTTTTCCACATCCTCACCAGGCTCTGTTATCTCCTGTCTTTTTGATAATCGCCATCCTAACAGGTGTGAAGTGATATCTCACAGTAGTTTCGATTTGAACTTCTCTGATAATTAGTGATGTTGACTATCTTTTTACGTACCTGTTGGCTAGCCATATGTCTTCTTTGAAAAAAAAAATGTTTATTTAGTTCTGTTGCCCAATTATTCAATTGAGTTATTTGTGGCTTTTGTTGCCATTGAGTTGTATGAATTCCTTGTACCTCTTGGATATTAACCATTTATCAGATATGTGGTTAATATTTCTTCCCTTATCATAGGTTAATATTTCCTCCCTTATCATAGGTTGCCTTTTCATTTTGTTGATTATTTCCTTTGCTCTACCAAAGCTTCTTTAGTTTAATGCTGTCCCCTTGCTTGTTTCTGCTTTAGTTGCCTGTGTTTTGGGTATCTTATTCAAGAAACCATTGCCAAGACCAGTATCAAGGAGGTTACCCCTTTGTTTTCTGCCAGTTTATTGGTTTCAGATCTATGTTTTAAGTCTTGAACTCATTTTGAGTTGGGTTTTGGGTGTGGTGTAAGATAGTGATCCAGTTTCATTCTCTTCACGTGGCTGTCCAGTTTTCCCCACACTTTATAAAGAGACTATCATTTCCCCTTTGTATATTATTGACTGTTTTGTTGTAAATTAATAGACCAAAACACATGGGTTTATTTTTGAAATCTGTATTAGGTTCTATTAACTTCTGTGTATCTTTATGCCAATACCACACTGTTTTGATTACTATAGCTTTGTAATACAGTTTGAAACCAAGACGGTTGATGCCACCAGCTTTGTTCTTCTTTCCCTTTGTCTCTTTAGGGTCCTTTATGGTTCCATACAAATTTTAGGATTTTTTAAAATTTCTGTGTTAAAGGGCCCTTAGAATTTTGATAGAAACTGCATTAAATCTATTTACTGCATTGGGTAGTGTGGACATCTTAACAATATTAATTCTTCAAATGCACGAGCATGGGACATATTGTCCTTGATTTGTGCCTTCTTCAATTGTTTTGATTAGTTTTTTACAGTTTTTAGTGTATAGACCTTTCACCTTAGTTAAATTTATTCCTAGGGATTTTATTCTTTTTTTTTCTTTTTCTTTTTTTATACTAAATATAATTTATTGCCAGATTGGTTTCCATATAACACCCAGTGCTCATCCCAACATTATTCTTTTTGATGCAGTTACAAGTGGGATAGTGTTATTAATTTTTCTTTCTGATAGTTTGTTGTTGGTGTGTAGAAAAGCAAGTGATGTTTTATAATTATCTTATATCCTGCAACTTCTTTGAATTTGTGTATTAGTTTTATTTTAATAATTAATTATTATAAAGGAACAAATTAACAAACTTGTTTATTACTTAAACTAAACTAAATGTTTTGGTTCAGGGTTTTCTATACATAATATCTTGTCATCTGAAAATACAGAGAGTTTTAATTCTGCCTTTTTGATTTGGATGAAACTTTTATTTCTTTTTCTGCCTTATTGCTCTGGCCAGAACTTCCAATACTATATTGAATAAAAGCATTGAGAGAGGGCATCTTTGTCTTGCTTCGGATCTTAGAAAACAAGCTTTTGATATTCTCCCATTAAGTATGATGTGAGCCATGGGCTTTTCATACATGGCCTTTATTATGTTGAGATGTGTTCCCTTTATGCTCAGTTCATTGAGTTTTTACTATGAAGGGTTGTTGAATTTTTTCAAATGCTTTTATCTGCATTTATTGGAAGGATTCTCTTTATCTTTCATTTTGTTAATGTGGTATACACTTTTGTTGATTTGTGGATGTGAAACTGTCCTTGCATCCCTGAAATAAATCCCACTTGATTATGTTATATGATGCTTACAATATTGTTGAATTCAGGTTGCTAATATTGTGTTGAAAATGTTTCCATCTATGTTTATCAGGGATGTTGGCTTGTAATTTTCTTTTCTTGCAGTGTCCTTGTCTGGCTTGCTGTCAGGGTAATGCTGGCCTCATAAAATGAGATTGGGAGTATTCCTTCTTTTTCAATTTTTTTTGGAAGAGTTTGAAAAGGATTGGTATTCGTTCATCTTTAAATATTTGGTAGAATTTGCCAGTGAAACCATCTGGTTCTGGACATTTTTTGCTCTTGTTTTTGTTGGGATGTTTTTAATTACAGATTCAATATCCTTACTAGTAATTGGTCTGTTCAGATCTTCTATTTCCTCATAATTCAGTCTTGGTAGATTGTATGTGTCTAAGAATTTATCTAATTCTTCTAGGTTGGTCAATTTTTTGGCATGTAGTAGTAATCTCTTTTGATCCTATGCATTTTTTTTGGTATCAGCTATAATTTCTCACCTTTCATTTATACTATTGTTTATTTGTGTCCTCTTTTTTTCTTGATATGTCTAGCTACAGATTTGTCTATTTTTTCCTTTAAAAACAGATTTTAGTTTCATTGATTTTTTTTTCAACATTTATTTTTATTTTTGGGACAGAGAGAGACAGAGCATGAACAGGGGAGGGGCAGAGAGAGAGGGAGACACAGAATCGGAAACAGGCTCCAGGTTCCGAGCCATCAGCCCAGAGCCCGACGCGGGGCTCGAACTCACGTACAGCGAGATCGTGACCTGGCTGAAGTCGGACGCTTAACCGACTGCGCCACCCAGGCGCCCCTTCATTGATTTTTTTTAAAAAAACATCTTTTTAGTCCTTATTTCATTTATTTCCACTCTATCATTGTTATTTCCTTCCTTGTGCTAACTTTGTGTGGTTAGTTTGTTCTTTTCTACTTACTTGAGGTGTGAAGTTAGGTTTTATATTTTAAATCTTTATTTTTTTCTTTTTTACATTTTCAGTGTTTTTATTCTTTTGACTCTACAAAAACTGTGGTTAAGCCAAGTATTTTGCTATCATTATTTTTCTTTCTTATACAACATGTTGTTTTTCCTGTTGTTAGTAACTGCATTAAAATTGGGATAATTATAGATTCATATGCAGTTGTAAGAGAATATAGTAAAATGCTCTGTATATTTTTCCCAGTTTCTCCCAATGGTAACATTTTACAAAACTGTGATATAATATTACAACCAGAATACTGAGAATACTGGCATTGATACAATCTCTTTTATCCACATTTCCCAAGTTTTACTGTTTACTTGTGTCCGTGTGTGTGTGTGTGTGTGTGTGTGTGTGTGTAAAGTTCTATATAGTTTCATTACCTGTGTAGGTTCATAGGTTCACCACCCTGGTCAACATTCTGAACATTTCCAAAAGCACAAAGATGTTTTGTGTTGCTCTGTTATAACCATATCTTTCCCTCTCTCCTTCAACCCTGTGTCTACTTCCTGGCAACTTTCATATTTTATCCGTTTCTAAAATTTTGTCATTTCATGAATGTTATGTAAATAGAATCATACTGTATGGAAGCTTTTGGAATTGCTTTTGCTTGCTCATTACATTCCTTAGAGATTGACCTGGATTGTTTTGTGTCTCAATGTTTTTTTTTTCTTTATATGGGTGACTAGTATTCCATGGCGTGGATGCACCATTCACCCATTGAAGCACGTCTGGGTCGCCTCCAGGTTGAGGCCACTGCAAATAAAGCTGTCACAAACATAAACATTACTGTACAGGTTTTTGTGTGAACATAAAACTTTCATTTCTTTGGGATAAATGCCAAGTAATGTCATGGCTAGGTTGTATGATAGTTTTATGTTTAGCTTTATGTTTAGCCATTTTCCAGAATGGCTATATCACTTTTCACTGTCACTAGCAATGTACGTGTGATCCAGTTTTTCAGTGTCCTCACTAACATTTGTTGTCACTCTTTTTATTTTTGCCATAATGGGAGGTGTGTCATGCTATTTCGCTGCATGGGATCTTTTTTCTTTCCGTAAGTACTTACCACTAGAAATTTCTTTCCTATAACTGTGTTAGCTGCATCCTGTTTTAGTATGTTGTGTTTCCATTTTCATTTGTCACAAAATATTTTTGTTTGGTTTCTCTTTTGACTTCCTCTTTGACTTCTTTGTTTTTTCAGGAGCGTGCTGTTCAATTTCTACATATTTGCAAATTTTCCAGTCTTTTTCTTGTGATTGATTTCTTTTTTATTTTTTTATTTTTTTAATGTTTATTTTTGAGAGAGAGAGAGTGAGACAGAGCCTGAGCAGGGGAGGGTCAGAGAGCGGGAGACAGAATTGGAAACAGGCTCAAGGCTCTGAGCTGTCAGCACAGAGCCTGATGTGGGGCTCGAACCACGAACTGTGAGAACATGACCTGAGCCGAAGTCTGTTGCTTAACAGACTGAGCCACCCAGGCGCTCCTCTTGTCATTGATTTCTAGTTTCATACCATTGTGGTTGGAAAAGACGCTTGATATGATTTCAGTCTTAAATTTATTAAGGTTTGTTTTGTGGTCTAACATGTGATCTACCCTGGAGAATGTTCCATGTGCACTTGAGAAGAATGTGTATTCTGCTGCTGTTGATGGAATGTTCTGTATGCATTTGTTAGGTCCATCTGGTCTAACCAGTTTTCTTCTTATTGTTTTTTTTTGTTTGTTTGTTTCTTTGTCTTGGTGAGGCAGTCAACTCAGACATTTCTTCCATTCTCCATTATTGCTACCATCACTTGGCAACATAGTGGCATTACCTCCATTTTTTGACTAATATATCAATCTGGACTAAATTTATGTGTGTTTGAGTAAATATTTTTGAGGAGATGGTCTGTATCTGTGGTAGGTGTTTATTCACTTTGTAGTTTTTTCTAATTCCACCTTCTCCACCCAATCAATAGCCCCTGAGCGATCACCTCATGGGCAATCCTTTCTCCTTCAAATTTTGATACGCTGTTGGGTTCAAGTCAGTGTGTTCCCTCTTACTCATGTCTGGGACTTTTCTTTAACATATAATGTCCTGTGTGTTGACTAACCATCGCTCATTTTAGATTTATCAATATACTCTGTTGAAGAAATCCTGAAGTTTCTGGTCTATGAATAGGACATTTCCTTGGCTTCCAAAACTTAAATGGAATTTTCCCCACTGTATTTCTTCGGACTGTTTAAACACATAAGCTTAAGCTGTCCATAACAGCATAACAAATCCTTAGTGGACTTTATTTTGTGTGAAAACATTTATGACAAGAGTCACTTTCTTACTGGCAATAATAAGCCTAAGAAATGCATCTCCATTTTGTGATCAAAGCAGTCATTATTGATAGTAAATGTAATGATTAAAAGGGTATATATTTTGGTTTCAGACTCACATACCTGATTTCAAATCCCACTGAGTTCTTTGCTAGCTTGGAGCTCTTAGGGAAATTATGAACATTCTCAGAGCCTCAGGTCTACCCTGTGTAAAACAGAGATAACAATAATTCCCTTGCAGAATGTTTTTGGAAAGTTCACAATAATTGCAAACACTCACTGAATGCTTACCATGTGCCAGCCAGTGCTCTAATATATACGTGTGTGTATAAATATGTATAGCAATAAATGTTCTACATAATATAGTATATATGATATGTATTTTATTCAACACCATATTATATTTTATATATGATGAGATATGTAATCATTAGGCTTCATAAGAACCCCCATAAGGTGGTTACTATTAGTTCCCCATTTTATAGTTTATAAAAACAAAACAGAGGAAGGATAAAAAAAAACCTTTGATTTTGTAGGAGTTAAGTTACCAAACTATTGAGTCATGGAATCAACATAGGAACCAAAACTGGTTGGCTCTTTCTTAAGCACCTACTTTAATTATCTGGCCCAGTATATATACCTCACAAATAACATATTCCTCAAATAACAAAGTAGCTTAAATTCAAGTAAGTACAATTATACTTACTTATGAGTACCATTGTATAGCCAATATTTTACTGTGCAAAAACATATACACACAAACACATGTAATAAATATATATAAAATCAGATTTTTACAGTATGCACACATCTTAAAGAATAGATGAATAATATACATGTGCCAAAATGTTAACAGTAACTTTTAAAAAAAATTTCATGGTGTTTTAATTTTTATTAAGTTTTTAGTATTTTTTTAACTTTATTTTTTATTTTTTAAAATTTGCATCCAAATTAGTTAGCATATAGTGAAGCAGTGATTTCAGGAGTAGATTCTTTAATGCCCCTTCCCCATTTAGCCCATCCCACCCTCCCACAACCCCTCCAGTAACCCTCAGTTTGTTCTCCATATGTATGAGTCTGTTCTGTTTTGTCCCCCTCCCTGTTTTTATATTATTTTTGTTTCCCTTCCCTTATGTTCATCTGTTTGGTCACTTAAAGTCCTCATAAGAGTGAAATCATATGGTTTTTGTCTTTCTATGACTGACTAATTTCACTTAGCATAATACCCTCCAGTTCCATTCATGTAGTTGCAAATGGCAAGATTTCATTCTTTTTGATTGCCGAGTAATATTCCATTATATACGTATATATACCACACCTTCTTGATCCATTCGTCCATCGATGGACATTTGGGCTCTTTCCATACTTTGGCTATTATTGATAGTGCTGCTATAAACATGGGGGTGCATGTGTCCCTTTGAAACAGCACACCTGTATCCCTTGGATAAATGCCTAATAGTGCAATTGCTGCGTTGTAGGATATTTCTATTTTTAGCTTTTTGAGGAACCTCCATACTGTTTTCCAATGCACCAGCTTGCATTGCCACCAACAATGCAAAAGAGATCCTCTTTCTCTGCATCCTCGCCAACATCTGTTGTTGCCTGAATTGTTAATGTTAGCCATTCTGACAGGTGTGAGGTGGTATCTCATTGTGGTTTTGATTTGTATTTCCCAGATGATGAGTGACGTTGAGCATTTTTTCATGTGTCGTTTGGCCCTCTGGATGTCTTCTTTGGAGAGGTGTCTATTCATGCCTTTTGCCCATTTCTTCACTGGATTATTTGTTTTTTGGGTGTTGAGTTTGATATGTTCTTTATAGATTTTGTATACTAACCCTTTATCTGATATGTCATTTGCAAATATCTTCTCCCATTCGGTCAGTTGCCTTTTAGTTTTGTTCATTGTTTCCTTTGCTGTGCAGAAGCTTTTTATTTTGATGAGGTCCCAGTAGTTCATTTTTGCTTTTGTTTCCCTTGCCTCGGGAAACATGTTGAGTAAGAAGTTGCTGCAGGCAAGATCAAAGAGGTTTTTGCCTGCTTTCTCCTCGAGGATTTTGATGGCTTCCTGTTTTACATTGAGGTCTTTCATCCATTTTGAGGTTATTTTTGTGTATGGTGTAAGAAAGTGGTCCAGGTTCATTCTTCTGCATGTCGCTGTCCAGTTTTTCCAGCACCACTTGCTGAAGAGACTGTATTTATTCCACTGGATAGTCTTTCCTGCTTTGTCAAAGATTAGTTGGCCATACGTTTGTGGGTCCATTTCTGGGTTCTCTATTCTGTTCCATTGATCTGAATGTCTGTTCTTGTGCCAGTACCATACTGCCTTGATGATTACAGCTTTGTAGTATAGCTTGAAGTCTGGGATTGTGATGCCTCCTGATTTGGTTTTCTTTTTCAAGATTGCTTTGGCTATTCGGGGTCTTTTCTGGTTCCATACAAATTTTAGGATTATTTGTTCTAGCTCGGTGAAGAATGCGATTGTTACTTTGATAGGGATTGCATTGAATATGTAGATTGCTTTGGGTAGTATCGACATTTTAACAATTAACATTTTAACAATATTTGTTCTTCCTATCCAGGAGTGTGGAATCTTTTTCCATTTCTTTGTGTCTTCTTCAATTTCTTTCATAAGCTTTCTATAGTTTTCAGCATATAGATTTTTCACCTCTTTGGTTAGACTTATTCCTAGGTATTTTATGGTTTTTGGTGCAACTGGAAATCGGATCGATTCCTTGATTTCTCTGTCACTTCATTGTTGGTATATAGGAATACAACCGATTTCTGTGCATTGATTTATATCCTACAACTTTGTTGAATTCATGAATCAGTTCTAGCAGTTCTTTGGTGGAATCTTTTGGGTTTTCCATATAGAGTATCATGTCATCTGCGAAGAGTGAAAGTTTGACCTCCTCCTGGCCGATTTGGATGCCTTTTATTTCTTTGTGTTGTCTGATTGCAGAGACTAAGACTTCCAATACTATGTTGAATAACAATGGCGAGAGTGGACATCCCTGTCTTGTTCCGGACCTTAGGGGGAAAGCTCTCAGTTTTTCCTCATTAAGGATGATATTAGCATTGGGTCTTTCGTATATGCCTTTATGATCTTGAGGTATGATCCTTCTATCCCTACGTTCTTGAGGGTTTTTATCAAATTCTTTCTCTGCATCTATTGAGAGGATCATGTTTCTTGTCCTTTTATTGACGTGATGAAACACGTTAATTGTTTTGTGGATATTGAACCAGCCCTGCATCCCAGGTATAAATCCCACTTGGTCGTAGTGAATAATTTTTTTAATGTATTGTTGGATCCGGTTGGCTAATGTCTTGTTGAGGATTTTTGCATCCACATTCATCAGGAAAATTGGTCTATAGTTCTCCTTTTTAGTGGGGTCTCTACCTGGTTTTGGAATCAAGGTTATGCTTGCTTCATAGAAAGAGTTTGGAAGTTTTTTTTTCCATTTCTATTTTTTGAAACAGCTTCAAGAGAATAGGTGTTAACTCTTCCTTAAATGTTTGGTAGAATTCCCCTGGAAAGCCATCTGGCCCTGGACTCTTGTTTTTTGGCAGATTTTTGATTACTAATTCAGTTTCCTTACTGGTTATGGGTCTGTTCAAATTTTCTATTTCTTCCAGTTTCAGTTTTGGTAGTGTATATGTTTCTAGGAATTTGTCCATTTCTTCCAGATTGCCCATTTTACTGGCATATAATTGCTCATAATATTCTTTTATTATTGGTTTTATTTCTGTTGTGTTGGTTGTGATCTCCCCTTTTTCATTCTTGATTTTACTTACTTAGGCCCTTTCCTTTTTCTTCTTGATAAAACTGGCTAGTTGTTTATCAATTTTGTTAATTCTTTCAAAGAACCACTTCTGGTTTCATTCATCTGTTCTACTGTTTTTTGTTTTTGTTTTTTTGGTTTCGATAGCATTCATTTCTGCTCTAGTCTTTATTATTTCCTGTCTTCTGCTGTTTTTGGGTTTTATTTGCTGTTCTCTTTAACAGTAACTTTTTAAATTGATGATTAAACATATGCTAGTATTTGATCATTTGTTTATTTATTTTGCTATTATTTTTTTAATAAACCTTTTCTTTTGGAATTGTTTTAAATTTACAGAAAAATTACAAAGATAGTTTAGAAAGTTTCCATATATATCACATCAGTTTCCTCTATTAGTAACATCCTACATTAGTATAATATGTTTGTTACAACTTATAAACTGATGTTTATACATTAAATAAACTTAATTTTAAATAAAACCCACACTTTGTATTTCCTTAGCTTTTGCTCCAATTTTTTTTTTCCTTTTCCAAGATTCCATGCAGGATACTTCATTATCATGCATTCTCAGCCTTCTCTTGGCTATGAGTTTCTCAGACTTTCTTTGTTTTTGATGTCCTTGGCAGTTTTGAGGAACACTGGTCAGGTATTTTGTAGAACGTCCCTCCATTAGGATTTGTCTGAAGTTTTGCCGCACCATTTGTTGAAAAGACTTTACTTTCATCACTGATTTGCCTTTATTTCTTTGTCAAAGACCCACATTTGTGTGGGTCGAATTCTCCGTGCTCTATTCTTCCTCATTAATCTATGTCTGTCCTCTCACGAATAGTACACTGTTTTGATTATTGTAAATTTATAGTAAATCTTGAAATCATATAGTATGGGTCCTTCATTTTTGTTCTTCTTCAGCCTTACATTAGCTCTTCTGGGTTTTTGCCTTTCAATATAAACTTTAGAATCAGCTTTCCAATATATACAGGATAGCCTGCTGGTATTTTGATTGGGATTGCATTGGATCTACAGATCAAATTGAATCTTTCAATCCATGAAAATGGATTATTTCTCTGTAGTTTCTTAAATCAAAGTTTTGTAGTTTTCCCCATATATGTCTCATGTATATATTCTTAGATTTGTACCTTAGTATGTCATTTTTTGCGTGTGTTCTAAATGATATCTATTTTTTTCAGATCCAGTGATTTATTCTTTGCATACAGAAAAACAATTGATGTTATGTATTAACCTTTAATTCTGTAACCTTGATATAATCATTTATTAGTTACAGGAGATTTTTGAAGATTCTTTGGAATTTCCATACAGAGAATCATGCTATCAGAAATAAAGAAAGATTCCTTTGTTTCCTTTCCCACGTATATTTTTTATTTCCTTTCATTCTATTGTTATAATAAGTAGAATTTTTAGTGTGGCATTTAACAGGAATGGTGAGAGAGAACATCCTTGCCTAGTTTCTAACTGTAAAGAGAAGTCCATTTATTCACCATAAAGTATGTTACCTATAGGTGTTTTTAAAACAGATGTTCTTTATTAATTTGAAGAAATTCCACTGTATGTCTGCTGAGTTATATGGAACAAATTGATTTGGATTTTGTTGTATGCTTTTTTGCACTAATTGATACAATCATATGAGTTTTCTTCCTTAGCTTGTTGATGAGGTGTATTCTATTGATTGGTTTTGGAATGTTGGACACATATTGCATACTTGGAACAAAGCCCACTTGGTCATAGTGCAGAATTCTTTTTCCATTTTGCTGACTTCCTTTGATAATACTTTGTAGAGGACTTTGCATCTCTATTTATGAACAATATTGGTCTGTTGTTTTCATTTTTGTGCTATATTTTCTGTATTTTGATATAATGAGTTTCATAAAATTAATGGAGAATTGCATCAATTCTCTTTTCTACCTCCTCTCTACTTTGTGGAAGAGATTGTGTAAAATTGGTGTTAAGTCCCCTTTAAGACTTTGATAGAATCTCCACTGAAATCGGGGCCTGAAGATTTCATTTTTAGTAGTTTCGAATAATGAATTCAATGTCCTTAATAGTAACATGGCCATTGAATGATTTAATTCATGTTGGATGAGTTTTGGTAGTTTTTGTCATTCTTATCTTTGTTTTTCTATAGGTAAGGTGTTTTCTCCTCTGGCCTCTTTGACATTTTTTTCTTTTTCTTTGGTTTTCTGCAGTTTGTGTATATCTATGTGCAGCTTTTTGCTTTTTATTTTTGATATTTATTCTGCTTAGTATTCTCTCAGTTTGTTAGTGTCTGTCATTAATTGCGGAATTAATTATTACTTCAACTATTTCTTCTTTCTTTTTCTTCTGAAATTTCAGTTGTGTGTATGTTACATCTCTTGAAATTGTCCGTGGTTCTTCGATGTTCTGTCCTGTTTCATTCATCCTTTTCCCCTCTTTGCGTTTCAGTCTGGGGAGTTTCCGTTGATCTGTTTTCTCATTCACTAATTCTTTGCTAAGTCTGTGGATGAGCCCATCTGAGACATTATTTCTCTGGCATTATTTTTAATTTCTAGCGTTTCCTTTTGATTATTTATTTTAGCACTTCTGTCTCCTAATCTCCGGTGTACTGATGAACCCAGCAAAGGAACTCATTTATAGCATTTCCTTTTATTCTTTTGTAGAGTTTTCATCTCTCTGTTTACATTACTCATCGGTTCTTGAATTTTGTCTAATTTTTCCACTGAACTCTTGACATATTAATCATAGTTATTTTAAATTCCTGTCTAATAACTCCAACATCTGTGTCATATCTGAGTCTGTTTCGGATGCTTGCTATGTCTTGTCAGGACATTCTTTCTTTTTTCCTTCCTTTCTCCCTCCATACTTCCTTCCCTTCCTACTTCTTTCTTTCTTTCTTTCTTTCTTTCTTCTTTCTCTTTCTTTCTTTCTTTCTTTCTTTCTTTCTTTCTTTCTTTCTTTCTTTCTTTCTTTCTCTTTCTCTCTCCTTCTCTTTCTTTCTTGGAATGCCTTAGACATTTTTGAAACCTAAATGCATTGCATTGGGTAATAGGAACTCAGGTAAATAGGCCTTTAGTGTGAGGACTTGTGTTAATATGGCTAGGAATTCAACTGTGTTTATTGTTTGCTGTAGCTGTAAATATCAGAGGTTTCAAATTCCTCTACTCTGCTTGCTTTGGCTTTTTGTCTTTTGAGCTGGCCTAAGTATTCCTCCTCACAGGAAGTATGCTGTGTTATTATAACTACCATTAGTTTGGTGATTAGGTGCGGGGATAGGGGAAGCTTTCTGTAATCTTATGATTAAGTCTCAGTCTTTTGGTGGGCTCGCTTCTCTAGGCTGTGAGCTTCCCAATTGTTCCAGTGGTATCCCCTCCCCTTCCTTTAGGTGAGATGGGAAAGCTGAGGAGAGCTACAGGAGAGGAAGGCCCTTCCCAGCTGGGGTAAAGCTCTGGGAAATGCCTTTTCTGCAATAGACCTTTGTTGTGGAGATCTTTCTCGGTGAATTTCACAATGATTACTCTTCCCCTCCTCTTGCCTGAGACAGGAGGGGATCTTTTTGGGGACCTTCACTGGGAGTACCTTGTGTGGTTTCTGCAGGTAAAGCCCACAAAAACGTGGGGATCTTCTTCAGTCTGCAGCTCCTGGAGTTTCTTATTGTAGGTGCATATGCAGCCTTCAGCAACTTACCAGAATTCTCCCTTAAGTGTCCTACTAGTTTATGTCTCCAGCGGTCATGTCTATCTGCTCTAGGTAAGCAACTCTGACTCTAGACTTACCTTTGTCTCCAGATTTTGGGGTGATAGTTTGTCTGCAACCTCAGTTTTCTGTTGGTTCTGAGATTTTAAGGTTGTGTAGCTTTTTTTATTCTCTAAGGATGGTAATGAAAGCTGCCAAGGTTTTTATTATGTTGAAGCTGACTATTGAAGTTCATATGTTGCTTTTGGTGCATTATCTTACTTCTGCCTTTCAATTATCCCGTGATGCTTGATGCTTATACAGTAGACAGGAATTGTAAAAAAATAAAATAAAATAAAATAAAATAAGTCATTTTAAATATGGGAGATAGAGCACAAAGTAGAACAGGTATGCGAATGATACGAACACTTTTATATTACTTACTAGCTCCCAGACAGTATGCTAAATTATCTTCCTTTAATCCATTTAGTTTTCATAACAACCTGATGAAGTAATTTATTCTCATTTTACAGATGAGGGAACAGGGGCACAGAGGAGTTAAGTTGCTCGTCTCTAGTCTCACAGCTATTAAACGGCAGAGCTGGAACCTGAACCCGAGTAGACTGCTTCTGGCGTCCGCTTGGTTAAACACTGTTGTATGCCATCTCCTTCTTTGTTGGCTAAACACATCTCAAGGTGCACAAACCTGCAAACATTGTACAAATACCAGTGGCAGACACACAGTCCCTTAGAAAGTCCTGATAGTAGAGCAGAAATATTTTACTGGGCAACTTTGATCAGCGCTAGGTTTTCTATTGCTCCAGACTTTTCATCTACTTATACCCTTCAGATTAAAGATAGATATATTGTATTAGAACTATATGCAAGATAGAAATGCACGTAAGAGAGAAAATGATGACTTAAGAAAACACAAGGTACTGAAAGTTAAGTTAGCTCCCACGCTGCAAATCTCTGCATGGCCAAGGCTAGCACGATGTAGGTGAGGCATCCCGAGTGACTCCTTGGTTCTTGGGATTTATGTGGCTTGCTGGCCTCACTCCAGCTGTCGTTCTGAGGCTATTCAGGAAGATATGGCTTATGGACCTGTCTGGACTGGATTTTATAGCAATAAATACAAAAAGGGAAATATCAGTTCCACAACTCACAACATTCATAGGATAAAAACAAAGCTAGTAATTTAGGAGAAACAGAAATATTGTTGGAACCTGAAGTAAGAAAAAAATTCTCCAATGGTTCCTCACAGAGAGACATTTGTGTAATATCAAAAAGGTGTGCTCAACAACATCAGAGTGGTAAAAATGAGGAGTTTCATGGGAAGAGGCCCATAACATGGTATCTAAATGTAATTCAGTTAAAGTGGTTACTGCATATGAAGTTTCAAGGAAACTTGGTCCCATGGTCCGGGATTTTATTGACCAGCTGGCTTATTTTATTGAGCATAACCAAATACAGTAATTATAATGTGTGTGTGTGTGTGTGTGTGTGTGTGTGTGTGTGCACACATGTGCACGCGTTTGGGGTTGGGGAGAGCTGGGCCTCCATTACTGGTTCATATTTCTCTTCAGTTCAGACAATATGAGGTGCTTCTGAATGGCTTTAAGTGTTTCTAAGGATAGTTCAGAATGCATGATTGATAAACACAAAATTAGATCTAATAAGAGGGAATGTGGAATTACCAGGGGTGTCATGGCAGCGAGAACAATAGAAAGCTAGGGATGCTAGCAAGGTGACAGTGGCTTGGCTTGACTGTCGCAATGTGGGAAGCCCAGAAGGAATTAATTGGATAAGTTCTTCAATCATTTCTTTATCTAATGATCAGTCATATTTGGTATCATGACAGATGGTAGAGTTCTGTGGAAATCAAGACAGCTTTGAATAAGGAAATGTGTGAAAACTCAGTAGTTCCTCCTACAAAAACTTCATTAATATTCAGTAATTAGATTTAACTTGTGGCTGAATGTGTGCATGGTTGGAGCTTGGGTTTATTAGTGATGGAACTACTTCTGTAAAGCAGCACCAGATTACGCAGTAGTAAAGAAACTTAAATGTTCACACCGTTGGGTATGAAGCTAGGGTAATGTTCTTTCTAGGAAATCTGCTTCCCCTCATTATAATTACATTCTCGATTGGAGTTTATGCACTTTTATGGGATTGAATTATCTCTGTTTTTTATAATTCAAGAGATATAGTAAAAAAAATATTTCTTACAATTATCAGCCTTAATAGCTTTGGGGCAAAGTTACTGGGATTTAGCTTTTATAAGCCCTTCTTCCCCATTTTGACCCCTACTCTTGAGCAATGCTATGCTTTGGAAAGAGGAGACATATATTGGCCAGTCGTTAAGAGTGAATATTTTTTTTAAATTTTTTTTTCAACGTTTTATTTATTTTTGGGACAGAGACAGAGCATGAACAGGGGAGGGGCAGAGAGAGAGGGAGACACAGAATCGGAAACAGGCTCCAGGCTCTGAGCCATCAGCTCAGAGCCTGACGCGGGGCTCGAACTCACGGAATGCGAGATCGTGACCTGGCTGAAGTCGGACGCTTAACCGACTGCGCCACCCAGGTGCCCCAAGAGTGAATATTTTTAATAAGGGTCACAGGAGACCTTGGCTGTATCAGATACAGCCTGACTGATTTTACCCACAGTGTTTCTCTTTCTAAGGGTAGAAATGGTCCAGCAATGATTTAGTTACTCCTCTATTCCTTAGGAAAGGTAAAATATCAAAGAATTTAGACTATATATTGCATCTAACATCTCCCAAGCACATAGGATTTTCTTCCTATTATTTTCCCATGACACATTTGGTTCTTACAGGTGGGGCTGTGAATTGAATAATGGATTTATTCTATTTCACAAATCTTATTCTTTGGTCTATGAGCTTTGCATCAGGGTGGGACACTTTACCATAGAAACCATCAGCATAACAAAATTCTGAGTTGTAGATCGCATTTTGCTTTTTGGAAACATCTGACTCATTTATTTTTGGTTGATTTCAAATCTGTTCTCAGATTCGACTGAGGTGCTAGCCCTTCCACATATTCTCTCTTAATTTCTTTCCCTAGGGCAAATCTTTTAATCATCTACTCTTGTGGTATTTTTTGCTTATTTCCCTGTATTGTAAACAATGGTGCCCAGGTCTCATGTCCTTATTGGATTGTGTTTCATTTAAAGGCAAGATGGTTATTTGATTCAACAATGGATTCTTCAAAAACCTAGCTAGGTGTCTCCTAAAGAGTTGGTGTTGAATGTATATTGTTGAATGAATAGGTAAAATGTGCTAGTTGGCCAATGCCGACTTACTATGCAGCTAGTAATGGGTTTTGAAAATCTTTCAGAAAATAGGCTTTATACCATATGTAAGATATTGCTGAAACTACTTAAATACAGGTGACCCAGATGTCGATTATCCCTCTATGTTCCTTTTGAAATTACCCGTTCACGTTCTCACCATTCTAGTAAGAAAAAATCAAGCATTAGTGTAGAAGCTATCAAAGATGTGCTTTAAAAAACGCAGGATTGAGGGTCATCTGGGTGACTCAGTCCATTGAGCGTCCAGTTGAGCATCTGAGTTCACCTCGGGTCATGATCTCACAGCTGGTGGGTTCAAGCCCCACGTTGGGCTCTGTGCTGAGAGCTCAGAGCCTGGAACCTGCTTCGGATTCTGTGTCTCCCTCTCTGTCTGTCTCTCCCCTGCTCATGCTCTGTCTCTCAAAAATGAATAAACGTTAAAAAAAACTTTAAAAAAGCATTGGATTGGGTTAGAGCATAAAAATTTAAAACTTAGTGAAGTTCATGAATTGGCCCTTTCTTGTTTTCTTCTCCCAAGTTCCTCTTGTCCCTTTTCATATTTCCTCTCCCACACATCCAGCTTTTCCTAAAATACAATCTTCTCTCAAATATTTCTCAAGGTCTCCAAATCCCGTGCCCCTCTATTCTATGTAGAAATTTGCCTCTCCTGACTTATTACAATGTTCATCAAAATGCCCTCCGGTTAGCATCATCTAACCTCCTTAAACGGTATTGGGGGATTATATTCATTCAATAATTCAAAAGGACCTTTATTAAAATGATTAAATGTTATTAATAATTAATGCATTAACAAAAATTAACATTATCTGATAGTATGCTTGTCCTAGATGTGGCATATAGGAAAGGTCTGTAATATACACAGGATGATAGCCATTTCTTTGTTTGAAGAAGATTAAAATAAATGAGCCTGAGGAAAATGCAAGTTATGACCCATATTAGGAATCTTTCAGTTTTGTGGGCCTAACTGGAAGTGAGCAGAGAGCTCCCAATTCTGTGTGAACACCATTTTTTTATTCAAAGACACCTTTACATGCCTGCTGGTGATCAATGGGAATAAGTTATTTGGACATCGCTCAATGGGAATAAAGAATACTGTGAACTCCATGAAGCCATTTTAAGAAAGACTGCTTGGGGTAAAATTCACAAGGGTCTACTGTTGTTTGCAGTACCCCTAAGCTCTTTTATTTTCATACGTTTATCATAAGATGCCTCTACTTCTATTCTTTTTGCTGAAATGTATTTGACGACTCTGAAAGATAAGCAAGTTAGTGTTAATTTATATAATTCATTGTTACTTTGCTTATCATTCGGAACTAATTATTAAATAGAGATTATTTTTATCATTATTATTTTTCATGAACACAGCTAATTTCACCAGTTTTCAGATGTCTGTCTTGTTGCGGATGATCTCCTCAGCTTTCCAACAGAGGACTTGTCTTCTCACAAGAGGCTGTAGATGACTGCCCTATGGCCCATCATACCTTTTCCTTCCTGCTCTGCCTGCCTTAATTCTCTTCTTGGATATTTTGAGACCATCAAGATTGAATTTATTTAGCGCTGATCTGGAAGAGAGACAAAAATCTCCGTTGGATTTGGTTAGGAAAATGACAGCATGGGTATTACAGAGGTTGGCCGCTGAGGTTACATGCACTTTATCAGAACAAAAAAGGGCCAACGGGATAAAGCAAAAGTAGTCACAGTTGGTTAAATGTTTCTACTCTTCTGGTTCCTAAGGGGATCTCTTTGACCTCATTTTAAGAAACAGTCCAATAGGTTGATAGTCAAAGAATGATTACAAGAGAGCAAGGTAGCAAGAGTAGATGCCCGGAAGGTAGGCAGGCTCGTAGAAGTGTCCTACCGTCTGTAAGGTCCCTCTGCATAAGAGCCACACGACGCTGAGCCACCATAGTTGGAATGACTCATCAAACGCTTACCGTAAAATGGCGGAACCACCAAAAACAAAGCAAAACAAGCAAACAAAACACACACACACACACACACACACACACACACACATGCCACAGAGCAGTGGTTACTTTTCTGAATTCCCTGTCCTTTCTATGGAATCCTTCCATGAGGGTTTTTAGTCAGTCTTATTGCTCTTCCATCTTATAAATTTAATTTCAAGGCAAACAGACTTCCATGAAAGGGCATAGAGTTAAACACACTTTATTTGTTACAAGAACATCACCATTAAAGACATAGTTAAATGACACTCTAACAAGTATTATGAAGCCATTTCACCACACTGCCTTATGGATAACCATAATTAATGTCATCTTCAAATATGAAGGACAGACCCTTCTCTATTTTAAGAAAGAAGTATTTGAAAGTAATTTGCACTCCAATTATCTCAACCTGAATGTCAGCTGCATTTAGTCTGCATTGCTGAAAAGGTGAATAAAACCAGCTGCTAAACCACTGTGGTCATTTTTTAAACCATTTCATTTATTAGGCCAATTGAAGCAAATTGAAGCATATTTGTTTTCTTTCATTCTTTTCTTTCTTTCTTTCTTTCTTTCTTTCTTTCTTTCTTTCTTTTGTCTTTTTTCTTTCTTTATTCTTTTTTTTTTTTGAGAAGCAAGGGATAGGACATTACAGAGGACAGGATGGTTGAGGAATAAGTAAAAAGTGCCTAGGTACAGTGCAATAGTCATTGGGGTGTCTGTAGTGTTATCAGGTTAACTAATAAATAGATCGATTTGATGCATTTGCATCACATGGGTGACCACATCACCAAATGTCCTTGAAACTAGAGACCTTGTTGGCAGTGTCCACAGAGAGGCCAATGCTTAAGCAGCATATGAAGTTTGAGCCACCAGCTCCCTTTTCAGAAGTGGGACTACAGCAGGCATAGGGGGGAATACAGTTGGAGTGGCCTCAGTAGAGTTGAGTTCCTTGTACTGCTTTTGTTTCTACAGCCACATTCTTCATTAACATTTCATGGCCATGCTGGACTTCAGGTGCACAGAGTCAGAATGGCTCGATCAATTATATTCCCCATTAATAGTGCAATGTTATTATTGTTCAAATAATAACTCCTTGACTATTTTGTCCCACTCTGTCTCCTTTCCCAGTTCCATATCCTTCCTGTGCATTGGCATCTGATGCATGTCCTTTCTATCCATCTTCAACCAAAAACTAAAAATATGTAAGTGTCCATCAACATATAAATAGTGCTTAATATATAATTGTGAATTTTACACAAGTAGATTGTTTGGTATGGATTATACACATTGCAACTAGACATTTTTTTGTTTTTAGCATCTGTCTATGTTGATAAATGTAGCTTGATACTTTTAACTGTAGCATAGTATTCCATGGTATAATTATACCACAGAATTTTCTATCCACTCCTCGATGGACAAACATTTAAATTGCTTCCAATTTTTTGTTACCCTTGGATTTACAGTATTACTAATACTCTAATGTTAAACTGTGCACATGTTTCCTGGTAGATTTCTGCTAGATTTTCCCTGGGGGTAGATAGCAAGAATTGGAATTTCTGAGGCTCGAGGCATATGCATTTTCAAATTTGTTTTTCAAAATGGCCGTACCAACTTTTCTCCCATCTGAAGCATGGGACATTTCCCACATAAATTTACGTGCAAGCAGCATTTAAAAGAAAGCAGAATCTTGTCGGGATATGGTTATGAGATTGTGCAAGGCTAGATAAGCACTTGACAAGGCTTTTCCAGGGGAACTAATCTGTGGTCACTAAGGAAGCATTTCTAGATGCCAATGTCAAAGGCAGGACAGAAATCATCATAGGATCAACTAGTTTTCTATTTGTATGCTGATTGGTGTTTTTAGGAAGCTGGTGGGGTTTGACCAATTACTTCAGGCACTGATGGCACACCAACATTCAGCCTTATCAAGCCTTTTAACCTGTTGGAAGTTGAGCACAATGTGCTGGGATGGGTAACTTGCTGAAGCATGCAACCACTTCTGCCTGAAGGCTTGCATTAAACAGTGACATAGGAAGCATCTGTGAAAGATTCATCAATCACAGGATGTCTATTATTGGAATCAAAACACCTTCTAACCGTGGCATAGATTTGCATTGATTGCGATAGGCTGTGAATAATCCACTTGCACCGCATTGACTCTCTGCCTTTGGACTGGAAGCTCAGATATATGGGTTGATTTCCTCTCTCGCTTGGAGCCTACTTCTGCACGAGGATGCAGAGACAATGCGGTATTCAATACAGATACATTAGATGACTTGTGTAGTCATTAAACTTAATATTATGGTGAACAGTTCTTTGACAATTCGAAATTTAACTATATGATCTGACAAAGACATTTATGCAAATTTAGCAACAGGCAAGCTGAGAGATATACTGAGATATTGACACTAAAATATGGCATATGGAAACAAGTGAAGAAAACGCTTGAATTCAGGATTTAAAAAACAGGGATGATGACCATATTTATAATATTTTAACAAGTGCCTTTACTGTTCCTACGATGTTGAGAACCAACCTGTGTCCTTACACCGAGGCAGCAGAGGTGGGTTGTATTCATTAAACTCTTATAAATAGGACTTTATTCTTGTGTTAAGGCCATATATTTGAAAGTCTTTTTCAGACTTCTCAAGATGCTCTAATTTCACAAGTAACAACTATTATTGATAATAGTCACCATTTGTTGAACATATACCAGTCACGGTGCTAGATGCTTTAAGCCATTTGATCCTTACGATAATTTAAAAAGTGGGTTATCATCCACATTTCCAAAATATGAAAGTTACACTGAGCTACAACCTAAATTAATTTATGTTAAAGTGACCAGTATTAAAATACCCCTGGGAAGTATAAATTGGTCACTCATAATTCGGCAGGTATACTCGAGAGGCAATAAGTAGGGAGTCAAGATTCACCTGGCATTAGTAAACATACATTTCTCTCTAGCATTTATACAGGTGATCCTCAATGTCTATACATCTTCCTTTTGTGCAATGTCAACTTTTTTTTTACATTTTTCAATGATGCCTGAGATCGTATGTCATATGTCAAATCCAGACTTTAATTTCTTAATAGCCAGTGAACATTTTGAGCTATAATAGAGTGGTCCCAAATATATCTCTATAGCTCAAGGGTCGAAACATCTTCATTTCGATGCACATAACAGTGTTTCTTTGTGTCACTCAAAATGTTTTCTTACATTTTAATTTGTTTTCTAAAACTAGAATTGGAAAACATATGTTTTAAAAGTTCTTTTATTTACAATAATAACAAGGGAGAATTGACTCTCCTGGTAATTGATGGATATCATTAATCTCAACCGGGTGCTCCACGGACAGATGTGGTTCATTGAAATTGCATGTGTGCGAGCCTCTGCATTTTATATATAACATCTAATTTATTGTTTTACCGGGAAACACTTTGCAGAAAACATGCTTTATTGCATCATGGGGCTTTCCCTTCCTAGAAACCAAACAGTTTCCCCACTAGTAAAGATCTCCTTGCACCCCGAAGCCTTCCCCTTGGTGAGAACCTTGTTTTCAGTGAGCAAATGGCAGAGCTGGAGGAGTGACCTGAAATGGAGCCTCACGTCTAAGTGGCAGGACAGAAGCTCTGTCTGGGAGAAAGCCCTGACACCGAACACAAGAATCTCAAACCAGGAGATGGAACAGAGGGACTGAAACCGTCCGCAGATTAACTGGCATCATCAACGGCATGGATACATGAAGTAGGGCAAATCTCAAAGCTTTCTTTGATTTAAATTAAATAAACAATAAATAAAACAACCAATAAATAAAAATCTCCTTTGAACATCTGTCCTTGACAACAGTAGAGATATATTTAAAATAAGATACTTAAGAAAAGGGTGCTAATTGCATATGTAAATAACTATGCATATAGGTTTGGGATTAGACTACAATACAAACAAAAATCAGTTGCACTGTGCTGTTTTCCCTCAATGTTCTTTAAACTTCTTGGATATTCTCAATAAGCACAAGTTTCAGTTTCTAAAAGCATAAAAAATATATGCTGCTTCTTAATTGGTTTTTATTTTAATTTAATTATAACTCTATAGAAACATCTATTTCAATATCTGTAGATTTGTGATATTTCAAATGGCTACACTTTATCTTCCTGTATCATTATATAGGACCATGATTAATTAATCAAATCACTATTGATGGATATTTAAATTGGTTCCCATGATGTACTCAGCAATATGTTACTAAACATCCTTGAATATTATTTGTCTATGTACTTATTTTAAGGATATATTTGTATAAGTGATATTTCTGTGCCAATGTGGATAGATAAAATTTTTAATTTAGTTCCCTAAAGTGCTCTCCAGAAACATAGCAAACTTGCACTTATATCAACAACGCATGAAAGTGACTGATCTCCCGCATGCACACTAATACCGTGTAATGATTCTTTTACGTTTTTACAAATCTGAATTTTAATTTGATTTTATTTGCTTATTTTATCTTTTATTATCAGTGAGTATAAACATCTTTTCAGAAATAGGTTGGCCATTTGCATTCCCTTGGTGAATTGTCTTTACGTCTTCCTATGCTGTTTGGTATTGTGATTTCTAGGTTTTCTTTTCTCCCTGATATATAAGAATTAATTGCGTAGTAGAGCTATTAATACTATAGGTTGGCCATTTGCATTCATTTGGTGAATTGCCTTTACATCTTCTTTGCTATTTTGTTTTGTGATTTCTAGGTTTTCCTTTTCTTCCTGATAGGTAAGAATTAATTGCGTAGTAGAGCTATTAATACTATAGGTTGGCCATTTGCATTCATTTGGTGAATTGCCTTTACATCTTCTTTGCTATTTCGTTTTGTGATTTCTAGGTTTTCCTTTTCTTCCTGATAGGTAAGAATTAATTGCGTAGTAGAGATATTAACACTCTGTCATAAGTTGCCAATGATTTTCTAGTGTGTCATCTGATTTTTGACTTTGTGGGTTTGTTGTTTGTTTGTTTGTTTTGCAGGGGGCTTTCCATGCTATGAAAGGTTCAACTTTAATGTAATCAGCCTTTTCCACGATGACTTCTGAAATTAGTGACATGTTAAAAAATGGTAAAATAAAAATTCTGTCTTGGTTCATACTTATATTGTATTAAGAATAGATGTTTATACTTTTGGAGTATATTAGCAGTGTTTGAGGGGCTAAAAATGCAAGCAATTGAAATTAAATTGCCATCTTCGAAGCTTGGAACAGGTATCTTTTTATTTTTAATTGAAATAAGATTTTAAAATTTAAACAGGTTGGGGGAGTCCTTTACCTCTTTTTTATTTAAAGAAAAGAAAAAAAGGGGTGCCTGCAGTGCTTTAGTCAGTTGAGCATCCGACTCTTGATTTTGGCTCAGGTCATGGTCTCAGTCAGGGTCATGAGATGGAGCCCCACGTCAGGTTCCGCACTGGGCATGTTGCCTGCTTCTGATTTTCTCTCTCCCTCTCTTTTTTCTCCTCCACCACTCATTCTCCCTCTCTCTCTCAATAAATAAATAAACATGAAGAAAAAAGAAGAGAGAAAAGTACTTTGAATTCTCACTTTGCATCAATGTATATTTTTAAAAAAATAAATCGCTGATTATATGAATATAATAGCTTTCTTCTCAATATATTTTCATCAGAAGAAATGGAAATCAGTTATGTTTCCATTGTAAAACAAGCAGTTTTGGGGCGCCTGGGTGGCGCAGTCGGTTGAGCGTCCGACTTCAGCCAGGTCGCGATCTCGCGGTCCGTGAGTTCGAGCCCCGCGCCGGGCTCTGGGCTGATGGCTCAGAGCCTGGAGCCTGTTTCCGATTCTGTGTCTCCCTCTCTCTCTGACCCTCCCCCGTTCATGCTCTGTCTCTCTCTGTCCCAAAAATAAATAAACGTTGAAAAAAAAAAATTTAAAAATAAAAAAAAAATAAAAAAAAAAAAATAATAAAAAAAAAAAAAACAAGCAGTTTTTAAAAGAGACAAAAATGAATATTCTATTAAATGGGTAGGTTTTGTATTTAGTGTGTTTTGCTGGGGTAAATAGAATTATATGTTACGGCTGGCAAATGAAGGCTAAGGCAGACATAACATAAATTCATGTTAGTGCTTCTACTTACATTGCTATAAAATCATGAATCAAATAGGCACATTCAGCATTTATTAGTGCTTTTACGCTGGATTCTTTAGTTTATGTGAAGTGGCATGGTCTAAGTGTTAGTAAATAGTCTGCACCTAGAATTCATAATGTTTCTTTACCCTTCTCCTTCAGGGGAAAGGGGAGGGGATGGCCAGGAATCTTTAAGAATTCTCCATTTCTTAATCCCTGTTCCCAAAGCATGCTTTCTAGTGACAGAATAAGAATGTACAGAACGCTTAGGGGAGTGGGCCAGAAAGGTTGAAAACCAGTGAGAAATGATGGGTACAGGCTGAACATTCCACCTGTGTCATCTCTCCCTGCTCCCGGAGCCCTTCTGGGTCTCTAAGGGAGCACCTCTGATGGGGCTATGTCAGGTTGCTGCCTCCAGGCCTGCCCGCAGACCACCAAATAGAGGCAGCTGTCTACTTGGCTCATTGGAGACTTCATTGGCCGACAAACCAAACATGCAAATGGGCAATCTTTAAAACCTACTCCAAATAATTACATGGTAGAGACAGAGTACTCATGGTGGGAGTTGAGGGGCAGGTACCGAAGGGCCCTGAATTGACCACTTGGATCTCGGCAGGTGATGGATAGGGTCGCCACTGCAGGGTAGAGCCTCACAGATTGAAGAGCTCTATCTTCTATTTAAAAACTCACTGGAAAAATCTATCAGGCCATTTGACAGGTATTTTAAGCAGGGTTCTAGCTTCTAAGAAGCCCAACTCGTATTCCTACCTGGCAGCCACAAATCACGGTCCTTTCCATCCACTGGGCTCCCCCTTTATGAGCTTAAGTGGCTTTAAAACCAGCCTCACAATTTATACCTCTCAGTCTTCCTTACCATCAAAGCCAAGTCCCTGAGAGCCACCCACAGCTGTTTCTCCTGGATGTGGCTATTCCGGGAACAGGTAGGATTTTCCTCTTGCACAACCCACCCAAAGAGCATTTCATTCAGTCGCTGTGCTTGGGGAACACTGTGGCAGTTATAAGGCACATGACACTGAAGTAAGTGAATTCCATTTGGGGACAGAGACACCTAATGCTTTCCACTTACTTTCACTATAATTGGAGAAGAAAACACTGCGAGCCAGGAGGAGGGGGAGAGGGAGGTGGAATCAGGGAGGGAGGAGAAGAGCTACAGAGGTCACTTTCCTGAAGAGGCTACCCTCTGGAGGGAAGAGGAAGGAAGTCATAAGCAAACTCTATATCAGACAGGTATTTATTAAGTATATAGCGTATCCAGGTATCTGAGATACAATGGTGAGCGGTGAATAACATACCCGAGGGCTTACCCACAAGGAATAAAATCCCCATGTCTTATGCATGTGTCTGGAAAGTGCTGATATCTAACTGGATTGCTAAGGGCAAATACCTGCTCACTGTAAAGAAACACAGTAAAACCTTCGATTGCCAGTAACTTGTTCTGCCAGTGTTCTGCAAGAGGAGCCAACATTTCCAAAGAATTTTAACTTGATAAACGAGTCACGTCTTGCAATACGAGTAGTATGTGACGCCAAATGTCTCATGACCACAACCGAGCCAACGGCTCTTGAAATTCGCTTTGATGTACGAGTGCTTTAGATTACGAGCGTGTTTCTGGAAGGAATTATGCTCGCAAACCAAGGTTGTACTGTCCGCCATAAATAAGCAGCCTCTGCCTCGTCATCACGGCGGCTACTGTCTTTCTAGTGCTCTCCATGAGCCTGGCTCTGAACTAAATACCTTAGACTAATTTAAGCCTGTGACACCCAATCAGTTTATTATTGGTGTGACTTCACTGGTGAGGAGACTGATGCTCAGGAAGTTTTATCCATTCTTTTTTTTTTTTTTCCTTCAACTGACATTGTCAGCTATGTGCCAGACAGCTGGGGTCTTGTCCTAGAGGCCGGAGGAGCTGCAAAGTCTCTCAGGTGCTAAGCTATGCCTTCCCTCTTCAATCGCCTCCCGTCTGGTGGGTATGCCCCATTCCACGCTACAGGCCTAGATGTAGCTAGGCCGGGCCATTATTAGGGGGTCTGGAAAGAGGTTAACATTGGGAATCATCATTCAACTGAAGGCAGTTTCTATTGTGGCAAATTCAAATGTGGTTTTGGATTCCCATTTGAGGAGTAGAACTTCCGTTGGATTCCTTTGGGGCCTCACCTTGTGTCTGAGCCTGTGCCTTGCTCTGAGAAACCTGATATGTTGTCTTGATAAGCCACCTCGTATTCTGGTGGTGTTTAAATTAAGGTGCTCTCTGGATCTTGCCAACCCTCATACAACCTCCTTGGTTGTTGTACTTACTTGCCAGCTCCGTATTAGGAGGCCATCTACCTCCCACCCCCCTCAGATGGTCTACTCAGAGCTCAGAGCCATGTGTAAGATCCACTGAGATTTCCAGTCACATGCCAGATAGACACAAACTTAGGGGTCATCCTTGACCCCTGCCTCTCCTTTACTCCCATATGCAATCCACCAAAAATCCCTGTTTAGTCCACCAAAATAGCCCGGTCTTTTTATCTCCTGGTGGAAGTTACTGTCGTCTCTTCCTTGGCTCCTGAGTAGAAAGTCCTCTTCTGAATTACCTGAAGTCAGAGTGACCTAGGCAGTTCTGATAGTTCTCCTCCTTCTCCCCACAGTGCCATGCTCAAACCTTTTGTATATCTTTCTCTTTCTTTCTTTCTTTCTTTCTTTCTTTCTTTCTTTCTTTCTTTCTTTCTTTCTTTCTTTCTTTTTCTCTTTCTTTCTTTCTTCTTTCCTTAGAGAGAGACAGAGTGCTGGCTGGGGAGGAGCAGAGAGAGAGGGAGAGAGAGAGGGAGAGAAAGAATTCCAGGCAGACTCCAGGCTCCGAACCCACGAACCTCCAGATCATGACCTGAGCCAAAGTGTGATGCTTAACCTACTGAACCATCCAAGCTCCCCCCTCTGTTCTTAAGCCAAAACTCCTTAACTTTTATTGTTGTTGTTGCTATTTTATTTTATCAACAGAAAACTTTAGAATACTTTTAAGTGTATAAAGAAGTTGCAAAGACAGTACCAAGAATTCCCATACCTTCACCCAGCTCCCCTTAATGCTAACACTTCACATGACTATGGTGCCTTTGTCCGAGTTAACAAATTAGCATTGGTGCATTAATATTAACTAAACTTCAGACTTTATTAGGGTTTTACTGGGTTTTGCACTAATGTCGTTTTCCTGTTTTAACATCCAGTGCAGGATACCACACTAGAAGTGGTATTTTTGATAAAGACAACTATAGAATTTAATGTCCAATCTTGGATATTTTTGAGAAAGGAGACACCATGGAAAGCAGGTGTAGCACGGTATTGTCCCAGGTCACCTTCTCTAGAATGGCCAGGAGGTGATGCTCTCCCTATCTTCAACCTCATGTCACACCCTCAAGGTCCCTATACTGAGTGCTCAAGAAATGCCAGCCTTCTGGGGCGCCTGGGTGGCTCAGTCGGATAAGCATCAGACTTCGGCTCAGGGCATGATCTCGCGGTTTCTGGGTTCGAACCCTGCGTTGGGCTCTGTGCTGATGGCTTGGAGCCTGGAGCAGACTTTGGATTCTGTGTCTCCCTCTCTCTCTATGCTCCTCCCCTGCTCGTGCTTCTCTCTTTCTCTCTCAAAAATAAACACCAATAAATAAATTAATAATAAAAAAGAAATGCCAGCCTTCTTGCACTCCTTCTACCTATCTTCCCTCCTTAAACGCTCTTTCCATACTTCTTCACCTACTCATTAGCCGTGAACCTTCCCTGACCTCCTGCCCTAGGTCAAGTCCCCATTCTCACATTTTCATAGCAGCACGCGCTTTTCTTTTCTAGCTTGCCAATTGCAATTCTTATTTTTGTGAGACTATTCGCTTGCTACGTATCCTCCTTATTAGAAGGCTCCGTGAGGGAAGGGGCAATGGTTTTATTTTGCCTTCCATGGTCTCCGCCACGCCGAGAACACAGAGTGGGTATTGGGAGCTCTCTGTTGAATAATTGAATGAATAAACCTCTTTGATATTATAGTGTCATTCAGCACATGTCATAGTCTCTGAAGGGGAGGCCCCATCTGCCCGGCAGGCATCCCTCTCTCTGAGGCTCTTTCCTAAGCCCTTGCTTCACGACTGGACAGGTCTGATTTTCAGGCTTTGTACGTAGTAGGCACTGGACGCATAGCTGTTTAGTGAACGAATATCTATATTCATACACCTGTCTTTGCACACTATACTAGTCTCGATTCTTTTAGCTGTAAGCAACAAATCCCTGTATACTTATTAAAAACAGTATGGAAGGGGCGCCTGGGTGGCGCAGTCGGTTAAGCGTCCGACTTCAGCCAGGTCACGATCTCGCGGTCCGTGAGTTCCAGCCCCGCATCGGGCTCTGGGCTGATGGCTCGGAGCCTGGAGCCTGTTTCCGATTCTGTGTCTCCCTCTCTCTCTGCCCCTCCCCCGTTCATGCTCTGTCTCTCTCTGTCCCAAAAATAAATGAACGTTGAAAAAAAAATTTAAAAATAGTATGGAAGGGGGAAGTGGTGACACCTACATATGGGAAGTGTAAGGGCCGGCCAGTTTCCATTCTGGCCTTGATTCAGGGACTTGGATGAGGCCGCCAGGATGCTCTCTCTCCATGTCTCCGTACTCTGCTTGCCTTTGCGTTGACTCCATTCTCAGGTTTTTGTTGCATGGTGCAAAATGGCCGGTGGTGTTTCAGACTTACAAGGTCCTTAAGAGTCAAAACTCAGAAGATGAAAAAGTTTCATCCTGTTAATACCAGTATCCGTTCCCCACAGAAGATTCTGATTTGGCCTTGCTTGGGTAACAGACCCAGCCATGAATCCACCTCTGTGGCTGAGGACATGAGTTATTCTAAGCGGCCGCTGGGAATGACATACTCACCCCTCTGGAGGGGAGGCCAGGCCATGTGATTCACTGCTCTAGGTGGGAATGGGGAGATGAAGAAGTAGAACTGTTCTCTGTCATCTGTGGCTTCCAGAAGTTTCACAGTAAGAAATATATGTATATATAAATATACATATATAATATGTATATATATATAATATATATATATATAATATATATATATATATAATATATATATAATATATATATATATAATATAATATATATATATATAATATATATATATAATATATAAATATATATCCATATATATATACGCGTCTATATATGTTATTATACGTATATACGTATATGTATACATATAATATATTAACGTATATAGATGCGTATATATATGTATATATGTATATATATATACAGACGCATATATATGTATATATATACAGACGCATATATATGTGTATATATATATGTATATATATATATACACATATATGTTAATTTTTTAATGTTTATTTTTGAGAGAGAGATATAGCGTGAGTGGAGGAGGAGCAGAGAGAGAGGGAGACACAGCATCTGCGACAGATTCCAGACGCTAAGCTGTCAGCACAGAGCCCGATGTGGGCCTCAGACTCCTGAACTGTGAGATCATGACCCAAGCTGAAATTGGACGCCTAATTGACTGAGCCACCCAGGCGCCCCATAAGAAATACATATTTAACCTTCAACGTTACTTATTTTTTATTAATTTAAAAAAGTTTTAATAATAGCAATTTTTGAAAGAAAACAATGAAAGGCAATGTTAATTTACATGCGGAAATAAAGGACAGTGTTTTTCTATGCAAAGTGCTGATCAGCATCTTTATGGAAAGAAATCATTGAGGTAGTATGCACTAATAGTTTGTCTGGAAATTACCAGCTAGGTCAGTTCTCCCTGGGTACCTTTCAAGCCGTCAACTTTGAATTTAGGAATTGCTGATGTTTGGGCTCAGTGTCCCATATTTTATCTGGTATGTTTTCTCGCAGTCGAAAAAAAAAAAAAGTTAAAGTGCTCCTGTTTGTTGCATCCCTTTGGAATCAATTTATTTTCAGAACGTCATTAAAAGGAAGTTTTGAAAGGAATCATCTACTAGGTGAGATAGGTTTCTGTTTCGTAGGCAATCATAGACTAGCATGTTATGATTAATTGAATATTCTGGTTAATGTAGAGTTAAAAATATTGTTATAGATTCTCCTTCATTCTCTTTATAGAAATAAGGGCTGAAATGATCAAATCATTAATATGTGATTGGGAGGGACTTTAGACACATGTATGTCCTTTATTTTGATCATCGAAGTCAGGCGGCTGTGAAAGCATTTTGGATTTTCTCATTGTTTTGATCAGGGGTTGGCAAGTATTTTCTGTAAAGGGTCAGATAGTAAATATTTTAGGCTTTGCAGCTCATATGATCTCTATCTTCCCTACTCCAGAGGGCAGACAAGGCTGCCATAGACAATAAGTAAACACATGAAAGTGGCTGTGTTCTAATAAAACTCTGTTTGCGAAAACAGGAAGCAGATGCGTTGGCCCATGGGCTATAGTTTGCAGAACACTGGTTTCGATTCAACATGAACAGAAATTATGGTTGGTATTTTGTGGTCGTGGTCAAATGTTGTTTAACTGTTTGCTGTTTACCCGGATAGTGTGGCTTAAACAGAGAGCCCTGGAGGAAGAAATAAGCTCAAGGGGTCCTGGGTGTCTATTTTGACTCTAGCCCAATTACTTGGTCCCTCCAAGATGCAAGTTTCTAACGTGTAAAATGGAGCTAGCAATAACTATTCTACCAGTCTTAAGGAGCTATTTTGAAAAATCAAATAAGGGAATGTCCCGGAAAAGGGAACTGAAACGTAGAAGTTTCTTGTCACCCTAAGGTGTTATCATTTTACCCTGGTGGCATTGCACTTGTCAAAATATGTGAAGAGAAGAGAAGCAGATGTACAAAAACACTCATCATGTGTGTACCCGACGGGGACCCTGTAAGAAACAGATGGACACTTACATCAAGATAGCTTTTGTAGGCTTTTATGAAGACGCCATTTAGAAAGGCATGGGCCCAATGGGAAGGAACTACAAGGGGTAACACCGTGTTTGGGAATGAGCCATCTCGGAGCTTTGCTGGCCTGAGATCGAGAAGGAGGGAGGAATGACAGAGGGCTTCCATGCGACCACTCATGTCCTCTGGTCAAGTGACGCGACTAACAAGACCCTGCGGGGCAAATATCCGGCCCCCACACTCCTTCCTTTTTACTTCCTGTTGACACCTCCAACTGGTAGGACCCAACCGGAAGCCATTACAGGCAGATCAGAAGCTCAGGGTAGGGCAGAATGACAGTTCCGAGACAAGATGGAACCATAACTAGGAGCAGTCCAAGAGGACATGCGTATCTTCTCTGCACGCGTGCACACAGCTTATCGGTGACATTCTGAATGCTGCCATTTCTCTCTTCTTTCTTTGTTTGAATGTTTACGTGTTGTACAGTATTATTACCAATGAAACCCATTTTCAAAATTACGTGTATTAAAGAGAAGACTTACTCGTACGCATTAGAATACTCTGAAACGAAATACAGTTGGTGAGATTTTTTTTAAAAAATAGCCTGTAGATAAATTAGAAAATTTCGTGCAAAAAGGAAACTGGGTGAAATGTTTCCCAATACTTCTCCTTTACCTTTTCATTGCCTTGGTACTACATATATAATTATATTCATGCTGTAGTGAGTGGGAAAGTCTGGTAAAAGTTATAATGGGTTTTTGTAAATGCTTGGCTAACTGTGCAAGCCTCCTCCTCTCTTTTAGTTACTAATAAAAAAAAATCAGGTAAAAATGTAATTAGTGTGTGTGTTTACATCATTTTATCATATTTATCAAATTATCCCAAACTAAAGTGACTATAGTTTTCAACTAGCTTTTATTTTTTATTGATTTATGTTTAAATGATTATTTATTTTGAGAGAGAGAGAGAGAGGAAGGCGGGGAGAGAAAGAGAAAGAGAGTGAGCTGGGTGGGACAGAGAGAATCCCCAGGCAGGCTCCTCATTGTCAGTGCAAAGCACAATTCAGGGCTCGGTTCCACAAACTGTGAGATCAGGACCTGCGTGGAGATCAAGAGTCAGACACATAACTGACTGAGCCACCCAGGCACTGTCAATGAGTTCTTAAAAATAAACTCAAGTTTTAAGAGGAAAAACCTATTTTTAAAAGGTCTATATTAAAAATTGGTTTTGGAAATCCTGACAATTTCCATGCCATGGCCCAGGATAAGCCTCTGGCCATGTCTGGCTGTTATGCTATTTTTTTGTTTTTGTTGTTTAGAGAGAGAGAGGGCATGTACAAGTGGGGGAGGGGCAGAGAGAGAGGGAGAGAGAGAGTCCTAAACAAGGTCCACACTCAGCACAGAGTCCAATATGGGACTCCATCTCGTGCCCATGAGATCATGACGTGAGAGGAAATCAAGAGTCCAATGCCCAACCAAACAAGCCACCCAGGCACCCCTGTCTGCCATGCCTTTAAGTCTATGCCAGAGTCTAGCATTGGGTGGGAGGCAAAACCTGACAATTTGGAAGTTCCTTCAAACCTGGAGATAGCAGGAGCCACGGACTGAGGATGGGAATGGTACGCTGGACGTCGTGGGGTCCTGATTAACCAGAACACAATCATGATTGAGTGTATGTAACCAAGGGAGGAAAGAGGGCTATCACACTTCCACAAAAAGACGCAGAAACAAAAATAGTATCTTCCTAGTCAACTCTTAATTTTCAGAACATTCGAATCACCCAGACTCTACATTCCCTGAACATTTTGATTACAGACAATCCCTTGTACACTGCCTTCCCATTCTTCTTAGCTTGTTAGAGTGAGTTCCAGTTCTACCATTTAGAAAGTATTTCCCTGACCATTGTGATATAAGTAAGGTTGTTATATACATACAGGTCTGAGTACATGGTATAGGTTGATCTCTCTATGTCTTGTTTTAAACAGTAACCATTCTTAGTTATTTGTTTACTTGTTTTTTTTTGTCTGTCTCCCCCACTTGACTGTACATCTGTGACTCATGTCCCATTGTGTCTCTTATATTTAGCTCAGTGCATGATAGAGTGGATGCTCAATAGATATGCTCTTGAATGTGTGAATATTTAATCTACAGGTAGAGGGCCAGTCAGCATGGCAGTCTACTGAACACACATGAGGCTAGAGCAATTGTGAGACTTGCCTGAGGTCTGTCTTAGTAGAGTCTGGAAAGACACTGGGCTTTCTATATTAGCACCTTGCTTTCTTCATTATCATAGACAATGGAGGGTGCTGTTAAAAGTGGCTTGTGGAAAGAATGCATATGTCGCATCCTAAAATATGCAGTGCCACAAATCATGAGGATTGACACACAGACAAAATCTATGTAAATGAGTCACGGATCAAAGATAAACTTGTTAGGAAAGCAGACTTTCCATGACACCAATCTATACGTTTCTGAGGTTTTCACTGCATTATTCATTTATAGAAAGTGTTTGTGAGTCTTGGCATTTACTTTTAAGAAAAGTGTATAATAGATAGACTTTGGCAAAGATTTTTCAAACATACTCTTTTCTGAGGGCATGATTTAGAACACTTTGGGATAAGACAATTTGGCATACATTATTTAATGGGTTTTGGAATCAAACGCCTATGTTTCAAATTCAGGTGTTTTGTGTTATATAGCCTCCCTAACTCTTGGTTTCATTAAGAGTAAAGTTGGAAGGAAAATATGATAAAAATACTTACTTAATTTTTGTTCATGTGTGTGTGTGTGTGTGTGTGTGTATGATGGAGAGGGAGAGAGAGAGAGGGAAAGAAAACAGAAAATCGAGGCAAAAGTGCTCAGTGTTTGGCACACTATTTATGATCGGTTAATACTCTTTTGTTTAAGTTTAGTTACATGAAGTGGTTTTCTAAAGCTTTCTATAGACCATCTATTCATATGAACATATTTCCCTTCCATTCATATCTCTTCTTTCCTTCTTCTGTACTTCACTCCAAAGTACAACCATTACATGACTCTTTTGGGAGAAGGCAGACCACTGTCTCAGAAAAGTTGGAGACAAAACATGTAGCTTCATAAAGCATACGGGTGCTGGTGGTGGGGTGTGGGTGAGTGAACCATAAGTGATCTCATTCCACGAAGTCTTCTTTTAGATTAATTGTCATCTTAGGAAGTACAGACACCAGCGCCCAGCAGGGATTGCATGTTTTTGATTGATGGCATTCTTCAGCCATTCCCGTAACCATCCCCTTCGCTACGTGAGTTATAGGGCCTCTCATGAAACAGGGACAGTCTGTTCCTCCACTCTCTTCAGTCTGAGTTACCCATGTGTTCTTCTCTGGACAAAAGAATGTCAGTGGATATGACTCTTGCAGAGACTTAGGAAAGCTCTCATACGTCTCTGCTTCTCGTCTTGTTCCTCTGCATCCCCACGAGAACATGCCCAGACACAGTTGAGACACATGATGCAGTCTCCCCAGCTAAAGCCATCCTAGGCAGGCTCACTGATGGCCAGTGGACCCCCCCGACGTGTAGGTGGGTCCAGCTGAGAACAGAAGAATATGCAGGCTTCACCCACCCGAAGATTCATGAGCCAAATAAATATTCATTGTTTTAAGCTACTGGGCGTTGGGATAGTTTGTTACTCAGCATTATAGTGGAAATGTAGAACTGATATTGAATATCAGATAAATAGTCTGGAATCCTATGCAGAATCTTCCCAATGGATACCGGATTCTATTATGTCATACCTAAACGGCCTTACGTTGGGTACGGCCCTCCAGACCCCAAACTTGACACTTCTCTCAAAATTGTACTTGTAGTTTTTGAATATAGCATATTACCTCAGTCTTGGGCCCTAGATTCCGCTGCCTGGAAAGATTTCTTGCATTCCCCATGAGTTAAATTTCCATTTGTCTCTTGGTTTTCATTTCAGGGATCATTTCCTTTGGAAAACCTACTTAGATTCATTCAAAGAAGGTTAGGTGACTCTCCTCTGAGTGCCCACAGCCCTCTGTGGCTTCACTTTCCTGGTACTTATGATATGTTAGTGTCAGTGCCTGTTTCCCGGCTTTGCTCCCTGGTATCTATGTTCTTAGAGGGCAAAAAACCATGAGCTTCGTCTTTTGTGAACTATTATAGCCCCAGGACTAAGATAAACGTAATTAATAGAAAAGAGAATGCTGTAGGCTCATCTGCAACTTGGCTATGTTCAACGTGCATAGAACAGGCTTCCACTCTGTGGATCTCCTGTACAGTTTTCACGTAAAGAACAAACACCATCCAGAGTGCGAAAATAAAATTAGAATTTTCGGTTTATAAGTCAATCATCTTAAAAGGGGTCATCGGAATGACGTCTGCAAGCTAGCACATGGACTGGGCTTCAACTTCTCTAAGTTAAAGAAGCTGAAAGAGAAAGACCCTGTTTAGAATTTCCTTTACAAAGAGCCACTTCCAACCCTGGGGTATTATTTTAGGCATTGGATGTACAGAGTTAAAAACAAACAAAAAAAATGAGGGACACAAGCTTCTTTGCCATAAATATCTGTCTCTACATCACCAGGAGAATTCATGAGTCACAGAGTTAGAAATGCATCATCTTACAGCCATAGGATTTTAGAGATGGAGAAAATGATTAGTACGATCTAACCCTGGGTGTTTTGGAAACTAGTGGAGCACATGTTTGATGCCTTATGTCTACTCTGACCCGCTTCTGCCACAACAATTAGAATTCAGCCCCTCCAGGCCTTTCCTTCGGACCCCCTTCCCTTCCGTTTGCTTGAGAATTTAGACCATGAAAATTTGATTTTTTGACCCAACCGTTGAGTTTTCCCTTTCTCACGTTCCAAATAAAGAAAGTAATTCCCCGAAGTTGCGATTGCCTGAGTTAACCCAAATGGTAACGAGAAAAGTAAAATCCAGATCTAGAAACTTGCAGCTTATTCAGTATTTTTTTCACTCTGATGCACTCTCTTTGACCCCTTTCCTCACACATTCCGTTGGGCTGTGCAGAATCTGCATGGCTGGAATGAATACAAGTTGAAGGGGAAGTTAAACCCATCTAAACGTTAAAATGTAGGGGAGATTTAACATCCTTATGTCCTTTGGAATGCTATGGTGCATTCATGGTTCACGTAGCCAGCAAAGGAAAGGTCGGGGTTTAGCTGGTATTCAGCATAAAGTGTGTCGTAACATTGACAGGCTATATTTATACAGTGGTGCTGAAAGATTAAAATAAATATATACCAGTGTGGATCCTCACAAATGTGCACGCTGCAGCTGATAGAGTTAACATCGGTTTTTGAGTTTGTAATTGTTTACACATATGTTGCAAATGGCAGTTTTTCCAAGATATAATAATTTGGCATTTCATCCTGCGGATTTTTTTTTGGAGGAGGAGAATATAATATCTTTAATATCAGGAGGCCTTGATTTCTAGTGAGGGGAAAAAATTAGGACCTGGCTTTCAATCAAGCACTTTTATGAGAATTCCATGTCTCCCCACGTCTTTCTAGGCAGCAAATTTTACTCCTCCAAGTGCTTAAGGAATAAATACCTCATGCTCTCTCCTTTCTCGCAAGGGAGCATACTGTGAATCTAAGGTCGTTGGATCTTCAGGATAATCTATTATTTGTACTCCAAATCGGTGCCCCCATTTCTCTTGTCCCTGGCACCCCAGGGGCCCCAAACTCCTGACAAAAAAAGGTTCAATCCCTCTTCCACTTTCTGCTCGTGTCTCCAAAGCTAATGACACGGTTCCTACATTTCTCTTGAGAATAATGGCGTCCACAAGAACGTGTTATCTCGTTCGAGATGATGTTTCTTTTGGTTCAACTGGTATGAACCTCTCAGCACTAAAAGGGTTGCGTTGTTATGTCCACTGTGGAGCTCTTTCCGATGAGGTCGTTGACAAAGGAGCACATCTGGTAGCTATTCAGGACAGGTCCATTGGATCCCGCTCCCTACAACACGCACTCAGTGTCTCACACGTCCTTCTTATCCTCTCCACGTCCCCGCCTCTCTAGGGGACGCTCTTGAAGAGCTGAGAGTCTTCAGTTTTCTTCCTTTGCATTGAGTCTTAAGCCTGATCATCCAGGGAGCATTCCTCTTTCTAAGCAGCCGAGTGTATTTCATGCATGTTGTACCTCCGGTAACTTCATCGACATCCAAGAGCTCCTGAGACCCTTCTCTGGTGTTTTATGTTGGCGATTTTTCCCCCCAGGTCAAGTGTCTGCATTGACATTGTAATAATGTTCTGGAGATAACGTTGATATATATATATATATATATATATATATATATATATATATATATATATATTCTAAACAATCTCTTTCTAGACTACTTTTCCAACCTAACATCCCTGTTGTTGTTGTTGTTGTTTTATTCTTTCCAGTTCTCTATCTATATGTTATGATTCTCCACATTCATTTGCAGGAGGTATTTTGTTTGCCTTTACTCCTGGTACTCCCAACCTAAAATGCCTTTCCTGGATTTTCCACTTATTAAAATATATTTAAGTGATGGGGCTCAGTAGATATGAGATGGGCTCATATCCCAGGAGATATGAGCAAACACTGCCTCATGTATCAGTCAGAAATAATGGTTTCCTCCCCTATACACCCACCGTATGCTACTTACATTGCTGGGAGTTTGTTTATCCCATTATGTACGGTTATTTGTGTTGGGTGTATATTCATATTTATAACATACACAATATGTATATATATATACATATATATACACACACATATCTTTAACATTTAATATTACGTATTTATGTTAAAAATGTCTATAATATTATCATGGATTCACACAAGTCCTTAAAACAGGAGACTCTCAAAAACTGTTAAACAAATGGATATTTTGTGGCAGGTCATTGAACAAATTATTGTATTTCAAGTCAACTTGATTGGATTATTTATTTTAATGTTTATTTATTTTTTTAAACTTTTTTTAAACATTTTATTTATATATGAGAGAGAGAGAAAGAGAGAGAGAAGGGGAGGAGAATAGAAAGAGAGACAGAGAATCCTAAGCAGGGTCTGTCCCCCATCCCTTCTAGTCATGCATTAAGTGCATTAAACGATTTTCCCAGGGGAACCTCTGCAGAGCCTGGCAGTCCTGAGACTGGCTGTCAGGTACCCTTACTCTCCACCGGAAACCTCAGAAGAGGTCCAGTGAAACACTGTTTATACAATGAAACAAAGGGTTTCATGGACACACACATTTGGGAGATTCTGGGTTATGCAATGTATAATAGGTTTCTTTGCAGCAGACCTTCTCAGGGCCTTAATTTACTGCACCAAGCAGCTCTGTGAGTCTCCCAGAGGGCAGCACATAACTTCAAAATTTTTTCAGAGTAATTTGTGACTGGGAATCAGTGTTTCGCAGGACTCACTTGGGCTCCGTTGCACCACACTGTGCTTTTTCCTCTAATTTGTACACTACTTCTCTGTACGTTTGGTGAAAAAAGAAGGTGAGATCTCTTTACTGTCAGATGGACTCTAAGCTAGCAAGTAGTTATTTCTTTGGGCTTTAACTTTCCCATCCATAAAACAAAGGACCTTGTAAAATGGCTTTCCTCTAAAGATTTCATGTTCTATGCTAAATGTTGTAAATGTTGTATGAGGAAGGGAACCATATCAGGATACCTCGGGGTTGAGTTCTGGCTCTGTCACTGTCACTAACAAGCTGACCTTGACATTTTTAATTGATGCACAATGACATTGAACTGCATGGTCTGGTCCAGTGCAACCTGTTTGATGGGCTGAAGGCTGCATGATGCTACAGAGACTAGACTAGTCCTGAAAAGGTGAAATGAAAAACATAAAGAAATATACAAAATGGTGCATCCAACCTCAGATAAAAGTGAGGCTACTAATGTTTAGAATAATTTGCCTGTGTAATAGGAAAGAAAATGGTGGTGGCCCTTTTTTTCTGAGAGGGAGGAAAGGAGAAAAGAATACAGGAAATCAAAGGTAGGCGTGTAAATATAAAGGGGAAAAGTCAAGCTGCTGCTGTTTGAGGTGCGTTGGCAACTTTTGGAATTAACTCCTCTTTATCTCCTTTAAAGTCACAAATTTTGCAACATGAAAAGACAAAATAAGAAAGTGTAACACCTTTACGTGATTGAGGTGAAACTCTAACACAATTAAAACATATATTATCAATTCAAATGACTTAGCTGAGAAAAACCAGGCAAATCAATGTCTAAAGTATAAGCTAATAAACTAGAGATTTTGCCCAATGCATAGTTACTAGTTTTGTGGAATGGATGTTGTTCCCTGATTACAAAGTAGTAGTACAATGTTCATTAAAAAGATTAGATGGTACAAAAAATAAGAAAATGAAAACTATGTGTATTCTCATGAATATGCATTGTTAATATTTAGTTATAAATACTTAGGTTTAGTTGTGCCCATTTTAAAATAAATTCTACATACTATGAGTATCCCATTGATAGTACATACTATTATTAAGATTATTATTATTATTAAAATTTTTTAAAATGTGTATTTATTTTAGTTTATGGTTTTTTTAAATTACATTTTTGATCCACGTCGGAGGATTTTTGTTCATGATAAGGAGTGAAGTAAAGATAGGCGTCAGGGCGCCTGATTGGCTCAGTTGGTTGAGTGTCAGACTTTATTTAGCTCAGGTCATCATCTCGTGTCAGGATCCCTGGTTCGCAAGTTTGAGCCCCGCATCGGGCTCTGTGTTGACAGCTTGGAGCCTGGAGCCTGCTTCGGATTCTGTGTCTCCCTCTCTCTCTGCCCCTCTCCTGCTCATGCTCTGTCTCTCTCAAAAATAAATAAAACATTAAAAAAATTAATAAAAAACCAACAAAAGGCCTTTTAGAATAAGGAAACCACATTTTTATGAAGTTAAATCCATCAATATTGTTTTTTACAGTTTCAATTCTCAAAGAAAACTACTTTCTTCTACTAATTTTATGAATGTATATTTTACTTTGTTTTCCAAGAATTACTTGTAGTAAAAGGCATGAAAAAGAAGTTAACTTTTTTTTTGCCAGTATTTACCAGTTATGTCAGGATCATTTATCCATTTTTCTCCCACTGATTTCACATGTCGTGATTCTTGTACAATAGAGTTTCTTTCTATTCATTGTGTTCTATTTCTGTGCTGTTATTGGAACTTTGAGATTACTATGGATTCATAATATATTTTGATATCTGATTGTGTTAATCATAAATAGCTGATAAAGTTCTTCTCACTATATTCCTTTTTTTCTGAATGCTTTTGGCTATTTTCATATTTACTTTTAGATGCATTTCATTATCTTTTTGTTGATATCAGTATATAAATGTATTTGGGCAAGAATAACACGCATTATTAGATATTGACACTTTAATGTCCTATTGGGCTTTCTGAGATATAATAGGGAAGTTCTTAGAAATAAATAGAAACTTATAGAGGTAAATCTCCTTGCTTTAGCTCAATGATCTGTCTGAAGAAACGCAGAGGACCTTTATAACGTTATTTCTGGTATCTTTGGAGACGTTTTTGAACAACAAGAAGCCATCTTCTAATTACTTGTGTTTCCTAAAATTCCATGACCATCATCACAAAATTTTTAAGACCTATTTGGACATTAACGAAGGGGTAGCTGTCTCCAGAGCTGTTAATGAATAGATCAGTTTTCGAAGAGGAACTTATAACCAGTCCCTTTTGAGGTCTACAAGAGTCAGGAATGTAAGAGAATAGTACATTCACTCCAGCATAACAGCAAGAGTCAGTGTCAAGGACTCTGGGTCGACATATCATAGAATAACACAGACTATTACTAACACTCAGCTTGCATCATGGTCACAGCCTTTCCCCCTCCCTCCTCCCTTGCAGACACATCCCCAATTCACAGGTCTTCTTGTGGTTCAATTTAGTTTGCCTTGCAACACATCTTTCTTATGATAACCACCTTAAATAGAAAAGAAAACACAAAAGCGAGCGAAGGGTTTCATGGAAACTGAATAAAGTCTGGAAGGCCACGTGCCCCAGGGTTAGCAGCATGGTATACTGAAAGAATCATGTCCAACAACCAATGTTTGTAGAAACTAATGCCGCCTTTTACTTATTTTCCAAAGAATTTTAAAGTGGACTCAGGAAATAATCCCAAACTCAACTTCTTAAACTCCTTTTTCCTCTGTTCTTCCATTCCCTGAAGCCCAAAGGCTTCTCAAATTCAGTGACACTGAATTGGAAAAACATTCTCACCAACAATGTTTTTTCACTAATAACCTTCCGTGCATAATGTCTGTCTCCTCTTTTCTCACTTTTTTGTACTCACTTTTCTTTTTCTTACTTTTTCATTTCCAGTCCTTTCTATGCTCCTAAGTTTGCATCGTAGGACTATTTTTTTTTTTATTGAAGTATCATGGATGTATCACATTATATCAGTGCTTTAATATTTGCATATATTGCAAAAATGATCACCAACGATAAGTCTGGTTAACACCCATGATTTTATAAGCTAACCAGACTTATCTCGTCTTGAAAAAGTAAAGGTTGGGGATAGGAGGAAGGGGTGTGATGAGCAAATACAAGATTCTCCTTGACAGATGGAATGGCAGGGCAGAGATAGTTCAAAGCTAAGAAAACTTGCATATTAAATCATTTTGTCACTGTCACATTTGTACAGATTAATAGAATCCTGTCTAAGTCAAGTTGTGCAATTAAGACTGGCATCTGTCGAAGGACAAAGGAATTAATAATCATTGCGATCTTTGATTTAAGGAAAGGATTGAGGTTTTTCTGCAGCACAACTTGGGAAGAAATAAGACAAATAAAAGATAGGAAGAACTTTTAATAGCTATCATTTAGTAAGTGATTACCACATTTGACACCGTGGGCTAAGCACTTTATGTCCCAAACAACAAAACTTTGTGTCAGTATTTGTTCTTAATCCAATTTTTCAAGGACAAAGCAAATAATCCGAGCTTTAATTGAGTTGTGTCAAAGCACAGAACTAGCAAGTGGTGAATCGATCTTTCATTGGATGGTCTCTGGTGCCACATTTATAATGATTCCAATATACGCCAAGATAGGCAGAATACAGTCAAAGTAGGAAATGGAAAAGTAAAAGCAATGGAGAAAAACTGTATACTCTTTCCAGTACAGAAACTGTTTTTAATATATTTTAGTGAAATGAATGAATAAATTCAGAGGCAAATTTCCTAAGCGTTCATACTCTTATTTTATTTTATTTTATTTTATTTTATTTATTTTATTATTTATGTTCTAGCTGGTTTTCAGTTCATTTTTTTCATCTCACTATATTTTATGAAGCATTAAAAGCTACCTTAAATTGCATTTGTAAGGATGAACGGTTGTAAACAATTATATACAGCTTTGACAAATCACGTGACTCAATTCGTGGAGCATAATTCAGAAGTGTTTACTGTTGCATTATTTCTAATTTTTACATTCCCTTGAACCCTGCTGAAGAAGTTTTGCGAATCAAGTGCAATCCACTTAAGGCTCTTCCCCAGGATTTCTGAGAAAATCCCACAGCATGGTAAATTCCCCGTTGGAATAGAAGCTCGTGTTATTCATAATCACATATTTGGGTATAATCAGGTCAATACGTAAGTGACTTTGAATGTGATCTATCGTGTCCCTATTTGCCTTCAAAGGTTCAGCAAAGTCTCTTTTCTCTAGAGACAGTCCAGTCAATATCTATGACTTGCACAAGCCAGAAATGTGACATTTAAGGCACCAAGTGCCATGGAAGTATGGATTCCCTTCTCATTTGCATACTGCACCAAGATTAGCAGTCATAGCAAAGACGACCCCACGTGGAAAATCCTTCCTCCCGACTGTAGGCTGGACTTAATCTTCCATTAGTTCAATACAAATTATTCCTGAGAAATTCCCCCTGCAATTACCTGATTAGCAATCCCAATCGCTTCTCCCTGTTTCCAAGACCTTGATTAAATGATATCCCCTCCTGATTACTTTATCAAGTCCAGCTACTATGGATTATTGACAGCTCTGTGTTAACGGTCTTGTTTCTTTGGCAAGCCGCCAGGCAAATTGGAAAGCAGCTGTTTCTTGAGATGGGGAGAGGAGAAATGCCGATTAATACAGTCCTTATGGCTCCGGCAAACTGACAGACCAGTAGCTGACCTTGAAGGGCCTTGGTGGCTGTTATGTGTTTGACATCCCTTCGGATCACCAAAGATTGAGAACTAGATAGCAGGGGTGGTTGATACCCTGATCGAACCCCATCACGTTACAGCTGGTAGGAAGCAGGCATATTGTGGGTTGTTGTGGAGGTCTGCTTGATGGAGGAAATGAACGGCTTTAGCCCACCTCTCACAGTTCTGACTGCACAGATTGTCCAGAGCTACAAGGCTTAACTTGACTTTTGTCTTACTTTTCTGTGGAGCTGAAATCATGTGGAAAGGCTGCTGAACATGCTGATTCTTATCAAATAGTTCCATACAGCAGGGATGGCTATCTCTTTGTATATCTTACTTACAGACTCACGGAGGCTTTGGCATGTGGCCAGGGATGATTTAAATATACATATATTTTTAAGTTTATTCATTTTTTTTGAGAGACAGAGCATAAGTGGGGAAGAGGCAGAGAGAGAGGGAGACGCAGAATCCGAGGCAGGCTCCAGGCTCTGAGCTGTCAGCACAAAGCCTGATGCGGGGCTCGAACCCATGAACCGTGAGATCATGGCCTGAACTGAAGTCGGACATTTAACTGACTGAGCCACCCAGGCACCCCTAAATATCTTTTTTAATCATCCTCCCACCATGATCTTTAAATATAGATTAGTTTTCAGTTGTTTTTTCTTCTCTTTCAAAATATGAAGTTCCTTTTGATGTCCTGTCTTTTCTTTTTTTTTTCTTTTTTTTTTTTTTCCCATTCCAACTGGTCCTTTAATCTGAATCTTGTGGAAGGCGGGTAGGCGAAATGTTCAGAAAGAAGGCATGAGATGAGTGAATATTATTTAAATATAAGGATGTCTGCTTTTCCTTGCACTTCAACTACCTTTTCTCTTTTCTTCTTTTCTTTGTGCTGTTTATATAAACTTTATTTCAAAACATTTTTGGATTTCAAGAATTAAAGGTAGAGAGTTTCTGCACACCCCACACCCTGTTTCCCTTATTCATAGCCAAGTCAGTATGGAATATTTGTCATAATTAATTAACCAAAATTGATCAGTTATTACTAAATAGTTTATTCGGATTTCCTCAGCTATTACGTAATGCCCTCTTTCTGTCCCAGGATCCCATCCCACATGTCACACCATATCTAGTTACCATGTATCCTTAGGTTTCCCTTGGCTGGGAGTTTCTGTCTTCCTTTGTTTTTGATGACCTTGATGGTGTTGAGGCATACTACTCAGGTAATTTTGTAGACGTCCCCTACCAGTAAAGAGTGATTTTATCGTGAAGAAACCTAACAAACATACCTCAAGCCTGATGAACAAGGTCAACATCAATCGTTAATCGTTATAAAGCTTGTGGGTAGTATGTGCCCTTGATATGATGTAACGAGAATGGCACTTTATGTGTGTGGTTTCCTTCCCCAAAACCCATTACCCCCATCTAGCCATGAGAAAAGATCTGAGAAATTAAAAGACTTTCTACAAAATACTTGAACAGTGGAACTAACAACCGTCAAGGTCATTAAAAACTAGCTAACTAATTTAATTAATTCATTAATTCATTAATAAGGAGAGAGAATAGACAAGTCTCCTGGACAAAAGAATTTTAAATAATTTATGTAATCCTTCCTATGAAATCATGAATATTTATTTTACACTTTGGGTTAGAGTCCCATACCACTGTATTTATTTTGTTGCTTATATTCTTGCAAATTTAACTCTTGTAGCCTTTTGATATATCCCCATCATTATGAATGGTTTATTTATTGATTTATTGATATTTATTTATTTATTTATTTATTTATTTATTTATTTTTGGAGGGGGGGATATTTTACTCTGAAAACATTTTTAGTGGTGGTAAGGTACACGTAACATAGAATATACCATTTTAACCATTTTTACGTGTGTACCTGTATAGAGTTAGGTATATCCACATTGCTGTGCAACCAATCTCCAGAACTTTTCATTTTGCAAGACAGAAACTCTATGTCCATTAAACAACTACTCCCTCTTTCTTCTTTCTCCAGCCCCTGGCAACCACCATTTTCTTTTGACTTTTATGACTTTGACTACTCTAGATGTCACATATAGTATGCCAATAGTATCATGCAGTATTTGTCTTTTAGTAACTGGTATGTTTCACTTAGCATATTACACTCAAGTTTGATCTATGCTGTCGTAGCGTGGGTAATTTTCTTTCTTGTTAAGGCCGAGTAATATTCTCCTGTATGTATATATCAAATTTGGTTTATCTATTCATCCATCAATGGATACTTGGGTTACTTCCACCTTTTGGCTATCGTGAACAAACCTGCTATGAACATGAGTGTACAGATTTCTCTTCCAGACCCTACTTTCAATTACTTTGGATATATGACCAGAAGTGAAATTGCTGGATCATATGGTAATCTTATTTCTTCTTTTATATTTATTATTATTATTATCATTATTATTAGCTTAAGGAACTCCCATATTGTTTTCCATAGTGGCTACCCCATTTTACATTCCCATCAATAGAGCACAAGGGTTACCATTTCTGTACATCCTTGCCAAACTTGTTATCTTCTGTTTTTGTTTTTGTGTTTAGTTTTATTTACTTTTTTGTTATTTGATAGTAGTCATCCTAATGAATGTGAGATGATATCTCATTGTGGTTTTGATTTGCATTGTGCTAATTAGCATGTTTATTGGATATTTGTATATCTGTTTAGGGAAAACTTTACAAATTCTGGGTATTAATCATTTATCACATATATATGACTTGAACAGAATTTGTCCCTTTCCATGGGCTACCTTTTAAGTCTGTTGACTGTGTCCTTTGATGTACCGTCATTTTAAATTTTGCTGTGGTCTAACGTATCTATCTTTACTTGTGTTGCCCATTTTTTGGTATCGTATCCAAAAAATCATTGTCAAATCCAACATTATGAATTTTTCCCCTATATTTTCTTCTAAGGTACTTATAGTCGTAGCTGTTATATTTAGCTCTTTGATCTATTTTGAGTTCATTATTATATATAGTGTAAGGTAATGATCCAACTTCATTTTTTTGCATGTATATATGCAGTTTTCCAACATGATTTGCTAAAAAGACTGTCCTTTTCCCATTGAATGGCCTTGGGACCCTTGTCAAAAATAATTTGACCATATATGTCAGGCCTTATTTCTAGCCTATTTTTTTTTCTATTTCTTTGGTCAATATGTTTGTCTTTATGGCAGTGCCACAAAGTTGTTTTGACAACTGTAGCTTGGTAAATACGTTTTGAAATCAAGAAGTGTGATAGCTCCAACTCTGTGCTTTTTCAACTTTGGCTATTCCATATGAGTTCTACCGTAGATTTTTCTATTCAGCAAAAAAACATCATTGGGATTTTGATAGGTATTGCATTAAATCTGTAGATCACTTTGACATCTTAACAATATTGACATCTTAACAATATTAAGTCTTCCAATCCATGAACATGGGATATCTTTCCATTTATTTGCATCTTCTTACTTTCTTTTAGCAATGTTTTGTAGTTTTCAGGGTATACGTCTTTTGTCTCCTTGGTTAAATCTGTCCTAAGAATTTAATTCTTTTAATTCTATTGTAAATTGAATTTTTTCCCTCAATTTTATTTTAGATCGTTCTTTGTTAGTGTATAGAAATATGTTGATTTTTGTGTCTAATAACATTGAATTCTAATTTAACTCATAGCTTCAGAAAACAAGTATAGAATTTTAAGATCTATTTTGGGACCTATTAGTTTACCTGAAGAGGAATTTATAACCTCAGTATTTGGAGTTCAGGTTTCTTTCACTCACATATGTGACTCAGCAGCTAATTTATTTGAATGGGTTTTTGATTTAAGGACTTTCCCTCTTAAACCACCTTGCTTTCATTCTCATGAGAGTGGATATGCTTGTCCTTCTGGGTAATGGGGAAAAGAAGAGACAAGATTAGTTTCATCTTGCGGGGCAGATTTCCTGAGATAGCGATGGCGTCACTGCTACTGACGGGAAGCCTTGTGTCATATGAGCCAATTAGAATTTACTTAGTTGCTAGGAATATGGTTTTGAGGCTAGAGAACTCTGGTTTCACTCTAACTCCGAGATTTGCTAGCTGTGAAAACTCGCCGAATTACTTACTATCACGAAGCCTTAATATTATTATTTATTGAAATAGTGAAAATGCCAATACCTACCTCCTAAAACTCTTATGTGCATGACTCTTAGCACAAGCATGTGGAGAACAATGCATTGCATTAATTGGTGTCACGTTTGTTGCCTGATCCATTTCCAGGTAATGCAATAAATTTAATGTTTAACACTAGAGTTTTTCGACTTCGCTATTACCGAGTGCAGGTGAAAGAAATATTGTTGGCAACTGGAAAATACAGCAGTACTAGTGGTTTTCTTGTGAGGGTGGTGGAAACGATTTGCACCGGAAGATGTGACCAGGTAGACACATTTCCTAGTCTTACCTTTTTACTTGGAAGTTGGTTGAGAAAGATCGGCCGAGGCAAGGGAGCCCAACAAGGGCGCCGCATGTCACAGGGGACAGAACGTGATGTGTGGGGCAGCATTCATCATCTATGATGACTAGAAATTCAGATACCAAATTTCACAACCTGGCTCCAGTCCAACCCTCCTGAACGCGTGCCTGAATCCAAATAGCATCGTTAACGAGAAAAGCACAGCAAAACTGTGAAATGTGCAGTTTAATGAACTTCCCAAATATAGGGCCTCAAAAAAACCCAGCTCTAAATGAAATAAATAAACGTGTGCTAAATGAAACTCTATCTTCCAACACTCTGAGAGCCACTTGTCCAGAAGTCCTCCTACAGCAAATATGCTTGGGATTTTCTTAGCGAATGTGTATCGCTTCAGATGAAAATAGTTGAAATGGAAACAAGTGGGCAAAAAAGGAGAATTAGAGAAGTGAACAGATGGTGTGTAAGAATAATGATGATCCAATTGCACCATCTTATAAATGAGCTATCACAGAATCTCGGAGGAGCTTCTGGCCAAACACTTGAACATAATGGAGAAAAGCCCTGCTTGTATCTCCCCTCCTATTTTTTTTTTCTTTCACCATTTAAGAAAGTTGCAAACAAATGAAGCAAATGACAGAGAGTGTAACACGGAATACCTCCTCACGCAATGCAAATCCTTCGTAACGTCCTCCGCTGGAAATTTAAAAAGTCTAGGCGGCCCTGGGTCAGAATGAGAGGTTTAGACACGGTTTCTGTGGAACTCACAGCATAAAGGGTTCCTGGTCTCTCAGGCAAGCCATGAATTTCACCTCCCTCTGCGGCGGTATGTTCTTCTGGCATCTTTTCTAATTTCCTCAACTTGTCGGTGGAAATCGCTTCAAACCACTTTGTTATCTCTCTCAGATGTTCTCACTGAAACCGAAATAGATAGGTCACCTGCCATCATTTAACAGTTGTTAAGAGCACTTCTGTGAGAACTTCGGAACGTAATTTTGCATTCGGTCCCAGTCCTTTCTGCGAGGTTGAAACACTAGCAGAAATATTTGCAAGAGCCCCGAGATTATTTTATGAGTTTGAACATCAAATTAACCTCCGTTCTGTTCAGCAAATATTTCCAGAACATCTACAGCCATCGTCAGACCTGAGCTCTGCAGCAGGTCCGCACATTCTCGGGGGAACACTGAAATTTGCACGCGTAGACGAATCTGTTGAGCCTAAACCGTTCACACCAGCAAGGGTCAAGGGGAGATATCAATGCTTATTTACAGCTGAGTCTTTAGTTATAAGAACTGACACAATCAGCTGCCTGCAATATTTAAGGATGAATTCGGAGAATTGCTGCAAAAAAGTGTTTCTCAACTTTAGTGTTACTGAGCTCGTGGTTCGGTTCTTCGGTGGAGGGAGCTATCCTGCGCATCGGAGGATGCTTATTAGCGATATTGGCCCCTACAAACTGGATGCTAATAGCACGCCCCCGCCTTGGAAACAACCAGGATTGTCTCCTGAATTTTCCACATGTCTCCCAAGGGGCAAAATCAGCCCTGGTTGAGATGCTGCTGTAAAATATGCATCTGTGTTCCTCAAAGAGTTTCGATTCAGTGGGAAAAGAAATAGCACACATATTAAGTGGTTAAGTCAATAACAGTGCTAAGATGATCCGAGGCGGAGTGGGCTAGACCAAACGCGCTGTGAAACTTGAGAAACAATCCTTAAGTCAACTGAATTGGTTTCTTACGCGGAGGACATCTGATAGCCCCCCTTCGCAGAACTCTCATTCTGTAAATACGTTTTCATTCTCATAAAATGGTCATCAACTGTTTTCAGTATTACCCATTGATTAACAATTACCTTTCAGATGGTATTGAGTAAGCAGAAGAATTATGGTACTAGGGTTTCTAGCCAAATCGTCTATTTGTTGTATGATGTCTTTGATTTTCTGCCTATGCTATTTTTTTCCCCAAAATTCTGAGTTGTGAATCCAAGTAACATAAATTGGTGGTAGTACATATGGTACCTCTCTTTGATTGGAAATGATAACGTCAAATGTCTACTATTAAAGGAGATAGCTCGTAGAGTCTAGAGCTCATGCCAAGAAAATAGTGAGTAGTCACTGACATCAGTGACATTCCATCAGCACGATTATGCATTATTCATCCATTAAACATTTATTGAGGATTTCTCATGGCCGACATTGTCCTTCTGACCCTCCTTGTACTTTGAGGGCAGAGTCTTGCCCTTGTGAAAGATGGAGACCGTAAGACACCCGATTCCTTGTATGCTGAGAAAATAAGGCATACGATGCACACTTGAGTCCCTGAAAGGAAAGCGGCAAGACTGGTGGATGTTAAGATTTCTGGGAACATTTTTGACTCCATGGTGGATCAACAACAACAACAGCAAGTGTTAGAAGTAACTCTCTTTCTTCTCTTTGGTCATGGTTTTGTGAGGATGTAATGTCTGGAGCTGCAGCAGCCGTCTTAGGCTGATGAGGAGACAGCCAGAGAAGGACAGCAATACTTGTTGAATGGCAGAAATGAAAAATCAACAGCCCAACGTCCTTGGTGACATAACTGAATGGCTGAATTATTTAACTCTGGTTTCGCCTGCCATCATACGTCTTGTCAGGGAAGATTATTGATGTGCTTGTAGGAAAAGCCTCCACTGGCAAGATTTTCTGTGAATTGCAACTAATTTTTTTTCCGATAATATTTTCTACTATATTCAAGATGCAACGTGGGTGAAATTAAAAACCAACCAATCAAACAAACATATTGACACATCCTATCGTCAAAACTTGCATTTAGACATTGTTATGGCCATTCTGTTTCCACGATTAATGAGTATGTCTTCAGAGTAACCCTCAACCTCGAGTGGACACAGAGAACACAACATTTTGTCAACTTGATCCTACTGTATTTCTTACAGGTTGAGTTGTGTTCCCTCAAGTTGGTGTATCGAAGTCCTAACACCCAGTCGTTCAGAATGTGACCTTATTTGGCGATAAGGTCCTTACAGGAGTCATCAAGTGAAAGGGAAGTCACCAGGTTGGGCCTTGGTCCAATTTTACTGATGTCCTTATAAAAAGGGGAAGTGTGGATGCAGCAAAACGCAAGAAGAAAGAAGAGAAGACCATGTGAAGAGACATAGAGAAAAGAAAGTTGTCTAGAAGCCAACCAGAGAGATCTGGAACAGCTCCTTCCCTCACAACCCTCAGAAGGAAACAGCCCTGCTGGCCCATTGATTTTAGATTTCTAGCCTCCAGAGGTGTGAGGTAATATGCATATGCTGCTCAAACCACCCCCTTTGTGGTGGTTTGCACCACAATGTGTGGTGGCACATTCTTTTGGCTCTGCTTTCAAAGTTATTAGAGTTTCTCTCTTTCTCACTCCCTCCACAGCCACAACCCTAGTCAACATCGCAAAGAGCTGGTCTCTTTGACCATTGCAGCCTCTATCAGAGTAAGCAGATTCATTGTGTTAAAATATAAGATGGGTCATGTCATGATCCTGTTCAAAATCTCCAGTGCCTTCCATAAGACTCAGGTGAAAACCAAAGTTACCGAAAATACCCTATTGCTTTTCTCTTAGTATGCTTTCGCTTGGCTGGGGCCATGATGGCATGTTGGTTGTTCTTTGAGCTTCCGGGCATTTGCCTTTGAACTTGTTCTTTTGCTTGAATAATTGTATCTCCCAGATATTTGCTTGACTCCTTCTTGCCTCCTTCAGATAATTCATTGGGAGAAAATCTAATTTTTAAATGAGATGTTTTCTGACTATTTATGTATGTATTTGTTAAATGTTTGTTTTTATTTTTTTTATTTTTTTAATGTTTATTTATTTTTGAGACAGAGAGAGAGAGACAGAGCATGAACGGGGGAGGTCAGAGAGAGGGAAACACAGAATCTGAAACAGGCTCCAGGCTCTGAGCTGTCAGCACAGAGCCTGACGCGGGGCTCGAACTCACGGACCGCGAGATCATGACCTGAGCCGAAGTCGGCCGCCTAACCGACTGAGCCACCCAGGCGCCCCTAAATGTTTGTTTTTAGATATCATGAGCAGTCGGGGGTGGGGGGGCAGAGGAAGAGAGAGAAGGGGACAGGGGATCCAAAGTGGGCTCTGTGCTGACAGCAGCAAGCCCAGTGCGGGTCTTGAACTCATGAACCATAAGATCATGACCTGAGCCAAAGCTGGGTATTCAACTGACTGAGCCATCCAGATGCCCCAATGACTACCTATTTAAATGTGCACCTGTTTCCCTCTCCTAAGCCTAGGCAAATCTCACTTCCTTCCTGAATTATTATTTGGTCTAGTAGCATTTGTTGCCATTTATTGTTTTCTTTTTTCCCTTATTTTTATAAAAAAAAATCAATGTCTCTTATTATAATGCAGTATTTACAGAGGCAAGGGTTTGTTTGTTTTTTTCTACTTTGCTTTCTGCTTTGTCTCTAGTGCCTGTAGTCCTAAGAAACACAGATACTTAAAAACTATTTGTACGATAAACACATGACTGAACAAGAACTCACGTTACCACCATTTATTACAAAACTAGGAGTTCCAGGAAGTTTGGAATCATCAAAAAATTCTTATGCTTTGTAGCATGTTAATCGTAGCTTTGAAGATTAAAATTCCTTGCAGGATATGTGTGGTGTTTTAATGCCAGTGAATAAGTAATTAAGTGCTTACTGTGTAAATCTCTGTCACATAAGCTCACAGCACCAAATTTAAGACATATTAGGAGCTTAGAAAAGTTTTGTTTAGGGAGTGAAACCAAAAGCACTATGCTTTATTATCTTAAATATGACTCCGTGACTCTCTGAGTGGCTCAAATAAATGAACCTGATTATTCTTATTGTTTTTCCCCTTTATTCAGGGCTTGTTCCCAGCACCATGGTTTTGAAAGTTATCTGGGTGGAGAGCTACCTTAGTAAATAGTTTCCAATCTTTCTTGATGCAAATAACAGACTTAACTTTTGTTGCTACATAGTTATAATCTCACTGGAGGAGGTAACATAAAGTAAATCCATTTCTATTTTAGATTCTTCCAATAATGTGAGTGTTTGAGACCCTCTGAACAGAACATGAATAAAAATATATTCCTTTGATTTCTAGAAGATACAATATATAGACATATTTAACATATCAACTGTAAACATTTTGTATAAAAGCTGCATATGTACCTTTTTTATCTGTGTTATGCTTGATAGAGATTTAGACTCTGTGATTTTCAGCTGTGTCAATTACCCAGAATCAACCATCAGAGGGAATTTCCTGTGGAATTCTGAGCATGGTCATGAACTCAGGTTAATTTACATGCAAACCATCAAACACAGGTGCTTTTAAATTTTTATTTATATATTTTTTAAAAGAACTTGTAGGATCAGAAAATCTACAAGGGCCTATCCTCACTCCTGAGTTTAAATCATACCTTAAGAAAAAAATCTATACCTCACTTACGTCATTCTTGGAAAGGTACATTTATTTTGTTGTTGTTTAGTTCTTAGTGGATACGGGTGGGCAATGTCAGAAGGAGGAAAAAAGAAAAACATATTTCAAGGTTATATGCCAAACACAAAAGCAAACTTGTAAACTACAGACTTCTGGCAACTAACAGCCCTGGAAATTCTTGCCAAATATCTTGTTTTTTTTTTTTTAATTTTTTTAATGTTTATTTATTTCTGAGACAGAGAGACAGAACATGAGTGGGGGAGGGGCAGAGAGAGGAAGACACAGAATCCGAAGCAGCTCCGGGCTCTGAGCTGTCAGCACAGACCCGGACTCGGGGCTCGAACTCACAAACCATGAGATCATGACCTGAGCCGAAGCCGGTTGCTCAACTGACTGAGCCACCCAGGTGTCCCTCTGGCCAGATAACCTTGTAATGAAAAATATTGCAACTCTTTTTATAGTAAATTTCTATAGAGTCTTAATGGAGAGCTCTTTGAGAATGTCTCTCCTCTCTCTAATACGTAATTTCAAGACCATGCCTTTTGTGTGATAATTAGTAATGCAGGGGCAACCATTCCCTTTAATTTTTTCTACAGGCTGTTGCCAGACTAATCATCTTCAAACCCAGTTGCTCTCAAATCTTCAATAGCTCCCCATTGCTTATAGAATACAATCCAAACTTCTTAGCTTGGTACACTTGACCATGGAGTTCAGATCCCCAAGAAGCGACTATGAGATGAGGGTTCTTGTGCTAGTAAAGGATCAAGGAGATGTTCCCAGCAGAAACCAGTAAGGAAGAGAGGGAAGCGGAGGAGGGCCAAATGAAGAAACTAAGGACAGATGTGCTTTAGGCTCACATCTAGCCTCCAGCTGATCCCACGGGAGCTCTGGAGTACAAATGCGGTTGGGGTTTACCCATCTGGAGGGCAAGGAGACTGCCTCTTTTCCTTTGTCTCAGCAGCTCCAGGCCACCTTGGGTGGAGCAGGTTGCAGGTCCCAGGCATCACCAGCTGAGGCAGCTCCCTTCAGGCATGGGTGATTTGCAAAAAATGGTATGGCTATGAGCCTTTGTCACAACACTCGTGGCAGCTGGGGGTACGGGTGCACCAGCCCCGGGAAGGGATTCTGGGGCACTAACAGGAACCAGGACATAGGCTTCTATGACCTGGCTTCCATCTTTTATAACATCCGCCCCATTTATCATCATGTGACGATACGATGATGCTGGAAAAGGCCTCCGACCCTTCACAGTTCCAAGACGAAGCCCGCAGAATCCACCCCCACTCCTCCTGTAACTAGCCCACGGATTAACTCTGGGGCCTGCCGCGGGGATTGTTTTGTACACAAGTGAACTAAATCCCCCTGCTGGAATCATTTTTGTTGGGTATTTTGTTCTTTGCTGCCGAAAGCACCTTGCACTCCCTTTTGTAGCGCTTTCTGGTTAAGAGCTGGATTAGAGAATGTGGTAAAACCTAAGATTATGAGGAGTTTTTCATTCTTACTTTTCTTTTTTTTTTTTTAATTTTTTTTCAACGTTTATTTATTTTTGGGACAGAGAGAGACAGAGCATGAACGGGGGAGGGGCAGAGAGAGAGGAAGACACAGAATCGGAAACAGGCTCCAGGCTCCGAGCCATCAGCCCAGAGCCCGACGTGGGGCTCAAACTCACGGACCGCGAGATCATGACCTGGCTGAAGTCGGACGCTTAACCGACTGCGCCACCCAGGCGCCCCACATTCTTACTTTTCTGACGTGACAGAAGCTGGACCCATCCAGCTGGGTGGATGTGGATTATTGGGCCAATTTCATACAGGAAGGAAAAGAAAGGAGAAGGTTCCAGCTTCTATGCCAAGCAGAAATGGGAAGCTCCATAGTGCTGCCAGCGAGGGCTCCAGGTGGTCTTCTGTGCTCTAACACAGGCAGGCAGAGAGGGACTGGCAGTGGAAGGTCCTCTTATAGGGGGGCCTGGGTGGCTCAGTCGGTTGAGCGTCCGACTTTGGCTCAGGTCATGATCTCGCGGTCCCTGAGTTCGAGCCCCGCCTCAGGCTCTGTGCTGACAGCTCAGAGCCTGGAACCTGCTTCAGATTCTGTGTCCCCCTCTCTCTGCCCCTCCCCTGCTCATGCTCTGTCTCTCTCTGTCTCAAAAATAAATAAACATTAAAAAATTTTTTTTTTAAAAAAGCACACTGACTCTGCCCATCAGGGCAATTGCTCTGATAAAGGTATATTCTACCCCATATGCTTGCTTCCTCCCTGGGAGAAGTAAGTCGGAGTGAGAAGAGAGCTACAGTGAGTGTCTGTAATACTCTCCAAGAGGGAAGAGTATTTTATGTTTCCCCTCTTTGGCCAGGAAATAGAATATACAGTGAGAAAGAAAGAGAGTCTCCTGTGACAATTAATCATGGTAATGATAATTATAAGCCTGTACCGTGTAAGACACATTTGCTAAGAGCTTCACATGCATTAACTCCACCAAAATTCAAAATAACTTCAGAAATCTGCTGCTTTGTTTTCCTCTCTGATTTTCCTTTACGTTCTCTTCTCTTAAAGTTTCCTCTCTTTTGTTCAGGCCTGTACAAAATCCACCAATATTCAGCTCATGTACGTCTTTGATAGATTCACAAGAAGCAAAGTCGTCTTTGACTGCAGGGCTCTACCAACCTCTCCTCTTGCTTTTGTGTACGTGGAAAGGGAAGATGGGAAATTGGAATAAGAGGGATGGGTGCTGTAGCTACTGATGAAAAAAATAATCTTTTTTTCTCTTCCAAGCACTTCACATTTGGGGATGTTTTTATTATGTCATACAGGCATGCAAGCTACTTAAAACATTTTATACAGACCACACTAAAACATGTGCAGTGGGAAACATTTGCTATTTCGTAGAGCCTGAAGTTGGAACTGCAACAAAGTCTAGAAAAAAAGATATGTAAGATTATTCTTGCAGAACATTTCCCATGAGATATTAATAGATGTTCTCTGTAAGAGTTCTTTAGTCAAATAAATTGAAGAGTGTTCTGGATTCCACTAGATTAAGGGATTTTCCTTCCTCGACAACTGTTCTAGACTTTTAACACATTTATCTTCAACTTTCCAGGAACAGGAGACTGTCCAAAGAGTTTCTCACTTGTGTCTGACCATAAGTTCTGTTTGGTGAGGAATGGCTACTAACATTTCTGGAATGAGCGGTCTTTGGAAGATGCCTTGGGAAGTGGTTCTGCAGCAGACAGGAATAATTTTCCTCATGAAAATTCCCTATTTCCATATACCCATAATCTGATTACTAACATCCCAACATGTGCATTTACTATCATCAGAAGTCCTGCCTCAATCACACTGGCCCATGGAGATGTGGACATGAAAATATTGCTCTATTTTCACATTTTCTATCGTTAAGACCACTTACACTGACCTTACTTTTTTTGTTTGTTTGTTTTGTTCCTGTTGTTAGTCCCTCATTTTTTTGTCTTCAGGTTAACCAATCAAGACCATCCAAATGTGTCAAACAGGTACTATAATAGACATGAGAATAATATGTTTTTTTAAAAAATATGAAATTTATTGTCAAATTGGTTTCCATACAACATCCAGTGCTCATCCCAACAGGTGCCCTCCTCAATGCCCATCACCCACTTTCCCCTCCCTCCCACCCCCCATCAACCCTCAGTTTGTTGTCACTTTTTTTTAAATATTTTTTTCAACATTTTTTATTGTTGTCACTTTTTAAGAGTCTTTTAATAATATGTTTTTTAAATGTGAATTAAACTCTAATACAAGAAAGAGAAAAACATAAAAACCAACAATCAGAAATAGTATAACTTATTGTGAACGACAAGGAATTAACCTTTCTCTGCTCTTTCTTAGAAGTCCTTTTCCTTGATCAGTAACCAATTAAGATCAAATAGTCCCAATATTAATACAAGATTTGACATACGTTAGAGTTGTATAAGAGCATAATAATTCATATAATTTATTATTCATAATTCACAAGACTCCAAGATAAGGACAGCTCGATTATTTATATTCCTAATTTATTAAGCAGGTAGGCAGATGCTTACAATACAGAAAAAAACCCATGACAATATCGGTCATGTGAAGATAAGAAACAAGGACCAAAATACACAATGTGAGGGGTAAAAAGTTGATTTTCTTTTTGGGTAACAACTTGCAAAATATCTTCTGTAGCTTTACTGCTAATTGTGCCTTGTATGGTAAAAACTCAGAAAGCCGAACTCTGAAAGTTACATGAGAGAATCCACAAAGATGTGGGCATCAAAAAATACCAGAAAGGTAATAGGAAAAGTACTGAGTATAGAATCAAAATAAGGAGGTTCTAGACCTGACATCATCAGAGAGAGAGGTGTGTGCTCTTGGAAGAAGGTTAAAGGCTGCTGGATTATTATTAAGGCCAAAGCTTTCCCTACACGTTTGTCATTACCTTAAAGATATTTGAAAACGACTTACCAGTTGCTGAATGTTTTGGTCGGTGTAACTTTGCCATATTTGTATTTGTTTGGTCTTCCTGGAGAATGACGTAATTACACGTTAAACATAACTAATTGGATATCTCAAAAGATACGTGGAAGAAAACGAACTACTGGAGTGACATAAAAGACGAGATGGATGTTTGGTTATGTAGCTTGTGAGTTTTTAAAAAAATTTGTTTTAATGCTTATTTGTTTTTGAGAGAGAATCAGAGCGCAAGCGGGGGAGGGGCAGAGAGAGAGAGAGGGAGGGAGACAGAATCTGAAGCAGGTTCCAGGCTTTGAGCTGGCAGCACAGAGCCCGATGCTGGGCTCGAACTCACAGACCACAAGATCATGACCTGAGCCGAAGTCAGACGCTCAACCGACTGAGCCACCCAGGCGCCCCTTGTGGCTTGTGATTTCTTTTGTGTCTCAGTTTAGGAAAAGTTGCTTCAGTCCAGTTTGGCTCGAAATGTTCTTGACAAAGCAGGATCTCGATGACGTAGATCCTGCTGCGGCGTGGACATCGAAAGGAGGTGTCTTTGGATGCTCTTATGTTCCATCCGAGTGGCCAACACTGCTGACCTGCGCACTGGCTCCGAAGACGTCTTTTTGTACCAGGCAGGACTGTCTTCCGTAAGCGGAGGCTTGGCCTTTCCCCCAAATCCTTGAGAAGGAATATCTGGAGGAGGGGCTGGAGGTTGCTTTTCCTCTCAAATCTATAGTAATTCATGTTTTATTTATAATCACTCTGAAAAAAATCTAATTTTTGGAGACTTAATGTTGGCCCTGTGACTGGGTAGGTGACACACGATCACAAACAGAGCAGCTTAACACGTGTTTATCTTCTCACGGTTTCCGAGTCTGCCGTTCGGGCACCGGTTCCCTGCTCAGAGCCTCAGAACGCGGTTATGTCCCTCTCTGGGGGCTCTAGGGAGAAATTCATTTCCAGGCTCATTCAGGTTGTTGATTGAATTCAGAGCCATGCAGCTGTTGGCTGAACGTTTTTCTCAGCTTCTGGTGGCCACCTGCACTGGGAAGGCTTGCGGCTTCCTTCAAGCCAGCAATGGAGGATGGAGAAATCCTTTTCACACTTGTAATTTCCCTGGCTTCCCTTTTGCCTGATCTCACCAGCCTTCCTCTTCGGCAACATCTGTCTCCTGACTCCAGGCAGAGAAACTTCTCTGCTTTTAAGGATTCGCATGGTTAGACTGGGCTCACGTGGATATTCCAAGGTCCTCCCCTTACCGTAAGGTTCATAACCTCAATTACAACTGGGAAGTCCCTTCACGATAGTACCTAGATTCAGGTCGCAAAGCCAGGCGATGCAGATTTGGGGATCACTGTGAATTTTAACGCTTATATGTGAATGCAAACTTAAATGTCATTTTCCTTTCCCACCGATTCATTCATTTACTCATTTAGCGATGATTTCTGGAAGGCTTATTTCTTATTTTCCGGGCACTAATCTGGGCACTGAGAATACAGTAGCAAGTGACACTAGACTTGTGTTAGGCGATACGGTAACCACTGACCACGTATATGGCTATCACAAGGTTGATCGTGGCTAATGAGACTAAGGAACTCAATTTCAATCTTGCTGTAATTAACTCAGATTTAAATTTTGGACACCTGGGTGGCTCAGTTGGTTGGGCGTCCGACGTCGGCTCAGGTCACCATCTCACGGTGCGTGAGTTTAAGCCCCACGTCGGGCTCTGCGCTGTCAGTTCAGAGCCTGGAGCCTGCTTTGGATTCTGTGTCTCCCTCTCTCTCTGCCCTTCCCCCGTTCGCACATTGTGTCTCTCTCTCAAAAATGAATAAACGTGAAAAACCTTTAAAAAATAAAAATAAATAAAATTTGAATTTAAATAGTTTTGTATTCGGTGGCTCCCATAGTGTCAGCACAGATAGAATGTTTTGATCATACCAGAAAGTTCTCCTGGCAAGGCTGTGCTAGACAGATGAAGTCCTTGACCTCTTACAGTTTACACTCTAGTGTGGAGTTGACAATTTCTTTTTTTCTGGAAAGGGCTGAATAGTAAATATTTTAATCTGTATGGGCCAAACGGTTTCTGTTTTAACTACTCGACTTTGCCACTGTATCTGAAAACTGCCATAGAGGCATGGTAAAGGACTGAACGCAGCTCTGTCTTTCAATAAAAGGTTATCGGCAAGAATAGGTAATGAGGAAGATTTGTCCCGTGGGCTATAGTTTGCACATCCCAGTTCTTGAGGATGATACCCGTTCATTCATCGCCTAGCTTGTCGAGTTTTCTCCACTTTGGCTCTGATCTTCGCTTTTCCCGCTAGACCTAGCATTCTAACATCATTTTATTCAGCATCCCATGGGGTTTCTGCCCTCATCAGTGCGCAAAGGATGCCATAACTAAATACCACAGACTGGGTGGTGCAAACAACAAAGTTATTTTCTCAGTCCTGAAGTCCAATATCAAGGGGTTGGCAGGTTTGGTTTCTTCTGCGGTCCCTTTCCTTGACTGGCAGAGGGCCACCTGCTCCCTGCTCATTCCTCTGTGGGTGCTCTTTCCTGGTGTCTCTCTACATGTAAGATTTCCTCTTATAAGGACAGTAGTCAGCTTGGATTCGGGCCCATCCTAATGGTCTCATTTTAACTTTGTTACTTCTTCAAAGGTCTGATTTCCACATACAGTTATATTCTGAGGTTCTGGTTGTTAAGGCTTCAACATATGAATTTGGGGTATAGAATTCACCCCCTAACAAGTCTTAAGTTTTAAATATACTGCTTTTAAGCCTGCCCCAAATTAGAACCGCTAGAGAGCTAAAAACAAACAAACAAACAAACAAACAAACAAACAAGCACATCTCTAGGACTTTTTTAAAAGATTCATTGAGTGAATTTGGGGTGTGGTCTGGGAATTTAGATTTTTAAAGTTCCCTGGATAAGAGTGGTGATCATCCAGGTTGGGAACTACTGTTCTATCATGCATCCAAATGCTGCATGCTAAGAAATCCAGACTAGGGGCGCCTGGTGGCGCAGTCGGTTAAGCGTCCGACTTCAGCCAGGTCACGATCTCGCGGTCCGTGAGTTTGAGCCCCGCGTCGGGCTCTGGGCTGATGGCTCAGAGCCTGGAGCCTGTTTCCGATTCTGTGTCTCCCTCTCTCTCTGCCCCTCTCCCGTTCATGCTCTGTCTCTCTCTGTCCCAAAAATAAATAAACGTTGAAAAAAAAATTAAAAAAAAAAAAAGAAATCCAGACTAACATGTGTGATGTGCTGTATGTGAGTCTTTAAATGCATGGTGTTTACTCTCTATGCACCAATTGTAAAAATTAATTCAATTTAAAATAATTTTTCTCAAGCTTCTTCCTGATCTCTGACTGAGCCAAGGGCACTTGGGCAAAGGACTAACTTTCAGGGATGGTGCCAGTTCTCCAGGGTGAAGCAGGTTTACTGTGTCTGTTTTTCTGTGATACTGCTCGTAGGCACAAAAGTGGTGATGATGGGGGCCCAGATAAAGACACGCAATCTGCATCCTGCTAAAAAAATACTTAAAATTGTAATAAATCCTTGATTCTGAGTATCATTAAAAGTTATGAATAACTGAAGTCATTAGCATGCATGCTATAGAGACTCCAAGACTAGATAGCCCCAAGCTGCCCTGGTTCACTTCTCACCATGCTTATATAGGATTTTTATGTTGCAACCACCCAGCACTTACTATGCTTATGCACATGCTTTCTTCCCTATGGAAAGTTCTTTCCCTTACTTAAATGCCTCTGCAATTTCGGTGTCTTCTCTACATGCCTAGGCAGAATTACTTATTACCTCTGTTTGTTACTATTTACAGTCTAATACCGTAAATTTTCTGTGTATGTGTTTACCCTGCTCAAGAGATCAAAGCTGCCAACGGCCACCCCTCATCTCCACATTCATTGCAGACATTGATAATCTATTAAGGCATTCTTGTCTGCTCGATGTATGTGTGGACTCACAACCCAGTTCAGCAAAGTACTCTAGGAAGCCACCACTAATGGACCATTCAGCTTGCGAGATTGTACATGCTTGCCATTAATTGAATTCATTAATTGAATTAATGGAAACTTGATCTAAAAGGGAGCAAAGGTAGCTTTTTAAAAATTAAAATTTTTATTTAGAAATATTTGTGGGTTAATTAGCAGTTACAAGAAACAACATGGAGGGATCCCACGTACCCGCTACCCAATTTACACCAATGGTAACACCTTGCAAAACTATGGTATGACACCAAAACCAAGATGCCAGTATTGGTACAGTTAAGATACAGAACAATTTCCATCACCCCAAGAATCCTTAATGTTACTCTTTCATAGATGTCTTCACCTGCCTCCCATCTCCACCCTTCCTTAACCCATAGCAACTACTACTTGTTTTCCATGTCTATAGCATTTGTTACATCAAGAATGTTGTATAAATGGAATCCTACAGTATGCAACTTGGAGTTGACTTTATTCACTCGGGATAATTCTCTGGAGATTCATTCAGATCGTTTGTGTACCAATGGTGTGTTCTTGTTTGTTTGTGAGTAGTATTCCATGGTATGGATGTAGCATAGTTGCTACCTCCACCATTCACCTGTTGAAGGACATATGAGTTTTTTCCTGCTTGGGGATATCATGAATAAAGCTGCTATTATATTTGTGTATATAATTTTTATAAGCATATGTATTCATTTCTCTGGGATAAATGCCTAAAATACAACTTGTGAAAGCAGTTGCATGATAGATGTTTTAAAGAACTGCTAGACTATTTTCTAGATGGCTGTAGCATTTTACATTCCCACCCACAATGTATGAAAAACGGTTTTCCCACATCCTTCCCAGTATTTGGTGTTGTCAATATTTTTAATTTTAGCCATTCTGAGAGATGCTATTTTGGTTTCAGTTAGTTGCAATTCAAAGACTCTACACAGGCTCAGACTTTTGAACTTCTGGAGGCCGTGGGGAGCAATGGAAGCATTCTGAAGTGGGTCATGTGCAAAGTCATGTGTTAAGAACAAAATCAAACTATTGAGTGTAGAATGGACAGGAAAAAAAAGAAACCAAAACAATAATAAATAAAATAAGGGATAAATTCTGAGGTTATTAGCCAGTATTAGAGACATATAACTATGGATGGATTGGAGTAGGGAGCAAAGATGATAATAATGGAAATCTACATCTTTCTTAATCCATAGAAAGGTTTATGTGGATAGATATTAATTACAATTCTTAATCTCTTTCCGTCATTATTCTGACTTACATTATATGTCTTCCTTTTAAAAATTAGAAAATTCAGAGGTTCGTAGGTATAGTTCAAGTTTATCCCTTAAGTCAGGTCCCCTATAATACCCCTTCCTTCCTAGTTATTGCAATTTTAACTTCCCTCTGAAGTCATGCTTAATTCTGAGCTCTTCGGGGCGCCTGGGTGGCTCAGTCAGTTAAGCGGCCGACTTTGGCTCAGGTCATGATCTCACGGTCCGTGAGTTTGAGCCCCGCGTCGGGCTCTGTGCTGACAGCTCAGAGCCTGGAACCTGTTTCAGATTCTGTGTCTCCCTCTCTCTGACCCTCCCCCGTTCATGCTCTGTCTCTCTCTGTCTCAAAAATAAATAAACGTTAAAAAAAATTTAATTCTGAGCTCTCCCCATTCCTCGATGTACTTTTTCTTCATTTTTCTATAGCATACATCACCCTCTAACTTAAAATACATTTGGCTAATTTATTACAGCTATTGTAAGTCTCCTCTGTTAGGATGTAAGTTCTACAGGGTGGATAAAGTATGAGTTCAATACAGGTTTGTTGAATGCATGAATGCCTGAATGCATGAATGCATGAGTGAGTGAATGAATGAATGAATGAATGAACAGATCAGTTGCAAACCTGGAATTAGATTGTATCTTTCAACCTTTCTAGAAATGCTTCTCTGGCATTTTCTTTTACATATTTAATAAAGTGATAAATAACGCAGAGGATATTCTATTGATACTTGCAAACTTCAAAACCAGTATTGTGCAGTTAGAAATTATATCAGAATTTGAAACATTCACCCAACTAGACTCTCCAGTGACATTAAAAGAGCAAAGTTGAGTTAAGTTGTGCACTCACACAGATCCTTCAGTACTAATCAGTCACCTGTTACGTACTGACAAGGGGAATTCTGGGAAGGTCACTAAAGACAGATGGCCCTTCAGGATGCAGGCCACATCTAGGAAGGTGTGCTCCACAAATGTGGGGCCATATGACTCTGCCCTGGTTAGCAAGCAGGCAGTGTAGGACTAGATTTTGGCTTATGCAAAGACAACAAAGGAAGCCAACCATATGGTGTTATTTCAAGGATGGATGTCAGAAAAAAACTTTGCATGTACTCCCAAATGCTTTTCCTGCCTCCTTGTTGCTGCTTTTACACAAAGGAGAAAAAAAAGAAAACACTTTCTACAAATGCATACATATATGGCTTAAAATACACATTCCTGGGGCGTCTGGGTGGTTCAGTCAGCTAAGCGTCTGATTCTTGATTTCAGCTCAGGTCATGATCTCACGGTTTGTGAGTTTGAGCCCCACATCGACCTCTGTCCTGACAGTGCAGAGCTTGCTTGGGATTCTCTCTGTCTCCCTCTCTCTCTGCCCCTCACCTTCTCTCTCTCTCTCCCTCTCTCTCTCTCTCTGGTTCAAAAATAAACAAAACTTTAAAAAAGTAAAAGAAAATAAAATAAAAATTATAATACCCTTTTGAATCAAAGATGTGGGGAAATGGGACGCCTGCATAATTCAGTTGGTTAAGTGTCCGACTTTTGGTTTTGGCTCGGGTCATGATCTTATAGTTTGTGAGTTCGAACCCAACATTGGGCTCTGTGCTGACAATGCGGATCTTGCTTGGGGTTCTCTGTCTCTCCCCCTCCCCGCTCATGGTCTCTCTTTCTCTCAAAAATAAGTAAAATAAACATTTAAAACAAAAACAAATGCCTTTGGCAAAAGTTAAACCCTGACTGAAAAGTTCATTAAGACATGAATGATGGCAATCTTCTTTCCTGACAAGATGTTTTAATGTGGCGATAGCAGGACAGACGCACCCCAATCCTGATGAGAGGGAAGTTCAGAGTGCCAGCGCATGTGTTTACACACAAAGAAGGAGCTAAGGTTCATTCAGTGAGGCATTTTGATATTGACTAGTTAACTAATGACAGAGCCCTAAGGAAGCAGTTTCTTATGTCGGTAACTGTTAATGTCTCCATCTATTAACCAGTGGGACAAGCTGGCCTCTAACTGGCCTTCCATCTCTGAGATACTAGACCTCCTTATTTTTGCCAGCTCATGAGTAAAACAGATAAAGCCTGACATGAGTGGACAAGGCCTCTGAAGGAGCTGTGTTGGGACAATTTTGTTTAAATGCATCCAACTCTGAAATGTGCTTTATTGTGTAACAATTACCCTTGTTGGACCTCAGGTTCCCCTTCTATGAAAGGAAGCTGTTGGGCTACAGATTCTGTTTCTTTTTGATGAAATATTTCATGTTTCCCTAGTGCTGGCATCAACATCAAGCTTTATAGTTAAGACAAGTTATGCAGTGATTTCGTACAATGAAAGTAATGGGGCTGACGTTAATTAACATAGTCTTTCCACTGGTTAAAGAACAGCTGCTTAAAATCTCTTCTTCTGTTCCTTTATAACCCACTCAAGGTGGATAGAAAATATGTGCAAAAATTACAAATGTAAAATCAATAGGAAACCCATGCACGAGAGAAGCAGGCTGAGAGTTGTTTTTACAATTCAAAGTTATACTGCATACCTTGATCTTATACATAAGATTTTTTAAAAACCTACAAATGTAGGCAGATTGCAATGATGATTGAGTTGCATAGATGTTGGAAGTCATTTCATGGAAGAAAAGTCAAGGGACACACTGTTCTCTATCTTATTTCATCCACTTATTTGAGCATCTCCACAAATATTTTTCTGATCTGTTCTATTCTAGAAGAATTGATGAGGAACTGTTTTTTATTCCTTTCGTCTGTCTTTCACCTTTCCTAGAATTTACAGTTCTCCTTAAATCACTGAGGTGACCATTAAACAAAGCAGTGTCTGTCACTGTGTTTTCCAACATTTCAAATTTGAATTCTTGTGGATTCCACTTGTAAAGGTTACATTTCAACTCCGTCGTGTTCAACCTCAATTTAGTAACTAGAAGATTCTTTTCTTGCTGGCCAAGCTCCCACTTGCCAATTCCTCTATCCCTTCTTTCCTTATTTCTATCCATTTTGTTTTGTTCATCTGCCCACGGTAGGAGAAATGTCCTCCCGTGAGCAGGTTTTCTCAGAATCTGTGAAAAAAGGGTCGGCGATCTAAGTGTTTGCTGGCCATGAGAGGGGTGGGGCAGTGACAGGGGGAGTCCCTCAAGGTAGGAAGTCACCTTGTTACCAGATGTGATAGACTAAAACCAGGAAGAAATAGATGAAATAGCGATATCTGGCTTTCGGTGCAGGTAGAAAAATGAAATAAAAGACTTTCTATTAGATTCCCAGAAAGTGTGAGTTACTGCAGATGTGTCTGTAATTGTGACACTGTGCAGCACAGCGCGGTGGGAAATGTTACTGCTCTGTGCCCCGGGCCCCCCCGCCCCCTGCCGCCCCAACTCCCATTTGCATCTGTTTCCTGGATGAGGGTGCTGGCCATAACCAAACACGTGCGGATCTTGCCTGCCTCATGCTTCGCTGGAGGCCCTTTATGACAACGTGCTTTGTTCTTTTTCTAGGTGTGTTTTCTGGTTCCCTAAAAGGAGACGTTTTGAGAGAAAAGGAGCGAAGGGACAATAGGCCACTCACGAATGGCCTTATGGCAGGCCAGTTCTATGCCCAATGCCAGGAAAGTCACAGGTGTGTTCCACTGAGACAATGAAATCATGCACTTGGGCATACGAGCAGGTGATTGGGATGGAATGCATCCATCATGAAGACTCAAGTGCATTAGCTCCAGTGGGATGGCATTATTCAAATATAATTCAGGTTAATAACTGCCACTTTAAATTAAAAAAAAATTCAAGACTAAACACGTTGATCCAGTATGGGTTGGGGAGGACTCTATAATCCTCAGAAACTCCAATAACATAAAAATGGTGTCTACAAAAGAGGGGTGTTTTCTGGCCGTGATTGGTTGTCATTTGCATTTTCTCTTCCAGCTCTTCCCAGAACTAGCTGATCTCTGCTGGCTTCACTCTGCTTTGTAAGATCAGAGGGGCCGGGCCCTTTGTCAAATTCATGCTTCTTTCACACACTGGGCACTCAGACTAGATTTTGAGTGCTCCTCTATAGTCCTAAATTGCTAGAAGAGATTTTTATTTCTTCGAAAAATCACTTTCTTTTCCTTAAAATGGTAGCACCTTACATGTTTTTTATTGCTTTATAAGATAAAGCCCAGTTTCACATGTTTTCCCATTTGAGCAACATAGCACCCCTAGAAACTTCGGCCAGTAAGAGCATTTCAGATGGTCATTAGCTTCAAGTATCATTTATTTTATACATTTTCTGTAGGTCACCTCAAAACTTTGACAGGATGGCAGGACCTGTGTGGCTCAGTCAGTGAAGTGTCTGACTCTTGATTTCCAATCAGGTAACGATCTCACTGTGAGATCGACCCTTTGCATTGGGCTCTGTGCTGACAGTGTGGAGCCTGCTTGGGATTCTCTCTCTCTTTTTCTCTCTGCCCCCGCCCCGCTTGCACTCCACATACACACTCTCTCTCTCTTTCAAAAATAAATACCAAAATAAAACCCCCAAAAAACCTTTGACGGAATGAAATAGAAAGTATTTTTTTTAATTTTTTTTTTAACGGTTATTTATTTTTGAGACAGGGAGAGACAGAGCATGAACGGCGGAGGGGTAGACAGAGAGGGAGACACAGAATTGGAAGCAGGCTCCAGGTTCTGACCATCAGCCCAGAGCCTGACGCGGGGCTCGAACTCACCGACCGCGAGATCGTGACCTGCACTGAAGTCGGACACTCAACCGACTGCGCCACCCAGGCGCCCCTAGAAAGTATTTTTTAAAATAATAAATAGGGGCGCCTGGGTGGCGCAGTCGGTTAAGCGTCCGACTTCAGCCAGGTCACGATCTCGCGATCTCGCGGTCCGTGAGTTCGAGCCCCGCGTCGGGCTCTGGGCTGATGGCTCAGAGCCTGGAGCCTGTTTCCGATTCTGTGTCTCCCTCTCTCTCTGCCCCTCCCCCGTTCATGCTCTGTCTCTCTCTGTCCCAAAAATAAATAAATGTTGAAAAAAAAATTAAAAAAATAATAATAAATAAATAAGTAAATGAATAAACAAGTAAGTGAATAAAGCCGCCATAGTGGTGCTAAAATAATCTTGATTGGGACTCGGGTTCTTTGGTGTTTAGCTCAGCTGCATCTGCCTACTTAGGAAAATGATCAGAATCAGTCTCGCCTAGGAGGTTTCATTCCATGACTTGTTACACCCACAAGAATATTAGAGTAAATGTTTATATTGCTCTCAGAATTAAACACTGTAATGACTGTTGGGGAAGCCAGAGGTGAGGAAACTGAACGGCTCACTTCATGGACACAAAACAAGAATGTGCAGCTTTTCGAGGTATATGCATTTCCTCTGTCATGAATTCCTCTACTAATTTAAGAGGGATTAAATGTGACCTGTTTACAAGAGGGTGCTAGTTGTGTTTAGGACTCAGAGATAGAAAGAATCATTGCTCCTACCCTTTCCTGGCTAATAATACTAGGATTTATGGGACTAAACTGTTGTATTGATACCTGGTCGAGAGTTCATAGATGATAGTTAAAGCTCTGTGGTAGATGAGGTCATGTAGGTAAATCATGTAAAATGAGAGAGATAAAGGGAAGAACGTCAAACTTTGGTGAATAACAACATTTACGTATTAAATGGAGGAATAAGACTAAAAATCTGAGAAGTAGGAAATATCAGAAAATAATGTAACAGTGTCATCAGTATGTTAGTTTCCTAGGATCGCGGTAACAAAATACCATAAACTGAGCGGCTTCAAACAAGCGAAATTTATTCTCTCACAATTCAGAAGCCAGAAGGACAAGGTGTCAGGAGAGCCAGGCTGTCTTCAAAACCTGTAGAAGAGGATCCTTTACTGGCTCTTCCAGCTCCTGGAGTTTCCAGGCATTGCTTGCTTGGGACTGTATCCAGCTTCATATGGCCATCTACCCTCTGTGTCTGTATCGTCACATGGCATTCACCTCTTGGAAGGACACCAGTCACATTCGATTAGGACCCACTCTAATGACCTCATCTTAACTTGATGACCTCTGCAAAGTTGCTTTTTCCAAAGAAGATTAAATGCACAGGTACAGGGAATTAGGACTTCATCATGTCTTTTGGGGGACATGATTCATACCATAACAGTGTTTCTAGAAGAACGGACAGTAAAAGGTAAGAAACAAAACAGAGAACAGGTCAGGTGAGGACTCAATGTGTCTGCTGAATTTCATGATTAGAAGTCAGTTAATAACCTTATTTTCAGCAGACTCATTGGAAGGATGAGTACAGTGGCAGATTACATAGGATTGGGAATTGGATAGTGTAGAAAATTCTAGAGAGGGTAATGACCAGAACAAGATGTAGAGATGACGAGAGTTTGTGTGAGTCAGTAGGAGCGCGTGGTGTAGTGCACCTGCATACATATGTGCATTACAACAGATTTTCCTCCTTCCTTCATTCTCTTTATCCCTTCCTATCAGTCCTTAGTCCTAGGCAGTATGGAGTTTTTTTCCATTTTTCAAAATGTTTTATTTATTTTTGAGAGAGAGTGCATGTGGGGATGGGGCTGAGAGAGGGAGACAGAGGATCCGAAGTGGGCTTTAGCCCAACGTGAGGCTTGAACTCACCAACCCCAAGATCATGACCTAAGCCAGAGTCTAACGCTCAACTGACTGAGCCATCCACGCACCCCAGGAGTTTTCTTTTTCCATAATAACACTTAAGTGATGCTCTCAGAGGTCAATATTTGTGAGAGAAAGGTCTGTAACAACTGTAAGAGCATACCAGCATGAATCCAAGGCCATCCCTCCAGACTGAGTTGATATAAATAAGGAGAAAAGCAAGGAGATGCTCCACCCTACTCGCCTGTAAGCATCGTACGCTTTTTTTGCATTGTAGCTGAGTAGAGTTGCCAGAATAAATACAAGACGTCTAGTTAAACTTATATTTCAGATTTAAAAAAAACAAATAATAGTTGTATAAATAGATCACGTGCTATTTGGGACCTACTTCGATTAATTTTCGTTTTCATTGTTTATTTGAAACTTAATGGGATGTCTGTGTTTTTATTTGCTAAATTTGGCAACCCAATAGTTGAGTGAATATGTGTTAGTAGCAGAAAAGAGAGAGAGAGATTGAGGGAGGGAATATGAATGCAGGAGTATTCCTAGAGAATAGGGAGGGAGAGCTCATGTGGAGGAATTAACTTGAAATATAAAAATAATAATAATAATAATCCTTTCACTGAGGCAGGAAGAAAAGAGGTGGGGTAAATATAAGTATATCCAATTAGGGGAATAGGAATTTGTGAGACTTCATTTCCAGTCATCTCTACTTCATCTGAACTAGGAGGGAGAGCCTTCTTCTGGGATTGAGGAGGTAGACATGACATTGGGAGAAGGAGTGCGGAGAGAATAGTGAACATTTGTAATAGCCATTTGGGAGAACTATATCATAGGAAGGTGTAGGTGATGATTGGTGGTCTAGGAGACCACTAATTGAGCCTCCCTGGCTCCCTGGGAGCAAGAAGTACAAGCCGACTTCTCAAGAGAACTGCAGAGGAAATGGTTTAAGTTGTAGGCTATGGAGAATTGCCAAGCCATCAGGTCCCCAAGTGTGGAAAAGGGATTGGTGAGACTGGAAAAGAGAGAATACTGAAAAGGAATAATCTCTCTCTCTCTCTCTCTCTCTCTCTCTCTCACTATCTCCCACCTCCTCTCTAACGTTTTTCTCTAAGTTAGTTTATTGTGAGGCAGGCTGTTATATCACTGTGGCAAGATGCCAAGAGATGCCTTAGTCTTAGTTCAGCCCCCCAGCAGAGAAAGAATTTCTTATTCCTATTTGCCATAGCAGAAGTTCCAGAACTGATGTTCCTTGGTTCTCATTGACTCTAGTTAGCTCTACTTGACCACTCCTAGACCAGGCTCGCCTATTAGGTTGATAGAAACTGTTGATTGGCTAATCCTGGGGCTTGACTACGTGGACTGGAATTGGTGATCGGGGGCAAGATAAACTGGAGTGCCATATGGCTTAACGGGCAAATATAGCTTGTAACATTTATGTCCAGGGTTTGCAGAGGACTAGAAACATAGAAAATGACATTGGAGGAGCATAAAAGAGCCAAAGATAAATTTTATACTTTGGCCTAGGGTTTATATTCCTTTTATAGTTTTATATGTCCACTTTGTATTCAACCCAATCATGGAGAACTCATGATTACAAAGGAGAACTATGGTGGACATCAGTGGTAACTTCCTATTTGCAGGTGAAACTGGGCTTAAGTATTTTGGGATGATAGATGTCTGTCTCATTCTTCTAGATCCATAATTGTATACTACCTAATAGTTATCCTAAAAAAAACCCACACAGTAATATGTGGTATTCTGAGTAGTAATGGCACAATGTAATTCAATTCACCAATTCAATTTAACAAGTACCTAGTGCATGTCTACTATGCAAAAGTCACTGTTTAGAAATTAGGGAATAAGATGTGCTGTGTACACACATGTTCTCAGAAAATATTATTGAATGGATTTATTTATATAAATAAATTAATCAGAATTAATACGTTACGTGAAATTTTTGTAGACAGAATTTAATATCAGTAAGGATTTATGTGGATGTTATTGGGTGAATAGTTTTCGTGAAGACTTAACTTTAAAATCTCTTGTATAAATATAGTCTAGGTTATACTAAAGTAAGGAAAAACAATTTCTCCAAATTTCATGGGTAGAAATCAGCACAGCCTTCGTTCTTTGCTCACGTACATGTCCATCTTTCATCGGCAAGGTGTTCTGTTCCGTGTGGTCCTTATTGAAGGTGTCAAGGTGGTGTGGGCTGTGATCATCCACAACACCAGTCAATAATGCAGAAGAAAGCCAGGATAAAGGATAATGCAGGGACTCTTACGTGATTCCATCTAGGAATTACACCTCTGCTCATATGTTAGTGGTCAAAGAAAGTCCTATCGCCACACCTAACTTCATAGGGGAGAAGCACATAGGCTTTCCATGTGCTTGGAGATAGAGGGAAGTAAGATGATTGCCAATTTTAATCCATCTCAATTTCTCAAAGCTGAATTACAATATTTAGTCGTTAGCTGCTTCATGATGAGGATATCATTATGAGAATTTAATGGCAACCATCATTTATGAGCATCTATTAAATTCCAGGTACTATGCTTGCAACACTGGATGGTTAATATTGGCTGTCCATTTTTATAGATGCGGAAAGTGAGTTGCAGAGGTTACATAGATTGTCCAAAGTCATAAGAGCTAATGCATGACTATATAAATCGTTCATATTGTCTAATCCTGAGAGAATTCACAAACACCTCTCAGATCTTGTTACGGGGAACCTTACTGCCTGGTAAATACATGTTGATTAACACGCATTGAGCAATTAAGAAATGCCAGTCACAACCAACGGAATGGGAAAAGATATTCGCAAATGACATATCGGACAAAGGGCTAGTATCCAAAATCTATAAAGAGCTCACCAAACTCCACACCCGAAAAAACAAATAACCCAGTGAAGAAATGGGCAGAAAACATGAATAGACACTTCTCTAAAGAAGACATCCGGATGGCCAACAGGCACATGAAAAGATGTTCAGCGTCGCTCCTTATGAGGGAAATACAAATCAAAACCACACTCAGGTATCACCTCACGCCAGTCAGAGTGGCCAAAATGAACAAATCAGGAGACTATAGATGCTGGAGAGGATGTGGAGAAACGGGAACCCTCTTGCACTGTTGGTGGGAATGCAAATTGGTGCAGCCGCTCTGGAAAGCAGTGTGGAGGTTCCTCAGAAAATTAAAAATAGACCTACCCTATGACCCAGCAATAGCACTGCTAGGAATTTATCCAAGGGATACAAGAGTACTGATGCATAGGGGCACTTGTACCCCAATGTTCATAGCAGCACTCTCAACAATAGCCAAATTATGGAAAGAGCCTAAATGTCCATCAACTGATGAATGGATAAAGAAATTGTGGTTTATATACACAATGGAATATTACGTGGCAATGAGAAAAAATGAAATATGGCCCTTTGTAGCAACGTGGATGGAACTGGAGAGTGTGATGCTAAGTGAAATAAGCCATACAGAGAAAGACAGATACCATATGGTTTCACTCTTATGTGGACCCTGAGAAATTAACAGGAACCCATGGGGGAGGGGAAGGAAAAAAAAAACAGGTTAGAGTGGGAGAGAGCCAAAGCATAAGAGACTCTTAAAAACTGAGAACAAACTGAGGGTTGATGGGGGGTGGGAGGGAGGAGAGGGTGGGTGATGGGTATTGAGGAGGGCACCTTTTGGGATGAGCACTGGGTGTTGTATGGAAACCAATTTGTCAATACATTTCATATAAAAAAAAAAAAGAAATGCCAGCCATTGATCTAAACACTGCCTGTGTATTTTCCCATTTAAGGAACAAACATCTGCCCGACTGCCCCAGTTCTGTAGTTTGCCTTTTCTTCGATGAACATGTGATAAATTATTTAGTTGCTGTAATCTAACATTTACAAATATTTAGGTAGGCCAGAAAAGAACACTCAGAGTAGAGAACATCATGTGGGAAGAGTCTTAGACTCAACATGGAGACTTCGTCTTCAGTTCTTAATCTCGCCCTCTCTGAACAAGGCACTCGGCCTTCATCCACCCTGGTTTCCTTTTCTGTAAAGTGAGTGGGTTAGATCAGTGACCACTGTGCGCCTTGCTGATACCATCTATGGTGGTTTTTCTTTTAGTCATTCTGTATGCATTTAGACTAATTCAACAAGGCAGAATTTGAAGCCTCTGACTGTTTCTGAAAAGGGACCCTAGAGCAAGAAAAGAGACTGGTTAAAATCATGGTAAGAATCAGGCGAGGATACGTTCAGTCCTCAGCAGAGGTAATGGGCTAGTGGGGCACTCTTGGTTTGCGTCAGGTTTTGAGAGATGAACTTGCAGAGGAATCTGGATGGCTAATGAAAGCAAATTAGTCCTTGGGTGGAAGGTAGGCTTACTTGGTTCTCAACTTGCAACTTCTACAGCCTAAAATTTTCTCCTTGGCGTCAGCATTAATACTGTGCAATGAATCTGAATCGAGCAGGAGGTGAAGTCAGAAGGACGTCAAATCAACGATTAAAATATCCAGCCATTCTCCCTCATTTCTAGCCGCTTCACTCCTTAGAGACTTCTTAAATGTCCTTTGAGCTCATGATTCTCAGCTGGTGACCGAAATCACCTCCTTCTCATGCTCCTACAATATAAAAATACCACATTTCTAAAATGAGGTGCTATACCAGTGGTATGGAAAGTAGGCTATTTTATAGAGTCAAATAACAAGTTTCTCCCTAGACAATAAGCTTGCCGCACCAATTTTTCTCAAGTGACAATAAACATACCAAAGAATGACTTCTTTCTCAAAAATTTAAAGCTAAGTATGTTTGCCAAAGAATAGGTTATATGATATGAAAAATGCATGCTGCATAGAAAGTTATAATTATTTCAGTTCATCATAACATTGTGTAGGAAAGAGAGATGCTATTATATAATTCAGCTACAATGACCAACTAGGTCTCCAAACCTAAATATTCAAGAAAGATGGAACTACTTGGGAGCATAAATAAAGTATTTCAGGTGTCCAGCCAATTATTACCATAGATTATACCCAAGGAGTGTAACTTCCTTCATATAATTTTCAGGCTCCAATCCGCTACTTAATACTTCAGATAAATTAGCCAGATTTTCTTTAACAGAAACAGCCAATATTTCTATCACTTTTCATTATGTGTAATTTTTTAAAATGTTCCTTGATGCAATAATACCCCAAAGAGGGTATTATATTCATCCTCACTTTACAGGAGGGGAAGCTGAAGTTCAGTGTCTAAAGCTCAGGTTGTGGTAGTGAGATCTTGGTACAAAACCAGGTCTCCAGCCTGCAAAATCTACACTGCATCTCACTGTCACACATAAGCCCTAATTTGACCATTGTCTTACCCATTGCCCTCAAAGAAATAGTGACAAATCAAGTAGGATACTTCTTTTTTTTTTTAATTTTTTAACGTTTATTCATTTTTGAAAGACAGAGACAGAGCATGAGTGGGGGAGGGGCAGAGAGAGAGGAAGACAGAATCTGAAGCAGGCTCCAGGCTCAGAGCTGTCAGCACAGAGCCTGACGCGGGGCTTGAACTCACGAACTGCGAGATCATGACCTGAGCTGAAGTCGGACGCTCAGCCAACTGAGCCACCCAGGTGCCCCTAAAGTAGGATACTTCTGATATGACCCATAGGGAGAGGCCACGACAAATAATTAGCCCCAAGTAGCAGCTATTTATTGAGTGCCTACTATGTGCTAGGTACAGCAATAAGCAAGACGGATGAAAATGCCCACCTCGTGGATTTTGATGGAAATGACTGGAGTAGAGAGAGAAAGGACAATAAGTAAGATAAAATAAGTAAACAGAGGATGTGTTCAATTATGATCAGTGTGAAGGGGAAACGAAGCCGAGGGGAGAGTAGGAAGTGCTAGCAGGTGCTGAGAGTTTGAACGTTAGGGAAGACCTCGCTGAGAATGTGGCATTTTAGCAATGATCCAAGGGGAGAGAGATGACAATGCCGGTAAACCGTAATTCAAAGGATTATCAGGAACGAAACTGAGCGTGTGACTCTATCACAGCCGCCCAAGCCTCCAAAATCCTCTACATCCAACGTGAAGGTAGAATGTAGGAAGATAAGCCAGTGCTCACCATCCACCATCCTGGCTTCGCAGGCTCTGGGGAGAGAGCGAGCTTTGAACTGACCCCGGGTGGTGTCAGGGGTGAGTGAGGTGCCACACGGAGCACTGAGCTGCCAAATTCCATTCACCTGACGGAAAGGATACTCTTCCATTCACGTTGGGAGAGAGCTCCAGGACAAGACTCTTTTTATTTCTTTGTCTCTCTCTCTCTCTTTTTTTTCTCCTAAACACCTTGTCCTCTTTGCTTCTTTCGTTTCTATCGTCTTCTCTTTCTAATTTTCATATAATAGGAAAAGGAAAAGACCTTGAGAAATGGTAAGTAATTGGAAAGGAGGGTCAAATCAGTTCCTCCTTTCCCACCCGCTCATCCCGCTAATTTCACTCTCCGCTCATCTTAAAACTTGCGTTTTCTTGACTGTATCTAATCCCTTTTTCTCGGGTAAACTCATTCTGTTTGAGAGTTCACAAAATAAAAAGTACGTTGGCATGCATAAACAATTGATTCCACTGGGTGATCGATGAGTTTAGTCTTTGAAGGATGCAGCCCAAACCATTTTCACCCTGGTTTTGCTTTTATTTAGTGAATCATGCCATTCGACTGAACTATTACAACGAGAATGGTCAGTTTGAGTTTGCCGAGGGTGGGCATATCCTCAAGGAGAAATAAAATCGAACCTAACCACCCATCTTCAGTTAATTCGGATTATACCTAAAGAAGTTGCCAAATATTTTTGCTGTAATATTTCTGGATAAAACTGGAAGACAAAAATTTTTCTCACTTTCTCCCGCCTTCTTCCACCTCCAACAGGTGTATTCAATATTACACCAGATTGCCTTCCATGATGCTGTCCCAGTGAATCACCCATCTGGGTTGCCTTTGTACTTTTTAAACCACAGTGATGAATACCTGACTTTAAAATTTTACAGATGGTGTCTCACTTTGGTTGGTCCTACTTTAAGAAAAAAATTTATGATTTATCTGGGGGGGGGGGGGAAACAGCTCCAAATTTCACAGATTTCTCAAACCTTTCCAACATTTTAAATATTTGCTGCTGCAGAAATAAATGGGATGCCCTAACCTGATTTATAGATGCCAGGAGGGTTAAATTCCGGGCTTAAATTATGTATAGAATTGGAAATGACATTTTGAAAATTTAGAGTTTCTGTAAGTTTATAAATGCAGAGACTCAGAGAAAGTCTCAGACTCAGAGAAAGTCTACTTGGAAAGACTATTGGTACTCATCAATCTGTACTGTTACTTGATGTATAAAACCACTCTACAGTGGCCCAATAAATGGTTGTCCAGCTCATGCTTGGACACCAGTAGCCTGTCTTTCAAAATATACAGAAGACTCACGCTGTGTCTGGTTGAGAAAAAAAAAAGGAGGAAAAGAATTAATTAGAAATATGATACCCTCTACTGTCTCTATAGAGTGAATACCTTTGTCCTTACATTTAAACTGTCCAATTTCTGGACAAATCTAAGTATTCTCATGTGTTTTCACAGATTTTTAAAATACACTTGGGTTTGTAAGAGTGTAGTGACTGTGTTTTCAAACAATAATAGCCAAGACATCTAATTTCCACTAAATTCTAATGTGGTCTACTTTTTCTAATGCAGATGCTTCTCTGAAAAAGGTTCTAAGATTGACATTCTCTTTGAACTTCTTTTCCGTAATTAAAATGAGAACGTAAAATGTGTTTTTATGAAATTATATTGCCAAAACAATTAAGACCAATATATGAATTGGTTAATTTCCTCTTTCTCTGTTTTAAGCACATGGGCTTTATTCATATGCATTTTTCATTGCCTTGCAAGTATATTAGTCACATTTCTTTGGGTGAAAAATGGGTTTCGCAGTATCAGAACCAGTCTTGAATGTCTAGTTCCATGTTCCTTACTCCACATATGGCATGTCTGTGCCTCAACTCATTAACAATTTGAGACGAGAGTAATTATGCCATGGAAAATAGTACAACACTGTTATTCTTAAGCATACAATTGATGTTTTCTACCGTTGGCGAATAATTTTAAAGACTTAGCGTATATTGGTGCTGTGGTTAAAAGCTCCATCCCAGGAGTAAGACATCCTGTGTTTGAATGTTGGATCTTCTACTTTTTCCTTATGTGACTTGGGCTAATTACCGAAGCTCATCCTTAAGATGTGTAATAATTATACTTCTATTATCAGTCTAAATTTAAAAGTGATATTCCACGTGAAAATGTTCATCTCTCTGCCTATCACAAAGTAAACGTAAACGAAATTTTAATTATTGCTACACATCATTTTTTCTAAACACAAAATTTGATTTGATAATACTGACAAAGGATAGTTTTCTGAGCCATGCCATATTGGTTAAGAGTCAACAATATCATCTGCCTTTTTGCTTGACCAATTCATCCTAGTTTCCTAGAGATTTCCTGGGTGTTAATGCTGACAGCCCTACATCCTGGGAACCTTTCTTTAACCTGAGAAAACCACGATAATTGGTAAGCATACCCAGAATCCACATCTTCAGCCTGGATATATGATTCTCTAGTCTCACTTTCAACTCTGTATTTTTTTTTCCTATGGAGTAACTCCTGAATTGTGATAATGGATTTTAAAACACATAAAATCTTACAATATGTATCATTTAAGAATGTAAAAGCGTGGCGGGTGTCTGGGTCGCTTGGTCTGTTGGGCATCCAACTCCCAATTTCGGCTCTGGTCATGATCTCATGGTTGTGGGATCTGGCCCCGGGTTGGGTTCCCCACTGAGCATGGAGTCTGCTTGAGACTCTCTCTCTCTCTCTCTCTCTCTCTCTCTCAACCTCTGCCCCTCTACTCCACTTTTGCACTCTTTCATGCTTTTTCATGCTTTCTCTTTCTCTCTCTCTTAAAGAAAAAAAAAGAAATGTAAATGTTTAATTATTAAGTCTTGAATTAAGAGAAACATTCTACGTTGTTAGGACAAGTATTATTAAAATGTGTGAGGGGGATTATTTTTCTCTCCACACTTCTTGTGACAAATTTAGTTCTGACTGGTTCTCAGAGTTGGGGTCTAAAATACTTGGGTTGGTTGAAGAAATCTCAAAGTATATCTTAACTTTAATCTAAGTAGTGATCATTTACTTGGAGATCTATGAATTAACACTCAACGGCTGACACTCAGGGTATCTGAGAAATTCAACAATGTGACAAAAATTCATATGTATATGTTTGTGCATTTTTCAGGGAGAATATTAACAAATTTTGTCAGATTTCAAAAGGAAACAGTGGTGCCCAAATGTGTAAGTTTCATTTACTGGAGAAGGTTTGAAAAACTAACATATACACAATTTGGATCGACCTGATGCTGGGAGTACATATCTCTCACCTGCCTTCCACCCCACATTGATCCTGTTATTTTTATTTTTTAAATGTTTATTTATTTTTTTTTGAAAGGGAGAGAAAGAGTATGTGTGCGTGTAGGAGGAGGAAGTGAGAGAGAGAGAGAGAGAGAGAGAGAGAGAGAGAATCCCAAGCAGTATCCTTGATGTTAATGCAGAGCCTGGGGGTGAGGGCAGCTAAATCTCATGAACCTGAGATCATAACTTGTGCCAAAGGTCATGGCCCAAGGCCTGTCGCTCTGGGGCACCTGGGTGGCTCAGTCTGTTAAGTGTCCGACTCTTGATTTTTGGCTCAGGTCATGATCTCATGATTCATAGGTTCGAGCCCCACATGGATCCCTGCATCAGGCTCTGTGCTAATGGTGCACAGCCTGCTTAGGATTCTCTCTCTCCCTCTCATTCTGCCCCCCCACAAATAAATAAGTAAACTTAAAAAAATAGTCACTCAATTGGCACAGCCACCCAGGTGACACCCCACTGATCTCTTTAAATCCTTGGATTTAGTGTTTGAAATCCCCAAGCATCACTTCAGAATAACTTGGTTCAAATCCTCTTGGAGATTCCTTTCCTCACTCAACATTAGACAAGTTTTGAATTGGTCACAAAAAGTTTGACTTTATGATATGGCCAATTATATTTGATAGATCATTTCTGTGAGGGATTTGTTGTTAGAAACAATGATTAATATTATTATTATTAGGGTAACAGAGAGAATGTGTTAGAAGAAGGTAGACAAGAAGTCTGCTCTAGGTGGTACAGACAGTGTGACTTATTTACCTAATCATGGGCTTAGGTCAGTGAGTAAAGAGCATTTCTAATTTTCAAATGAAAATTATTTCTTTATGGTAGCATGAGATAGCCTATGTTGAAAGATCATCATAGGTGAAAGCCATGGGAATTTGGTGTTTGCAAGGTGGACCATACTTGTAAACACAAATGATCCCAAGTTCCAAGAAATGGCTTTGGGACAAGAAATGGGTCGGAAGAAGTGGTTTCAAGACTAGATTTGAGAATAAGAGCATTAGAGGATCATCTTTATGTGGTAACAATGCACGGAGTGCATGGACAGACATGGCAATTTATAAGGGTATATACTCAAAGTTGCATGGAGATGTAGCAAGAGATGAGAAGTTCTCTGTCATCCACGCAACAATGCTCCATTGTTGGACACACTGAACTTGGTTGAGAAAGCATTGCATAAAGCTTATCAGATTACCTCTAAATTTATCACCAATGTTAAATGGACTTTCGACATTGCTTGGCAGACCTGCTTCTTTTTTTTAATTGACTTGTAATTCCAGTAAACCTATTGTTTATGTCCGTATTCCCCAGTATCATCAAACCTTCCACTATTTTTCACGCTCAGTAAATGATTACTTATTGCTTCACAGAGAAAGTATAAGCCTTCAAAGAGGAAGATGTTCAGTCCCGGAAACCAAATATGCCCCTCCGCTACAATGGAAGTGATATATCTTCTACACCTTCTTCCGTTTAAGTCTGGCTGCCTCACCTTTGCTCCAGTCCCTCTGTTCCTGTCATCTCAGGAATCTCATACTTGACATTACCTACTGTCTCCTGAGTCTTCAACTTGTTATTCTACTTGAGCTTTGTTATCTCAGCTAAACTTGTCTCTTTCATTGAAGGAAAGAAAGAAAGAAAGAAAGAAAGAAAGAAAGAAAGAAAGAAAGAAAGAAAAGAGAAAAGAAAAGGAAAGAAGAGAAGAGAAGAGACAAGAAAAGAAAAGAAAAGAAAAGAAAAGAAAAGAAAAGAAAAAAGATTTCTCTCTAAAAAAGAAATCTTCTGTTTTGTAAATAATGATTTCACATTTTCCTAAGGAGCTCATATAAGGCTGCAAAACACTTCAGCGTTCAGCCATGGTGGCAGGGGGAGGAGGGCAGGGTAGGAAACAGGGGATGGTGTGGGGAAGGCAGGCTGCCATGCTTCTTTGGCATTCCCATGGAGAATTCCCACTGTTTTATGTTTCCTCCGATACCTGTACTTTCCTTTTATTCCCTCCCAGTCAAACTTTTTGGGAGTTGCTCTACTTATTGTCTCCACTTGCTGCACTCCATACTATCTTCTGACTCCAGCTTTCCACTCCCAAGCTGGCATGCTGATGTCACCAATGCCCTTGGCGTCACAAGATCCCAAAGGCACACTTTCATTGTTACCTTAGCTGACATCTCAAACACATTCAATGTATTTGATTTTCCTTGAACCAATTTCTTGATTTGGCTCCACTGATGCCATATGCTTCTGTTTTTCATTCAACTTGTTGGTCAGTCCTTGCTGGCACCCTCCCCCTTCTCTCTCCTTCTCTTCCACTCAGTCTTCAAAGCTGAGCTTTCCCTCTCGTGTTTAATGTGAATCTTTAATGTGAGCTACAGATCTTGAGATTATATCACACATTGATCTCTTAACCTCATATCTTACCATACTTCAACACTCCGTCTATGGTACCGTCACTTTGATGAAATATGGAGTTTTTAAATTAAAAGTACAACCCCCAAAATGTAAATTTGCCAGTGGAGACTTTTTTCAGGCCATCATGTGGGAAAGATACAGGAAGAAGTTTTTACGAAAATATGACCAACATGGTCATGAGGACTGAGAGACAGCTAATGCCATGTACATGATAACGCAGGGATGTGTGTAAATTCTTGAAGCCAGAAGTGAAATTTATTTGGATAAAGCAATATGGCAGTAGGCAAGACACAACTGAGGTAGATAATAGTCAGTAAAAGAATTTTTAACTGGAGCATAAGATTTAATTCTTCCTTAGAACCCACTTAAATATTATTGTAGGTCAAGACTTGTGATTCTGCACTTGCCTGAGAAGAGACATTCTGTTAGGCTGACCCATATGAATTGCTGATAATTGTCCATTTTGCCCCCTTTTAAAACCATTAAACGGTGGCACCACCTAATATATAAATGCACGTTAGCTTTGTGAGTTTTAAAATAAATAGCTACATAAGTACATGTGCTCTTGCTTTCTGATGTTTATTAGTTTCTTCAAACTACTTGGCTTTTAAAAATGGTATCCATTTATTGGTAAAATACTAGCAATTTTTGAATGAAACATACAATACTTGTATTATAGCCAACAAATAATGTATCGGTGCCAGAATTAATCTCTTTGACATAGCGTTTTCTGAAAGTAATTTGTTTATCTCTTCCATAGTACATGCTTGTACAAAACTCTTTTGTGAATATAACACATAGGTGCATCTTTCTCATTAAGCACTTTGAATGTAGCCAGATGCTGTGGCGATGGGGGGAATTTCAAATCTAATATATTAAAAAAAATAGCATAGCTACTATTTGTTCTTTGACACTTTTACTATTTATAAAAAGGCTCTATGGATATATTCTCTTATTCAATTTTCACGTTTCACTTCTGTAGAATTTAACAGGAGTTGAGAGTGTTAATGAAAATATCCTTTGGTAGTATTTTTCAAAGCTCCAATTCCAAAGACTTCTAACTACTTCTTTGTTATTGGAAACAAACGATAATTTTGATGTGTTAAAGACTTAGTAAGAAACATGTATAATACCTATTTTTATTACAAACTTTCTCCCACTGGTATTATATGTGTATTTTTGTACAAGGGAGATACCACCTAGAGAGAGGTTTATATTTAGGCTTATGATAATTTATCAGGTAAGTGATTTGCTTTTAAATTGATGTTTAAAACTATTCATATGATAAAATGAAATCTAAATTAACTTCGAAAGTAAACCATTTTCTACTCTAATAAAACGTAGTTGTTTTTTTTTTTAATGTTTCTGGGTCTTAAATAAATAGGAGACGGAAGGCAAATATAATGTCCTTAATTTCATAAACTGTTAATTAGCACATCTCAAAATCCTGTTTCACTAAAACTGAACCCCATGGCAAGAAAAAACTAAAGAGTAATGAAAAGAAAACTCAAAATCAATACAGAATAATGGCAGGAGTTTTACCTTGGTGTGTTGGACAGTTTACATGTTTCCTAAATTGGCTTCACCTCTTAGTTTTAGTTGGAGATGGCAGGTGACACTGACCTGGGTCATGTGTTGTGAGGGATGATAAAGGACGGGAGCAAAGCCCTCCCTCATTGCCTTGGCAGACATTTCCCTCTGCATCACCGTGGGTTCAACTTTTGTTTTCAGAGGAGCAGTTTTAGGTGAAAACAAGGAATCTTCGTGTTCTGCCAAACGTGAAGCAGGGAGAGTTATTGTAGCAACAGCCACCTCTGATCAGGTTTAGCTCGGATGTCAGCCTGACATTTGCTCAGGGCAGGTGGTCTCAAAGATTTGGCCTGCAGTGTCGTTTTCCAACCCTTGGTGGAACTGGAGAAGCCGCCAAAAACGAGGCAAGAGTGAGAACAAGGCTGCCGGACAGCTGATCGACCATTCTCTATGTGCTAACAACCCCGTCATTTCACGTCCCCAACTCTTCACATGTAAACTGGTATCTGTCCCACTGGTCTCAGGACAGTGTCGTGGGCTTAGATGAGAAGCTATATTCACAAGTTCTTTAGCAGCTACCAGGCATTATGCAGGTGGAAGGTGTAGGTTTACCATAGTCTTAATTTGAAGGCATTGATTTGGAAATCTTCCCCGGGGGGTGGGGTGGGGTGGGGGACAGGAGGCATAAGTTCAAGGAAAGTGAACTAAACCATTAGAACTTCTGAACAGTCTCTCTATCTATTTATCTCTATTTATCTCTATTGTGAAGCTTCAGTCTGTGGTTCTGGGTCTTAAACATAACAAGTACCTGATGTATTTATACGAATGCGGCTTCCCTGGCCACAATCTTTGGTATTTAAGGTCAGTGAATTTTTACGCGTCTGGTGATTCTGGTGAAGAGGTCAGTATGGAGTGAGACTACCCAGCTTCCATGTTCGTATGGAATATCCTAGCATTTAAGGATGTTAGCCTTTGGGTCAGCTGTGACATTTATCCCTACGTACTCTTAGGCAATGGTATGGATGTCATTTTTTACCCCTACAAATTTGTTTGTTCACCAATGTGATGGTATTTGGAAACAAAGCCTTCGGGAAGGAATCGGGTTCTGAGGATGGAAGCCTTCTATGAAGCTTAGTGCCCTCATCCGAAAAGACAGGAGACTCTTGTCCCTTCTTCTGCTCCCAGCCATGTGGGCATATGAACCAAGGATTGCCTTCCATAAACCAGAAAAATGGTTCAACCAGAACCCTGCCATGATGGCACCTTGATCCCGGACTTACACACTCCAGAACTGTGAGAAATAGATTCTTGTTTATTTAGGCCACTCAATCTGTGGTAATTGTTATAGTGGCCTGAATGAAGACAGGCAAATACATGTATTTTCCCATTCATTTTTCATTCATGCCTTCATTCAATATTTACTGAGCATCTATTATGCTAGATCCTGGCCTAGGTACTGGAGATGGAAACAACCACATTGACAAACTCCTTCCTCCTGAACTTCTGATGCTAGTGATAGGAAGGCAGATATAACAAACAAACAAAACTGGCTGACAATTCACACTGGGAAAATATCAATACAGGTGTTCATAGTCAGGAGTCACAGGATTTATTTTAGTAAGGTGGTCAGAACTGATGAAAATGCAGTATCATCTGGTCACTGACTACGTTCATGATGTTCAATCTGAGGCTACACATTTTTTCCATATTTCCAGTTTTCTCATCGGTGAAATGAGATAAATTTGGGAACTACTTCGCAAGGTTGTCGGTAGGATTAAATATGATCCCTGCAGAGCAGTTAGCAGATTGTCAGGTACGTAACAAATGTTCAGGAAGCGTTAGCCATGACTGTTATTATTATTTTGGCTCTTAGTATGGCGAAGGAGCCCTCTACTAAGCACTAAATAAACAAAACAAAGCTATCGGGTAAACAATGTGATAACTTCCTTCCTTTGTGGGATTTTATTAGTGACTCAACAGAGAAAATGGCTCTATGATAACATTTATACCTTAGGTAAATTAAATTGTATTTGTATATATCATATAGATCTGTTTATTTATTGGTATATATGATATGTGTGTGTGTGTGTGGGTATATATATGCCACAAGCCGATCTGTTTAAAGTGGTTGAATAAGTCAAATTCATTGCACCACCGAAGGAAAGGCTGTGATTAGGGCTTGAGATCCGGTTCAGACCAGAAGTATAGATCAGGCTTTAAAAACATTTTTTAATGTTTTTATTTATTTTTGAAGGGGAGAGAGACAGAGCATGAGCAGGGGAGGAGCAGAGAGAGAGGGAGACACAGAATCTGAAATAGGCTCCAGACTCTGAGCCGTCAGCACAGAGCCCGACGCGGGGCTCAAACTCACAAACCGTGAGATCATGACCTGAGCTGAAGTCGGCCGCCCAACCGACTGAGCCACCCAGGCGCCCCTAGATCAGGCTTTCGATCCAATTTCCCATCAGTCTCTGGTTCTGCTTGGCTCTTTAGGTTTCATCCTCAGGCAACCAAACGGTGGTGCCAGGTCCAGGGCTCGTATCTGAAACCGGTTAGATCCAGTGGAAACTAGAGCATTGTTTCCAAAAGATTTTTCAGAAGTGAGAATTATTTTCTTTCTCAGAAACCTCAGGCAAATATCTCTCTGCATCTCCTTTGGCAATTGGGGAACTTGCTTGTTTTTGACCAATCTCAGTAAAGAGGAGAAATGCCATTTGATCGCTGGCATGGACCTTCCCTTCCCTTTCCAATCACTCTGGAAAGGGCAATTATCCTAATTGTGGTGGACTAATCAGGGCCAAGCCTGAAGTTTGAAAAAAGTTCTTAAATCATTTGACTCTACAATGCAGAAGGGACTGCTCCGAAGACCATCACCTCTATAGGTGATTCTGGAATCCTTCTTAATCTCACACAGGGCTTTAGTGTGTCAGGTCACAAGTACAAGGGAACTGACCTGAAGTGCTCAGAAAGCAAGTAAACGTGACCTGAGGGAGTAATACTTTGGCCTCAAGAGAAGAGCTGATATGGCTGCTCTGTGTGTGTGTGTGTGTGTGTGTGTGTGTGTGTGGTGCCAAGCTGAAGTTCAGAAATGTGTTTGGGATAAAGCAGTTGTTCCTTCATTCTTACATTTATTAAATGCCTAGACACTAAATGCCTGGGATGCAATTATCTGCCCTCCAGGATGTGGATGTGAGGGCAAGAAAGGAGTGAGGGGTAAGAGTGGAGTATAAAATTGGGAACCTAGAGGGGTTCCCCGGGTGGCTCAGTCGACTAAACGACCGTCTCTTGATTTCAGCTCAGGTCATGATCTCTCTGTGAGTTCGAGCCCCACATCTGGCTCTGTGCTGACAGTGCAGAGCCTGCTTGGGATTCTCTTTCTCCCTCTCTTCCTGCCCCTCCTGTGTGCGCATGCTCTCTCAAAATCAATAAATAAACTTAAAAAATTTAAAAAAAAATGGGAACCTAGAAAGGAATCATGGTCGTACAGTCAGTAGATTAATTGCATCATTCTGAAAGATAAGGTAGGCTAAAAGAGGGTGTTCTATACCCCCTGACCCCTGAGAAAGGAGACAAGGGGACAAAGGGAAGGAGACCTAATTGTTTTACCAAATGATGTTATGATCTGTCCCAGCATTTACCACCAAAATTTGCCTAAATTTACGTCACTTGGACCATTATTTCTTTACTATTTTCCTCAGATAAACTCTTTTAAACCTAATTTTGTTTTTATCTTCCTAATCCACAAACGGACCAGTTTAATTTGCTTATTATATTTTGGTATGTATTCACTAAATACATAATCCAATTTTTAATAAGTAAAATGAAAAAAAAAGTCTTTCTGCATACCCCTTGAAATAATCTTCCACCATGGAACCTGTCTCACACTTTGGGAAGCCTGGCTTTCTTCTGATCATCCCTTTGGGAGCCCTGAGATTTTCATTTCAGCCTAAGCAACCCATCCACAGGGCTCTAAGCCTCTAGGTTTGGGAGTCCTTTCACTTACCAATTCTTTGGGAAGCATCTTCTGGGAATTCCAACTTTTATTTCTAAATATCCCGAAGCCATTTTCCCTCACCCCTTGTGGCTGAGTCCTGAGAAAGTTCCCTTTCTTATTTTCCTAAGATGGAGTGAGAAGTCAGGTGTCTCTGTTCTCCATCTCTGCCCACAGCCTTGGTGCTCCAGACTCGGCATCTGGAGTGAACGCTTTCTCCATTGCAGCTTGGTCGATGCGTCAGCTGTGACATTTGCCTTTTACAGATTAAAAAAAAAAAAAAAGAGGTCCCCTTATGTGCTGTTTGTGCTAACTCTCCTGACACATTTATTTTTGATTTATTGCATATTAGATTTCAGGTCTTCAATTTGCATCTTGCTGGCAAATAGATAGCGTCAGAAGGTTATGTCGTGGCTCACGTCTGGAGCTGTACGTACATAAAATACAGGCACAGTCAAATGGCAAAGCTCAAAGATGGAAGCAAAGGACACACCATAAGTGTTTGACCCGAATTGTTTTACCCTTTCTGTTGCATAAGTGTCAGAATATAAAGTGGCATCATTTAAAAATACGGGAGGTTACTTCTGAAGTTATTTGTTGGCGGTTGTGTTTTTTTTTTTTTTTTTTCCGCCCCTGGATTGAAAGTAATGGCTGACTTTTGGAAATCGGTTTTTTATTGCAAAATATACAAGTACCAAAGGGAAGTTTTTTAAAAAAAAGCTTATGTCAATTTTCACCTTGTGTCATGATGAATGAAATAGAAAAACACGAACAAATTCCTTCTACAGGACTTTCATTAAAAGCATTTATAAAAGCGGGCTTTCTTTCATTCATTTAAGAAGTACCGTTGAGACAAGGATATCCGTCTAATAGAATTGGCTGTTTAGTTTGAAATTTCTTGTTTTGTTATTCATAAGCTTAGATGGCTGGCTTCTGGCTAACCTTAATCAGTTAGGAGTACAACAGTCTGAGCCAGGCACAGCCTCCAGGCTCTCAGTTTCCTTTAACTGGGAAATGGGCACAATAATAACTGAGTTAACAGCCGCTTTGTAGACCTGTTAAGGGAGTTGAATGAGAAAATTTATTTGAAACCGGTTTGTAAATTCCATGGGACTATAAAATGAATAACAACACTGCAACATATCTATAGCACACACGTAAGATATTTATAAGTTATATAATTTGTATCATATAAATTAGCACATATGGCAATTATTTAATGACGGTCAATGATACCACACCACCTTATACATTTCAAATGTGTCCAGCATTAATAAACATGCTTTCAATTTAAAAGATCCTTGTCCATCTATGTCTGGAAGGGCACTGACATATAGTTATCCTACTGGTTTGATCTTTAAGAGTATTTCTGTATTGTGATTAACATGGATTTTAATACTGAATTAATTGCTATGGTTGCTTGAAGTTTGAACTTTTATTTTGTATTTTTTAAATGGCTTCTGTTGGAGTCGCCTTGTTAAATTGGGCTGTATAAACATGCAATTATTTATACCAATTCATGTCAGGGCCATGGTTTAACGACTGCCAATTTCCCATTGTTGCAATTTTAGCCATAACAGGTCTTGAGTTATTTGAATTAAATAGTTCTCTGTCTTGAAGCCATACTTTTTGAATTTGCCTTGCAAGTCATACCTTCATTCGATTTTTAAAAGTAAAATTACTTTATACATATATATGTTACGCATACAGAAATTTAAACGTGTATGAGATGTAGTCACAATTCTTCAAACGTTGCTGTTGTTAATTCTGACCCACAATGTATGTTTCAGAAACAGTAAATAAAACTTTCACTTAAAAAGGTGTTCTTCATACTTGAAAATAACTTTAATTTCCTTGGATGTCAGTACTCTGTAATTAAGTAATCCCTGTTTTATAGAAAAAAGAAGTGTTAGATGTAAATACATAATTCTGCCACCACAGTTAACAGAAATGTTATCATTAAGGGTTTTCTACATTCTTGGGGAAGGTAATAAATGCCCCCAGGGCTGTCCTTTTTTTAAAAAGAAGCACTAATCATATTGACTATCCCCTTCTAGCAGGGAAACAGAAAAACACAGAAGACATAGCATCAAATACTTATGGGCGAAGCGTTCTGTTTGTCAACCTTGGCTACCATGAATGTCATTATTAACCAAGATTTGCTATCATAAAGTATCTTGTGGTTCTCACAATTCTTAGTTCTCTAAATTGAAATAGGCGCTTTTTGCAATATTGCGATTCTCAAATTTACTCCTGGTTTTGTAGATATTTTTTTTTCTTTTTTTAACAGATAATTTTATTTTTGTAACGGATAATTTCCACCAATTTATTCAATTTGCCTTATGGGACACACATAGTATATGGTGGTCTGACTTAGTTCTAAGCTTGATCTTCTGCCTACTTCTGAATCATCAACAAAATTCACGTAGCGTCCAGGTAAACTCAGCAGCCACTGAATTTGTTATGTTTTCACCATTAATTCTGGCAAAACTTTTTTATAGCAGTGTGGAATGTTGGCATCACTAGACTTTCCAGGGGAGATCAAAGAAGTTTGTGTCTGAGAAAGGAAAGGTTGACATGATGTACTGTTACACTTCAGAGCCAAATGTGTACATTAGACCCATTTTCAACAAGCCCAAGCCACTTTCAGAATGTGCCTGATTTGGATCAAATTGTCTTTTTTTTCCCCCTTCAGAGCTTGGCTTCACTTATCTGTTTCATATTTTTCTTAGAACAAATGAGCTAAGAAATTCCTGAACAAAAGTTGTGAAACTCCATAGTCACCCACTAAATAAATTTAATTTAGCAGTTTGTCTGAAAACTATTCATCAAAAGGGGAAAAATACACCAGAAAAACATTTGTGGGCCTATGTCTTTTTCCAACATCTCCTAAATGAATTTTCTTGATTGTGTATGCTGAATCATTCAGAGGCACACATAAAAGAAATTTGACATACATGTAAGTAATTTGTAGGCAGAGACAATATTTGTGCTCAAATTTGAGCCAATTTTCTCTATAGCTTCGCTGCTCTGCACTCATAAAAGATTACATTTAATTCATTCAATTCAGATGATTTCAGACTTTGTCCCTGTAAGTAATATTAATTGTATTTGAATTGCAAATGACCGCATAATCTCATTTTTAATTTCAAGCCTGGGGACCAAAAGATTCTACTAAAATCCAAACAGATGTTCAACATGAAGAATGTTTACAGACTTACTGAATAAAATGTTTTTTGGTCACTAAACTTTTTTTGATATTAACAAAAGGTTTTTAAGAAAAGAAACCCATTTTTGTGTGTGGCCTCATTTACACAACAATTGTGTGTGCAATCAATAATTAACATTTCTTACTTTCTACATTATAGAATTTGGAGGACACAACAAAGTGTTTATGAAGTAATTGTCTGGACTTGTAGTTCTGGCGGGATGGGATAAAAGGGACAACTTTAACCCTCCAGCCATCAATATAATTTTATTTATTTAGGTGAAAAAAAACATATGGAACAATGGCTTTCAGATCCTGGACAATAATCAGTGAAGGTCAGTGATACTGGAGAAGAGGGAAATAAACATGCTAAGTCCTAGAATTGCCTTACCTTATTGCCTGGAGAGTTTCCCGGCCACAGTACAGGAGGAAATGGAGGCAAAACTAGGTGGTTACATGATTAAGGAGAAGAATTGGAAAGTTTAGGAGGACAAGTAGTGGGGGTCCTAGGACAGAAAAATGGTGAGATACAGTTGCACTGAAAGTGAATGAGTTTTAGAGATATACCAAGGGTTCCCTCCTCCAAGTTTTCAGCTGAATGCTGATCCGTGAATGCATATGAGCAAACTACCAGCCCTGGAAAATAACAGAAGACAGAAAAATCCTAGAGCTACACTGAGCCTTAAGAGTTGATGTCCTCAGCAGTCAAGATGTAAAAATTTCATAAAGCATGGGACATTGAGTACAGTGTTGTAAAATAGAGCCTCAGTAGTAGAGAAAAACCAGCCCTGGGCTAAAAGCTTTTCTGGTCTTACCTAGCAAGGCTCACATATAAGCTTGGAAAAAGATCAAATTATTTTCACATGACCTGAGAGTACCAGGAAAAAAAAAAAAAAAGAAAGAAAGAAAGAAAAAAAAGAAAAAAAGAAAAAAAAGCTTCAGTACTTTCTATTTTTAAAAAATTTTTGAATGCTTTTTATTTTTATTTTATTTATTTTTTATTTTTTTAATGTTTATTTACTTATTTTGAAAGAGAGAGGACATAGGGAGGGGCAGAGAGAGAATCCCAAGCAGGTTCCATGCTGTCAGCGCAGAGCCTGAAGTGGGTCTCCATCTCATAAACCATGAGATTATGACCTGAGCCAAAATCAAGAGCTGGATGCTTAACCAACTGAGCCACCTGGGTTCCCTTTTGAGTATTTTTTAAAACATGTAATATTTGCAGAAATAATCAGAAAAATTTCCAGAAATAAAAAAGAAGGTCAGAAAAAATAAAGCACAGAAAAGTAACTACAAGAAGGCACATCATAATTAAATTGATTAATACCAGTGATAGAGAAGAAAATCTTAAAAGCAATTAGGAAAAAAAAAACACATAGTGCATCTAAAGAATAAGAATTAAGATGACAAGTGATTTGTTTTAGGAAACAAGGCAAACCAGACAACAGTAAAGCAGTATTTTGCAACTACTGAAAGAAAATCAAGTTGTCAATCTGGAAGTTTAAATACGGTATAAAAACTTTCTAAAACTAAGGCAAAATAAAATATTTCTAGAACACAAAAGATGAATAGTTAATTACTATTAGACTTTCAATATAAGAATGTCAGAAGAAGTTCTTCAAATGGAGGGAAAATTACACCAAATAGATAGTTGGATCTACACAAAAGAATGAAGAATACCAGAATTAGTAACATGTAGATACATACAAACTAATTTTTTTATTTAAAAAATCATTTTAAAGATAAATCAGTTAACCATAAAGTAGTGTAATGCCATTTGAAGGTAGACCGTAAGAAGTTAAAGATAAATGCCACAAAACCTGAAAGCAAGTGCCAAATAAACACACACAAAAAGTTAAAATGAATAAACCAACATAGAGATAAAATGAAATCATTAAAGGTAATCAATTCTAAATAAGGAAGAATAAGAAAGAAAAAAAAGGAACAACAAACAAACTGAATAAAGAAAAAAAAGTAATAGAATGGTAGATGTAAACCCAATTGTGTCAGTAATCACATTATATATAAATCGTCTAAACACTTCAATTAAAAGGCAGAGATTGTCAATTTCTCAGACCGTATAAAAAAGCAAGGGTCCACTATTAGCTGCCTATAAGAAACTGACTTTAATGCCACAAAGAAGTTGAAAATAAAAGGATAGAAAAGGATATATCATTCTAATACTAATGAAAGGAAAGTTGGAATGTCTATATAATATTAGAAAATGTCAGGGCACCTGCGTGGCTCAGTCAGTTGGGTGTTCCACTTCGGCTTAGGCCCTGATTTCACAATTCAGGGGTTCAAGAAGCCCCTCATTGGGTCTGTGCTGTCAGCTCAGAGCCTGGAGCCTGCTTCAGACTCTGTGTCTCCCTCTCTCTCTGCCCCTCTCCTGCTTGTACTCTGTTTTTCTCTCTGTCTCTCTCTCAAAAGTAAATAAACATTTTTAAAAAAAAACAAAGAAAGAAAATGTGATTACAGAGAAAGGAGTTTAATGAGTGATAAAGGTCATTTCATAAAGTAGTCAATTAATCACGAGGACATTAACAATTATGAATGTGTATCTAATAAATTTTCAAATGCATGAATCAAAAGCTATCATGACTAAAAGGATAAATACACCAATTCACAATTATCACCAAAGATACCGACATCACTCTCTCTGCAGTTGATAGAAAATGTACAATGAAAATTGGATCCGTAAGGATTGGACACAAAAGACTTGAACAGTACAATCATCTACTTCACCTGGTTGATTGTCACTGCACCCAACAACAGGATATGCATTTTTTTCAAGCACACACAGTAATTTTCAGAGCATACCATATTCAAAGCCATAAAACAAGTCTCAATAAATTTAAAAGTATTCAAATAATACAAAAATATGATCATAATGGAATTGAATTAAGAAAGAAATAATGGAAAGATATCTTTAAAAAGTCCTCAAAGGTTGGAAACTAAAGAACCTACAGCAAAACTGAATGGTAAATGAAAAAGAAAATGAGAAAGTACAGCAAACCCTTGGTTTGCAAGCACAATTCTTTCCAGAAACATTCTTGTAATCCAAAGCACTCATATATCCAAGCAAATTTCAAGAACCATTGGCTCAGTTACGATCAAGTAACATTCAGCAATATGTACTACTCGTATTTCAAGACACTGCTCATTCATCAATTTAAAATTTATTAGAGGGGCGCCTGGATGGCTCAGTCGGCTAAGTGTCTGACTTCAGCTCAGGTTGTGATCTCGTGGTTCATGAGTTCGAGCCCCACATTTGGCTCTGTGCTAACAGCTCAGAGCCTGAAGCCTGCTTGTTTCTGTGTCTCCCCCTCTCTGCCCCTCCCATGCTCACACTCCCTCTCTCTCTGTCTCAAAAACAAACATTAAAAAAGATATTAGAAATGTTTGCTTGTCTTGTGGGACACTCGCAGAGCAAGTTACTTGCAATCCAAAGTTTTACTGTATTTTGAGCTGAGCGAAAATAACAATCACATATCAAAAATGGTGTTGTGTAGTCACAGCATTTCTTAGAAGAATTTATAGCAATGAAAAAGCCCAAAAAATTTATAGCGTCATTCAAAACTGAAACATTAGGAGTAAATTAAACCCAAAGTAAACAGAACAAAAGAAATAATAAATATAACAACAGAAACCAAGAAAATATAAAACAATAGTAACAAATAAAACCGATGACATAAAACTGGTTTTCTGAGAGAATCAATAAAATTTATAAATCATTAGTCAGACTGATCAGGAAAAAAAGATTAGACACAAATTTCCACTATCAGAGATGACAGAGGAAAGATCACTGCAGAACTTAGGGAAATGGGAAAGGATGTTTAGGAAAAAATATAAATAAATTGATGTCAATTTATTTTATAATTTAGGTGAAATGAAAAATTCTTTGAAAGACACAAACTACTAGAGTTCCTCAATAAGATAGAAATAGAGATAGAGGGGTGCCTGGGTGACTCAGTTGGTTAGGCATCTGACTTCAGCTCAGGTCGTGATCTCACGGTTGGTGGGTTCGGGCCTCACGTTGGGCTCTGTGCTGACAGCTCAGAGCCTGGAGCCTGCTTCAGATTCTGTGTCTCCCTCTCTCTCTGCCCCTCCCCCACTCATGCTCTGTCTCCTTTGCTCTTAAAAATAAATAAACATTAAAAAAATTCAAAAAAAAAAAAGAAATAGAGGTAAAAACAATAGATAAATAGACATACATGAATAGCCTACATCCATTAAAGAAACGGAATTAGTAGTTACAAACTCTCTCCAAAGGCAACACCAGAGCCAGATGACATTACTGGTGAATTCTTCTTAATGTTTAAGTATAAATAATGCCAATTTTACATAAATGTTTCCAAAAAGTTAAAGAGGAGGAGATACCTCTCAATTTTTTTTATGAGACCAGCATTGACCTGAATTCACAACTAAATAAATACATTAAAAGAAAACTACAGAGCAATCTTCATCATGAACATAGATATCAACATATTTAAAATTTAACACATCAGGAAACGGTGCTAAAACTGTGGGATATCTACATGTAAGACAAACAAAACTCCAAAACAAAGAATGTAAAAGGACTTTGATCTATACCTTGTACCATATAAAAAAAATTCCAAGTAGATAATAAACCTAAATATACAGCTACAAATTATAAAATTCTGCCAGAAAATACATGAGAAAATATTTGTGACCTTAAATTAGGCAAATATTTCTTAGAAAAACACACAAACACAAGCCATAAAAGAAAAATTGATGAATTGAACTTTATTAAATTAATAGCTTCTGTTCCTTGGGAGATATTGTGAAGAAAATGAAAACATGGGGCACCTGGGTGGCTCAGTCAGTTAAGCATCTGACTATTGATATTGGCTCTGGTCATGATCCCACGGTCATGTGGGGATAGAGCCCTACATCAGGCTCTGCACTGAATGTGGAGCCTGCTTGGGATTCTCTCTCTCCCTCTTTCTGCCCCTCCCCTGCTCACTCTCTGTCTCTCAAAAGAAATAAGTAAAATTTTTTTTAATGAAAATGTGCTCAGCTGGGGAGCAAGTATTTGCAAGTTGAATATCTTAAAAAGAACTTCTATTGAGAATACATAAAGAAATTTCAAATGTCGGGGTGCCTGGGTGGCTCAGTCGGTTGAGCGTTTGACTTCAGCTCAGGTCATGATCTCACAGGTTGTGAGTTTGAGCCCCACATCGTGCTCTGTGAGGACAGCTTGGGGCCTAGAACCTGCTTCGAATTCTGTGTCTCCCTCTCTTTCCCTCTGCCCTCCCCGCTCATGCTCTGTCCATCTCTCTCTCTCTCAAAAATAAATAAAACATTAAAAAATTAAAAAAAAGAAATTTCAAATATCAACAAGAAAGCAAGCAGTAAAAAAATGAGCATAAGATGTAAACAAATTGTTCACCAAATGAAACCCAGGGATGGTAAATAAACACATGAGACACGTGCGACGTCGTTAATACTTACAGGAAAGGAAATTAAAATCACAATGGAATGCCTTTCAATACCTATAAGGATGAAAATAATAATAAATGGAACCATAATGCCAAATTCTGGTGCAGATGCAGGGAGCAAGTAAAATGTTCATATGCTGCTGGAAGGAATGTAAAACGAGGAAGCCTCTTCAGTCAACCGTTTGGCAATTTCTTATATCCTTAAACATACACTTATCACATGGTTCAATGACCCTACTCTTCATTGTTTAAATGAAATGACAAATTATGTTCGCATGCAAGTCTGTACTCAAATGCTTAGAGCGGTTCCATTTGTAATCATCGAAAATAGGAAGCAATCCAAATAACTCTTCAACTGGTGAATGGATGAACAATGTGTGGTGTACCCATACAGTGGAATAAAACTCAGCAATACAAAGCAATGGACTATGGACACGTACAATGATGTGGAGGAACCTTGTATTTGTTTGCTAGGACTTTTGTAACCAAGTACCACAAACTGGAGGCTGGAACAACAAAAACGCATTTTCTCACAGTTCTGGGGGCTGGAAGTCCTGAAATCAAGAGGTCAGCAGGATTGGTTCCTTCTGTTTCATGGCTCTCTCATAGCTTCTGCTGGTTTGCCGGCAATCTTTGGTGCTCCTTGGCTTTCACAAGCGTCACCCTGATATGTCTTCATCTTTACGTGGCACTCTCCATATAAGCCTGTCTGTGCCCAAATTTCCTCTATGACACCAGTCGTATTAGACTAGGAGCCCATCCTATGCCAGTATGACTTCATCTTGACTTAACTGATTGCATCCACAGTGATCCAATTTTCTTTTTTTTTTTTTTATTTTATTTATTTTTTTTTTCCAACATTTATTTATTTTTGGGACAGAGAGAGACAGAGCATGAACGGGGGAGGGGCAGAGAGAGAGGGAGACACAGAATCGGAAGCAGGCTCCAGGCTCTGAGCTGTCAGCACAGAGCCCGACGCGGGGCTCCAACTCAGGGACCGTGAGATCATGACCTGAGCCGAAGTCGGACGCTTAACCGACCAAGCCACCCAGGCGCCCCAGTGATCCAATTTTCTAAGTCACACTCTGGAGCACTAGAGTGTTCAGAATTCAACCTATGGATTTGTAGGGATACACTTGAACTCATAACAAACTTCACATGCCTTATGCTAAGAGAAAGAATCCAGGCGCAAAAACTATATATACCTTGTTTATTCCGTTTGTATGACTTTCTGAAAAAATAAAAACTGTAGGGACAGAAAATGGAGCGGTGGTTGCCAGGTTGACAGAGAGGGGAAGGGACAGACTGCAAGGTTGTCGGGAGAAATTTTGCACAGCGACAAAACTGTTGTACATCTTGATTGTGGTGGTGGTTATATGACCTCATTTTCTTGCTAAAACTTATTTGACTGTACCCAAAGAGGGTGAATGTTAATCTATGCTAATTGTACTTTAACAAAAGAGTGTGGAGAAAAAAAAGAAACGGTTACCAATTATGGACATTTTTCATGTAAAGCCTCGCATTTCCATGAGCAGGAATTATCTTTACTGTAGAGTGAGGCTGGAAAAACAAGTACTTGCATTCATCACTGGCCACCAGCTAAGTACAAAATTGGTACAAAGGAAAGTATTTGGGCAAACTAAAAATCTCTATATATGCATAGCCATTGAACCGTTTATGGAGATTATTCCTAAGGGAATAATGTTGTGCGTTATGAAAGAAACATAATTTAGAAATCATGGGTGAAAGACAAATATAAAAGACACCTCACTGAAAACATTTTCTAAAGATTTTATTTATGCAAATGTTAGGGACCATATGCTAAACCTTGCAGTTTAGCATGCAGAGACCTCATTTTCCAATGGCCCAGGAGATCTTGCCCAGAGTTACAAAATTATTTACAGTTATTTCACATAACCAAACCGATCTATTCTGTAGAACCAAGTAAGTGTTAAAAAAATCTATCCTCAGGAGGAAGAGGTCAGCTATACTCTAAAAAACCATGTGTTTATTATATTTTTAATTGTCCTCTGGGTCAATTATGTCTGTATGCATTTGTATTACCCCAAGAATGAAATTTATATTGGCGTGGAGCAGAAATATTATTCCTTCTAAGGTCCAACTGGCCATTTACAGTTTTACCTACTGGCAGGTTTCCAAACAAGATCCAACATGCTCCAAAATAGATCCTCTCTTGTATTTAGAATTGCATATAAACTTTCGAATGTGTTGTCAGTGCACGTAAAAGTTTCAACTTCTTTAGGCTCTCCATTATTCTTCAAGCAAAAGCTTACGTGTATTTATTTATTTATTTTTAATATCTTCCTTTTTAGAAAAAAAATATTTAAGCAATCTCTACACCCAATATGACCTCATGACCCCAAAGTTAAGAATCGCATGCTCTTCTGACTGAGCCAGCCAGGCACCCCAACAGGAGTTTAACGTTAAAAAATGATTTATAAGGGAGCGCCTGACTGGCTCAGTCAGTTGAGCATCTGACTCTTGATTTCAGCTGAGGTCATGATCCCAAGGTTTGTGGGTTCGAGCCCTACATCGGGCTCTGTGCTGACAGCTGGAGCTTACTTGGGATTCTCTCTCTCTCTCTCAATGAATAAATAAACATCTTAAAATTTTCTTAATAAAAAAATAATTTATAATGTCCTCCATGATCCAGCCCTTGTGTGCCCCCTTTGTTCCATCTGTAATGATTCTCCTGTTCCTCAGTATGCTCAGATTAAACTGGATTTATTTCAGTTTCTAGATTGTGCCACAGTCTCGTTTCTTGTGCCTTTGTACATGCTGTTCCTTATTCCTAGAACATACTATCCTTTCTTCTAACCAACTTCTACTCAGATTTGAAATCTTGGTTGAGATATCTCATTCAATCTTGGAACTAACAACATTATAGCAGTTTTCACAGTGACAACACAGTACAATCACCTGTCCACCTTGATAGGGCATTGGGACTGAGTCTCTCACTTCCTGTTGCATCACCAGGTCCTAACATACAAAAGATATGTATTGAATATGTAACAGTGGATATCATGCAGTTTCTTTTTGAATATTATAATATTTTCTTGGGATGAATTTGATTCTGTTGTTAAAATGGTTTGTAGAAAAGACCCAGAGATGTGGAGCCCAAAGGTTCTGGTGCTTGGGTCCTGAGTTTGCTGTCAATGGGATCTGTAATGAGTTACTCAACCTCCGTGATCCTTAGTTTCTTCAACCATAAATGGGGCCAATAAAAATACCCTTGTTACTAGTCTAACTTCAGGAACAAATTAGGTCATGCACATGAAACATTTCTTTTGAAATGATGAAGGGCTGTACATATGTCAGTTATTTTATTGTCCACATTTCAGCGGAAGTCTCATGAGTAACATTTGGTGGTGGGTGAGTTGTCACTTCTCTTAAATTTCTATCAGCATCTATCAACAGTAACAATAAATGGATGTACAAACTAAGTGAAGCAGTATGCTTGTTATGCAAATACGTTGTCATATGCCCTGAGTTGCTAATTCCAAGTGTATTTTTTGCTCCTCCTATAAAACAATTTCAGAAGTATCACCACTCTAACCTGCAAGTTTCTTATAGCTACCAACACCTATAAATCAAAACCCATCCCATATGAATTTGCTTAAAATTAAATTGGCCAGATCTATCACGGAGACTCTTTTAGTCTCCTTATTCTATCATTGAATACCATTGAAGTGAAGTTTTGAATAATGAGGAAAGCATAATTGGGCATACAGTTAGCACCAGGATCAACAGAGGAAAAAGTGTTTTATTAATGGATTTTCAAAGGTGTTATCTATAGAATAGCCTCCATTTAGGAAATGGTGACATTTGACTAATTAAAACCCGAGGTATCTCCAATGGCTCAGCTTCAACACTGTCTCCTCCTTTGACTGTCAAGGAGTGTCTTTAAATAAGGTGTGTGGGGCTCATTGATTTGCATGAATTCTTCTGGTTTCTGTCATCTAAGAGTCTAAAAGTCATGTCTTACAATTTTGAATGTTTATGGGCTTTGACAGTTCCCATCTGCTGTGGGGATGTCTAAGTGCCCCAAGCCTAGTTGGCAAAACTCAGTGAAATCTTTGTTTTTACTTGATAAAATTTAAATTATTTATAGTGGTTATGTCTCACTGATTATTAGAGAGATTTTTTTTGATGACACAAGGATTTCCTGTCACCATTTTCCAGATTATGAATAAATGCAAGGTAAAATGACACACACTTCTTATTAACATGAACTTTCTGATATTGTGATTATAATTAGTTGGACTGTAGTCCCTTCATTAGTTATTTATTTATTCACCTTCATTTTCCACTTCATTTTGGAAAGGATTTGTGGTGTTGTCATTTCATTAAGAAAAGTGCAAGGGCAATTGGAACAGAAATGTCAAGTATTCAGAAATTGGCGACCTTGAAACAATCACCCTTACAACTCCACAGAGCAAAAATTTAACTATGGCAGAATGGCTTTCTACAAGAAAGGAACTAGGGTAGAATTCAGCCATGAATATCACATGTGTCCAGATGGCTGACCTACATGCCATAGTTGCCAACTATTTGGGCCCAATTCATGGACATTCATGTTGTCTTTAATGCTTTACTTAGTAAATATTTATTAAGAACCTACTGTGTGCCGTTGTCCTTAGTACTGAAGAAAGATAAAGAAAACAGAGAAGATAACTGTTGTCCTCATGAAGCATACATACTAATAAAACAAGTCACACAATAAATAATAGGCAAAAAGAGTTTTTTGAAGAGTTCTGTGAAGGAAATACAGAGAGTTATGGCTGAAAACAATGGAGTTGGGAAAGTCAGACAGAGCGACACTCTCCTGAATAAGTCTCCAGTTTCTCTGTTTGCTGTAAAATACCCTTTCAAATTAAAATGTGAGGTTGTGTGCTCTAATGTTATGGATTTAGGTACAACTTTTCACCTGATGTAAAATCGTTCTTCCCAAAGATGGTATTGGTTATCTGGATTTAGGCAATGTTTCAGTTCCAATTACTGACTTTGTAATAACAAAATTATGCTACATCATATTTTTTAAGTTCTTACGATAGGCATGAATTATCTCCTTCAGTCTTCACAGACCATGAGATAGGTATTTATTTTAACATTTAAATTCTCCTTTCCTAGCAAATTTCAATTATACAGTAGTGTTATCAACTATAGTCACCATGTTATATGTTGGATTCTCAGACCTTAGTCTTCCTACACTTGGAATCTTGTATCTTTTTATCAACTTCTTTTTTTCCTTGCCTCCGCTCACCCCAGCCCAGGTCCCCAGCAACCACATTTCTACTCTCTGTTTCTTTGAGATTTGCTCTTTTTTTTTTTTTAAGATGCCATGTATAAGTTGTACCATGTAGTACTTTGTCTTTTTCAGTCTGGCTTTTCTCACTTAGTGTAATGCCCTCAGTATCCATCCATGTTTTCACAAATGGCAGGATTTCTTTCTTTCTCATGACTGAATAATTGTGTGTGTGTATGTATAGGTATGTATGTGTGTATATAACTCTCTATCTATATATCATCTATCATCTATCTTGATATAAAGTGGTATGTAGAAATACATATATAAATATTAGATATATATGTGTATATATATAATCTATTATCTATCTATCCATACATACATAATATATACATACATATCTTCTTTATCTTTATCTTCTTTATCCATTCATCCATTGATTAGGCACTTAAATTGCTTCCATGCTTTGGCTATAGCAAATAATGCTACAATGAACATGGGAGTGTGGACATCCCCTCAATATCTTCTTTTCTTTTCCTTTGGATATATCCCCAGAAATGGGATTGTGTGGTCATATGATAGTTATATTTGAAAATTTTAAGGACCCTCTAGATTGTTTTCCATAGTGGCTGCAGCAATTTACATTCCACCAACTGGGCACAAAGCTTCTCTTTTCTCTACATCCTTACCAACACTTGCAATCTCTTGTCTTTTTCAGAATAGCCACTCTAACAAGCAGGAGGTGATATCTCATTGTGGATTTGATTTGCATGCCCCGGATGATTACTGATGTTGAGCAATTTTCACATACCTGCTGAGCATTTGTATGTCTTTGGAAAAATGTCTATTCAGTTCCTCTGCCCATTTTTTAATTGGATCATTTGGTTTTTATTGTTGTTGTTAGAGTTGTGTGAATTCTTTACATTTTTATAGTGACCCTTTCTTAGATATATGATTTAACAATATTTTCTCCCATCTCAGAGGATGCCTTTTCATTTTATCGATGATTTTCTTTGTTGTGAAGAAGCTTCGTAAATTGACATAGTTCCAGTTGTTGATATTAACTTGTGTTGCCTTTGATTTTGATGTCAAACCCAAAACATCATTGCAAAGATTGTCGTCAAGGAGCTTACTCTTTATCTTTTCTCTTGGGATATATGGTTTCAGTATTTTAATTTAAGTCTAATGCATTTTGATTTGATTTTTGTTCATGGTGTAAGATAGGGATCCTGTTTAATTTTTTTGCATGTGCTATCCAGGTTTCCCCTCACCACTTGTTGAAGAGATTATCCTTCCCCCATTGTATATTCTCAGCTCTTTTGTCATAAATTAATAACCATATATGTCTGTGTTTATTTGTGGGCTGCCTATTCTGTTCAATTGATCTGTATGTCTGTTTTAATGCCAGTACCACAGTGCTTTGATTACTAGAGCTTTGTAATATAGTTTGAGATCAGGAAGTGTGATACCTCCAGCTTTTTACTTTTTCTCAGTATTGCTTTGGCTCTTTGAGGTCTTTATGCACGAATCTCAAGATTTTGAGTTGCTGTAGTATTGCTATATATATATATATATATATATATATACACACATATACATATATACATTTATTATTATTATTATTATTATTATTATTTATTATTATGAGAGAGTGGGGGAGGGGCAGAGGAAGAGAGAGAGAGAGAGAGAGAGAGAGAGAGAGAGAGAGAGAGAGAATCTTAAGCAGGCTTCATGCTCAGCACAACACAGGACGCAATTCCACAACCCTGGGATCATGACCTGAACCAAAATCAAGAGTTAGAGACTCAATTGACTGAGCCACCCAGGCACCCTTGTTAAATTATTTTTAAATCATTTTGTGCAAGTATAACATGGAAGTCATAGAGTGCACAAATCTTAAGTGTAACGTTTAATAAAATTTTATGAGGTGAATATACCAGACATGACATTACCAGTGACCAGAGAATGCCCTTGTACCAACTCCAGTTATTGCCTGCTCCCAACAGCAGCCACTTTCCTGAGTTCTATCGCATTTGGTTAGGAAATTTCTTGTGAACACACATTCTTTTACACTGGGCTTATTTTTTTCTCCGTGCCATATCTTTAGATTCATCCATTTGTTGCATGAATCAGAAGTTTGTTCCTTTTCATTGATGTATGTTATTCTAAAGTGTGACCGTACCATGATGCGGTTATCCTTTCTACTGTTGATAGACATTTGATTATTTCTAGCTTTTGACTCTGATGACCTATGGGCATTCTTGTTCATGCATATTTGTGCACATAGGCACTTGTTTTGTGGGTGAACATTTAGGACTGGACTTGTTGATTCACGGGGCATGTGCAGCTTTAGTAGATGTTGGCAAGTAGTTTCTATTAGTTGATACTCTGTAATGTCAAACAAACCAAGCCATTATGAATGACACAGAATAAGAAATATATTACAGTAGTTAGACTTTACTCACTCGTTGAAGCTGAAAAAGCAGTCTGTTGAAGATACTGTCATTATGTCTATTGTTGAGTTCCAAACCACTCCAAATCAGCCAGACCAGCAGCTGGAAAGAAAAGCTGAAATCAGAAGAGAACAATAAGAAATTGGAACTCACAAGGAAAACTAGAATCTTTGAGGAAAGGTGGGAACACTTGAGAAGATCTCAATAGTGTTAGGAAAAAGCAAAACCTGCTTTTATCACTTGATGGTTCCATTAAACTGAAAGTTAAGATTGATAGATGGGCACTTTAACCTCCAATCTTGATGATGTGGGTCATCTGCTAGCATTGTTTGCCATAGAGCTGCACACATATTTGGCCCAGGCCTCGGAGAGGTTGAAGGAAGAGATCGTCCAGAGCTGACAAGCTGTGAGCGAACTGGAGATCAGTGACAACATGGCTGACTTCCTGCAATGACCCTCAGCACAGAAGAAATATGGTTCCTGATCTACTCCTGTCCTCTTGATAACACTTATAATGTCTTTTCTAGCCAATGTTAACAAAGAATCCTATGAGAAAATAACTTATGTAAAATATAGTTTCAGCTTAGTTGAGTAAACAAAGGACAAAGCCCTCCTTTTCCAATGCTTGTCACCTTGACATCCATATATACCTTTGCTAACCATCCTTAACTGCTTAAACAAATCATCTTTCTACCTCACATGATACAACTATATTTATACAACTTTAAAAATGCTTGCTATCCCTCTCCTCAAAACAGGTAAAATCCTTTAATCGATTTTTAAGCTGTGTTATTGCTCTCCTAGCTGAATTAAATGCCTATTTTGAAATTCTGAATTAAATACTGAGATGTAAGTTCAATGCCTTTGAATCTATCTTATGTGAGATGGTTGAGAAATAAAAGAGGGAAAGAAGTTGGTTAATATTTATATAAATAGGGTCATATCAAAATAAAGAAGGAATATTCATGACTATCATAGATTTTATTTCCATAACTAGCCACCTAATTTCAGCTCATATCTTTCAGCTCCATACTTATTCTTTCCCTTAGCAAGCACTTAGCTTGTCATAGTCCCCTGCCTGGTGCAGTGACTCAAACTTTTACTCCTAAAGGATTTGGGCTATTTATAGTCTAGCCTATATTGGGTTATAATTTTCCACTGATTATTTTTTCCTTTCTAAGTTTTTATTTAATTCCAGTTAGTTAACATACAGTGTATATTTAGGTTCAGATGTATAATTTAGTGATTCATCACTTACATACATCATCTGGTGTTTACCACAAGTGCCCTTCTCAATCCCCTTCACCTATTTAACCCATCCCCCTGCCTACTTCCCCTCTGGTAACCATCAGTTTGATCTCTATGGTTAAGATTCTCTTTTAAGTTCCTCTCTCCCCTGCCCCATGTTTATTTGTTTTCTTTCTTAATTTCTACATGTGAGTGAACTCATATAGTATTTGTCTTTCCCTGACTGACTTATTTCACTTAGCATATAATTCTCTCTAGTTTCATCCTTGTCATTGCAAATGGCAAGATTTCATTCTTTTTATGGCCGAGTAATATTCCATTGTGTGTGTGTGTGTGTGTGTGTGTGTGTGTGTGTGTGTGTGACATCTTCTTTATCCATTCCTCATTTGCTGGACACTTGGGCTGTTTCCAAAATGTGGCTATTGTTGATAATGTGACTATAAATTGCAGGGTGCGTATGTTCATTCAAATTATTATTTTTTTATCTTTTGGATAAATACCTAGTAGCGAAATTGCTGGATCATAAGGTAGTTCTATTTTTAGCTTTTTGAGGAACCTCCATACTGCTTTCCAAGGTGGCCGCGCCGGTCTGCATTTCCACCAACAGTGTGAGAGGGTTCCCCTTTCTCTGCATCCTTGCCAACACCTGTTGTTTCTTGTGTTGTTAATTTTAGCCTTTCTGACTGGTGTGAAGCAACATCTCATTGTAGATTTGATTTGTATTTCCCTGATGATGAGTGATGTTGAGCGTATGAAAATGTGTTGGCCACCTATATATCTTCTTCGGAAAAATGTCTATTCATGTCTTCTGCCCATTTTTAACTGGATTATTTGTTTTTTGGGTGTTGAATGTTACAAATTATTTATATATTCTGGATACTAACCCTTTATCAGATATGTCATTTGCAAATATCTCCCCAATTCCATAGGTTGCCTTTTAGTTTTGTTGATTGTTTCCCTCGATGTGCAGAAGCTAATATCATCCTCAATGGGGGAAGACTAAGATTTTCATCGATGGTCAGGAATAAGATAGCGATATTTACTCTCAACACTGTTATTTAGCATAGTACTGGAAGTTCTAGCTGTAGCAATAAGACAACACAAAGAAATAAAGTGTATCCAAATTGGCAGGAAAGAAGTCAAACTTTCAGTTGCAGTAGCCATCTTTCAAGATTTCAATAACCTCATGTGACTAGTGTCTACTATATTGGAGTACACAGATATGAAATTTCACTAGAGAGTCTAGAGATCATCATAATCCAAAGTATTGTTGACTGACAAAAAAATTTTGCTAGAGGAATACAAGAGCTAATAATGACAAGAATCCCCATTTCCACCTATTGACTCTGGGACCAATGGATTTTAACTAAAAAAAGCAGTACTATAGAGAGGCTGCTGACTTAGCACACACGGCACCCTGAAAGCCATCATTGAGTCTTCCAACAGCCATTCCACTGTGTTATCAGTAAAGCTGCTTCAGGATGATGAGGGAGATGGCAAGAGACTGTGTCTCCGATCACAACAAAGCTGTGTGGGATGCCATAATGTTGAATAAGGTTTTCTATAAACCCTTGCATTGTGGTTTTGGCAGAAGACTTATGGGCCAAAAAAGCCAATCCATACTCAGAGTAAGTGTCTATTCTACTGGTAACAAAATGCTTCTCCTTCCATTGTAGCATGGTCCAATGTAACCAACCTGGACCAGCTTGCTGCATGATCTCCTTGGGGAATAGTACAATACTGGGGACCCAGAATTGGCTTTCCTGGTGGCAATTTGGGCCTTCAGCAGTGGCTTTAGCCAAAATCTCGTTGGTGGGTGGTAGTTTATGTTTGTGAGCTCATGTGTAAACTCTATGCCTAAAATCATAGCCATTTTGTTCATGGACCTATTGGGTAAGGACAGCAGTGTCTGGGGACAATGATTGACTGACCTCCAGAGAATGGATCATCTTATCGGGATGATCATTAAAATCCTCTTGTTTGAGGTTACTCTTTGTTAAGTGTTCACATGAAGAACAACTATCTTCATAATCTATGCTCATTAACAGAACAAATATTCCAATTATATCCCTTTCAACTCTTCAACCAGTCCTCTACTCATTAGCTGCTGTTCATTAAGTAGTATAGATTCATACTTCTGGTCATTTCTCCTTCCGGGCAAAGCAAACAACCAGGTACATAGCTCAAAGCTTTGTCTACTGGAGGATTTCCCTTCATCACTATTCTCCAGGGCCACTCCAGCATAGACCTGTATAAATGCTCCCATCTCTAAAAGAAGCCATTGTTTTCTTACTCCACTGGTTATAGGGAAATCTCCATAGTGTTATGAGGGAAGGTTGAGAAGGGGGAGTCAATGTCATATGAATATGGCCTGTGGGCATCTGGGCCGTCTGCTCAGCTGAGCTCAATCTTGTACGTACCACTTCTATTTGACAGTGAAGTATTGTTGTGTTGTCCAACTTTATGGTTTGAGGGTCAGATGACACCTGCTTCATAATGAGCAGCTAAGGTCTTATGATAAACTGGTGGTCTCTGATCAAGCCTTCATTTGTTGCTTGGCCCCAGTAGTAAGCCTGAAGCTGTTTCCCAAAATGATAAGAGTAGTATACAGAGGATGGTACAGTTTTGATCCAAAATTTTAAATGTTTACTATGTGATCTAATTATAGGGTCTTGCCAAAGTCTCTGTAAAGTATTCCAATCTGTCATAGACGTGCCAAGCATCATGAGACCATGCAAGGTCATATCCAAGTGGTAGGGAAGCTAAAAAATTTTTTTTTCTGGGCCCTGCTCAGACCTGGAAGATTACCAAGCTACTCAATAAATTGGTCAGAGTATCATGCCCAAAAGGGGTTTATTGTTCGGCAAAGTCTAAAATGGCACACTAAGCATTTTTGGTTCTTTTTTTTTTTTTTCACCAGTTTTTTAACAAATTCTTTTTTAACAAAAAGCCATTAGTTTTTTCACTTTAAAAAGAATATTTCAATATGTCTCAGACCACTTTGTCCCTAAAAATTCCGTTGAGGTGGTAAGTTTCTAAATTTTTGTGGGATTTATTTCCCTTTCCTTTCTCATGCATATATTCTTCCAAAAAGTCTAGAGTAGTTGCTGCTTCCTGCTCATCTGGCCCAATCAGCATGATATCATTAATGTAATAGATTATCAGTATAATGATGTCTTGTGGAATGAAGATGCCATATAAGTCCCTGTAGACAATATTATGGTGTAGAACTGGACAGTTAACATGGTTTTATATTACTGTTCCTTCGAGAGGAAAGGAAATTCTCCAGGAAAAGAAATTTCTGGTGGGGGTGTGGGGTGGGGGGAGAGCAAAGAGAGAGAGAGAGGGAGAGAGAGGCATTTGTCAGATGCTGGGACAGTGTTGATTTGTTCCAGTAACGATTGTACATCTGAACCAGCATCTGTAATTGGATTTCACCACCTGATTGAGTTTACAATAATGCACTACTATCTGCTAAGTTCGATCTGTCTTCTGTTCAGGCCAAATAGAAAAGTTGAAGGACAACGTGGTACCTCACATTATACCTTTCAAAACCTTTAAATCTCTGAAATCCCTCCAAGGATATGTTACTTGTTATTTTGATAGGTAGAGACAGCTCTTCTACAAATTTTCATCTGAACTTTTCTACCGTATTTGCTATGGAGCTACTCATGTACTCGGTCCATGCTTTTAAGAGGCTAATGGAGGGGCGCCTGGGTGGCTCAGTCGGTTGAGCTTCTGACTTCGGCTCAGGTCATGATCTCACGGTCTGTGAGTTCGAGCCCCGCGTCGGGCTCTGTGCTGACAGCTCAGAGCCTGGAGCCTGCTTCGGATTCTGTGTCCCCTCTCTCTCTGACCCTCCCTCGTTCATGCTCTGTCTCTCTCTGTCTCAAAAATAAATAAACATTTAAAAAAAAAAAGAGGCTAATGGAGAAGATCTGGTGGGGATCTCTCCCCAGCTGAACATCTCACTGCTGCCCCATGCTAACTAGGTGAGCTGGGAGATAAGTGACAGTATACATGAATTGCCCCGGTGCCTGTGCCCTGTGCTGGCTTCAGAGTATAAGAAATACGACTATCGGGGCGCCTGGGTGGCGCAGTCGGTTAAGCGTCCGACTTCAGCCAGGTCACGATCTCGCAGTCCGTGCGTTCGAGCCCCGCGTCAGGCTCTGGGCTGATGGCTCAGAGCCTGGAGCCTGTTTCCGATTCTGTGTCTCCCTCTCTCTCTGCCCCTCCCCCGTTCATGCTCTGTCTCTCTCTGTCCCAAAAATGAATAAACGTTGAAAAAAAAATTAAAAAAAAAAAAAAGAAATACGACTATCGTTTTACTTTGCCTTCTAATTATCATTTCAAAACCATGAAGATCTTTTTTCTGTTTTATTTTACAAAAGATGTATAGCTCTTTATTGAAGTTTGCATCTACAATCTGTCTGGAACGTGGCTTAAGATAAGCACCGAAATGCATACTTTTCTCATATTGGTACTCCTTTGATTGGGCATCATGTATTAAGAAGAATATCTTTTCTAGCCAAATAAGATAAAAACAGAGAGGGAGGCAAACCATAAGAGATTCTTAAATACAGAGACAAACTGAAGGTATCTGGAAGGGTCTTGGGGTGAGAAGATGGCCTAAAAAGGGTATGGGCATTAAGGAGGGCACTTGGGATGAGCACAGGGTGTTACATGTAAGTGATGAATCACTGGGTTCTACTCCTGAACCCAATAATCCTACACTGTATGTTAACTATCTTGAATTTAAGGAAATATATTTAAATTTTTCTACTTTAATAGGAAGTCATGATGTGTAGTAGTGTAACTCCTTTAAAATTTTTGTCTTCATTATTTTGCTCTCTTGCCTTTTCATATATATTTTAGAATTCATTCGCCAATAGCCACAAAAATTCTTGTCAGAATTTTGGCTGGGGTGCATTGAATGTATACAACAAAAAACAAAAAAATGTTGAGAATCAACATTTTGACAGTATTGACACTTCCAATCTATGAACATAGTATATTCGTCTATTTTTTTTTCAAAGTCTTGTCTGATTTCTTTTAATACAGCTTTTTGGTTTTCTGTCCAGAAGTCACATGCATTTTGGATTTATTCTTAGGTATTTGATATTTTTGATGTTATAAGAAATGGTATCTTTTTAAGAATTTTTAATAGTTTTGTTACTATGTTGTATACGATCTTTCACCTTGTAATTTTCTTCATTTAATTAGTAATTAAATTTACTGAAGATTCTTGTTCTCAATTATGCCAAATGACAATAATGACCCTTACATTTCTTCCATTCTGATTCTTATAATTTCTATTTTTTTAAATTTCCTTTTTGAACTGTCTACGACCTCCAGTACACTTTTGACTAAATGTAATGATAATGGAGAGTCTTGTCTCATCCATAGAGTTAGCTGTACATTGTCATTGTTGTTGTTTACAGTTTCTCTTGATCAGACTGGGAAAATTTCTTTCTGTTCCTTGTTTTATACTTTTTTTAAATTAACAGGCATTGATAGCTTTTTCTGCAAATTGCAGATGACCATATGATATTTTTTTCCTGATGATATAGTAAAGTCATGTCAATTGATTTTAGAATGTTAATCTTACATTTCTTTAATACACCTAGCTTTTCTAACACATTATTTTGAATGTGACTGCTATCACTTAGTTTATGCATATGCATATATGTGTATTTAAGCTCATGAAATTGCTGTTACGTTCTGTTATGATCCCTACACTACAGATTGGAATACAGGTATAGAGACTCTAAATAAATGATTAAAGTCAACAGGCAGTGATTCAGCGTGAGAGAATTTGATTCAAGAATATATTTCCATAACATTAAATTATTAAATAGAAGCTACTGATTATAATGTTTTCAGAAAATGACATAAAATGATGCTATTCTGTGAAGTCCCATATATTAAAGGTTATGAATTTGTATTTTTCTAGAAATTATACCACTTTGGCAAGCAGGACAGTTAATTCTATGTGTAATTTGGCTGGGCTAAAAGGATGTTTAGAGAGCTGGTGAAAAATTATTTCTGAATATGTCTGTGGGGGTATTTCCAGAAGATTAGCATTTGACTTAGACTGTGAGGGACCATCCTCACTAATGCAAGTGGACATCATCTGATGCACTGAAGGCCTACACAGAGCAAAAGGGCAGAGAAAGGGTGAATGTGTCCTATTTGTTTGAGCTGGGACATCCCTCTTCTCCTTGCCTCACATATGTGTGCTCCTGGTTCCTGGACCTTTAGATTCAATTGAATTATACCACTGGCTCTACCTGGTGCTCCAGCTTAGAGATAGCAGATCATGGGACTTCTCAGTCTCCATAATCACATGAGTCTATTTCTATAATACATTCCTTTGGTGTGTGTGTGTGTGTGTGTGTGTGTGTGTGTAATTTTATTATTTTATTATATTATAAATATAATATTATATCCCTAAAACAATATTATGTGTTATTCTGTTCTGTTACTCCAGACAACCCTGACCAATATTGGCAAATCTTATTTTTTTTCTACATAGTGGTAATGCCTTTTTACCATGGCTTACAAAACCTTAAATAATCTATCTTCCTGGGGTGCCTGGGTGGATCAGTCAGCTAAGAGGCCAGCTCTCAATTTCAGATCAGGTCATGATCTCGTGGTCTGTGAGTTTGAGCCCTGCGTGGGACTCTTGTGCTGACAGCACAGAACCTGCTTGGTATTCTCTCTCTCCCTCTCTCTCTGCCTCGTCCTTGCTCATGTGAGCATGCTCTCTCTCTCTCTCTCTCTCTCTCTCTCAAAATAAATAAATAAACATTTTAAAAAATCTATCTTCCTTCTCCTTTTTTTACATTTTTTTGAATATGGTTTATTGCCAAGTTAGCTAACATACAGTATCTATAATGTGCTCTTGGTTTCAGGGGTAGATTCCCATGATTCATTGCTTACATACAACACCCAGTGCTCATCCCAACAAGTGCCTTCCTCAATGCCCATCACCCATTTTCCCCTCTCCTCTGCCTCCCCCCCCCCCACCCCATCAACCCTCAGTTTGTTCTCTGTACTTAAGAGGCTCTTATAGTTTGCCTCCCTCTCTGTTTGAAGCTATTTTTTCCCTTCGCTTCCCCCATGGTCTTCTGTTAAGTTCCTCAAGTTCCACATATGAGTGAAAACATATCTGTCTTTCTCTGACTGACTTATTTCACTCAGCATAATACCCTCCAGTTCCAGCCATGTTGTTGCAAATGGCAGGATTTCATTCTTTCTCTTCTTGCATTCACACACATTTATTATTATTCTTCAGCCACACTGACCACTTGCCGTTGTCTGAACATACCATGACCAAGTGTACTCCTGTGTTCGTGTCATTGCATGTGACGTCCCCTCTACCTAGAACTTTCTCCCTATAGACATCTGCATGGCTCAGTTCCTCATTTCCTTAACTTCTCTGCAGAAATGCCACCTTACTAAAAAGGACTTCCCTGACTCATGCCACCTTCTAATGTAGTTATTAGCAGAGAATCAGAGCCCTGCTACTCCTTTCCCTGGTCACCCATAAACCGGTTCCCTTTACTAGTTTCTTACCTCCACAGCCTCTATCGATACCTAGGATTGTAAATTCATTTCTTTACCTTCTCCAAAATAATGTAAACTCCTGAAAAAGACAGGGATTTATTCTGGATCTATTTCTACAGCCCAGATGAGTATCTGATATATCACAGACTTTTTTTCATAGATGTTTATTGTATGAATGAACGAATAAATGAATGAATGAGCTTCAAAGTGTCAAAAGTTACGTAATTTCTCAAAAATTTGCGAATTATTATTTTTTCCTGTGACTCTAACCCTGAAGACAGACAAGCTTGGTGCCTTCATTATTTTCTTCTTTTTATAGCAATGACTCAGAAGGTGTTGATAGATATTTAACACATCTTCTAGATACTTCCTGACTATACCCAAGGTAACTCGGAGGTGGGGGCATTCATCATATGCCATATGATAAACTTCTGCTGTTTTCTTGTAGTGCAAGGGGCTCATAATGCCCACTTTATATGCAATATGCTTGAAAAATGAAAGATTATTGTTGATATTAAAGTAAGATATGCAATATCATATGTAATTCATTTCCCTCAACATATGCCCTTTAGCTATATTCAACCCTGTCCTTCACACCTGGTCCTGAGATAAATGTAAAAATGGGGTTCTGTATATAAATTGTGCCTCTATCTACCAAATTGATTTCTGGGGCCAAAGAAATCATTGTAATTTATGAGATACACTTGTGATAGTCATGAATGTTAAGCAGAGCAGATGGGACTAGGTGACATGACTTTGATTTTTAATTATAGGTCAACTCAGCTTAATTCCATAGTGTGACACGTCATCCCCCTTTCTTTAAAGTGAAAGCTAAAGTGCAAATGAACTAACCTTTGAATGTCAGCCTGCATTCCAGCAGCTAAATATGCAGCTCTGAGCAAGGAACTTGACTTCCTGGGCCCTCAGTTTTCGTAGCCTGGCCCGTATCATTTCTAATGTCCATCCTTCAATCTGCAAAAACGCAATGGTTCTATCACATCATTTATTAAGGGAACCAGCTTGGGAATTAGAACTTGGATGAGAAGTGCTTTAGTCTTAAGTCTCCTACACAGCCTTCTGATAAAGAGAGAGGAGGAGAGAAAGGGCAGAGAGAGAGAGAGACAGAGAGAGACAGAGAGAGCCATCCATCAGAAATCTTTTTTAAAAAACACAAGCCAAGTTTTTATTTATTTATTTTTAATGTTTATTTATTTCTGAGAGACAGAGACATACAGAGCAGGAGCAGGGGAGGGGCAGAGAGAGGGGGAGACACAGAATCCGAAGCAGGCTCCAGGCTCTGAGCTGTCAGCAAGGAGCTCGCCGCAGGGCTCAGGCCCACCAACGGCGAGATCAAGACCTGAGCTGAAGTCGGACACGCTCAACCGACTGAGCCACCCAGGCGCCCCATCACAACCCCGATTTTAAAACACAACCTTAGTTTGCCAGACCTCGCCTACCTGGGAGAACAGATGAGGTCAGAGTCACAAAGCGCTCAAGTTTTGTGGGATCTTTCCTTTGACTCCAGAATCTCACTGTCTTCTTGAATATCATTCTTCTGCTGGAAGATGTGTCTAAGAATCCCTAGGGATTGTGTGTAGCTATGAGGAAGGGAGTTGGAGCAAGCCTGAGGGAAAGAGGTTTTGGTGATGTCAACAACAAGGGTAAAGTTACCATGACCTGGTGGAGTTTGGTGCATTGAAGATAAGATGTGGTTACAGCCCAAAGAATGGCAGTGGAGGGGGGGCGGGGGGCGAGGTAGGGGAGGTAACATAAGATCGGAAAGTGAGGTGGGACTAGATCAAGCAGGGATCTGTAGGACAGCTATTTTAGCTTTTATTTATGATACCACTGCTCGCCATAAGTCTAGGTATGGGTTAGAGTGGGAGAGAGCCAAAGCATAAGAGACTCTTAAAAACTGAGAACAAACTGAGGGTTGATGGGGGGTGGGGGGGGGTGGGTGATGGGCATCGAGGAGGGCACCTTTTGGGATGAGCACTGGGTGTTGTATGGAAACCAATTTGACAATAGATTTCATATATTGAAAAAAATAAAAAAAATAAAAATAAAAGAAATTGGTTTTAGCTTTCAAAAAAAAAGTCTAGGTATGGGTGAGGCAGAAAGAAGATTTGAGTGACAAACATCATGCTATATTAGGAAAGATCCTTCTCCCACTGCCAACGGTCTCCTTACTAGTTCAAGTTCATCCTGGGTGGTTCCTGGACGTGTAAGGAACCTCCCAAGTGTAAGAGACCTCCCAACACGTCCTTTCACAGATTTTTTGGAGATTGGCCCTGCTAACTCATCAGGTGTGTCCAGTCATGTCAGAAGCACATTTTAGGTATAAGGCGGGAAAACCTGTACTCAGACTACATCATCATACAATACCATAATCAAAATTTGTAATCTCTTCAGGAATCTAGAAACTTAAATGCTAAGTGCACTTGAACTTCTAATTGGAGGTTAAAGATGATTTAGATAAGGTTACCGCGTGTGTCCCTCATCAAGAATGGACTTTTTTCCTTCGTTCCTTGGCTATCTGCTTGGCTGGATCTAGCCCATCTCAGGGCTCTATCACACAGAGGAAGCCACACTCCTCTTGAGATTGATCTCCTTATTAGTAGGACCAGCTGGTAACCCGGGGACTATTTTCAAACTCTCTGAGCAAACATAGGCAAACCCTTTCAGAAGGGTGGACAGAGAAGGAACTGGCCTAACTGACAACTGATACTTGCAACGATGATCTAAATCTTCTGTACCACCTTGAGGGCTCACTGACTTTCCGCAAACAAGTCGAACGTGCGCTGCTTTCTCGTTAGCAGAGATGACCAAACACGCTCTCGGATGATGCATGTGTGGTAAAGCTAGTTAGTGAGAACTAACAAAATACTTGTTTCGGGCACAGTGATGAAAACAAGTATCTGCATCTGGGAAACCTCCACTGGTGAAACCAATCATTTTAACGAGCGGAAATACATACAGCTGAAGTTGTGTTCTAATGCAAAATGTGTATTTGTGGAAACGATGCTTTCTTGAGTAATGCTCTCAAAGCTTGCTGAGGAGGGAGAGAGAATAACAAACTGACGTGTGGTGTTAGTTTCTTTGTAAAATATTTTATACGACTTAACTATTTTGCGGGCTGACTGAAGAGGTTTTTTTATGAAAAAATATTGAATGGCAGTGCCCTTGAAATTACATGTCTGTAAAGAATGTCACAGTAGTCCCACAATAAAGTTCGTTTCTGGGGGAAATATCTAGCACAGCTCACTTGAGGAGAAGTTCGGGGTCTGGGGCTCCTTTGTGTGTATGTGATTGCGCTCTTAGTTTGATTTGATTTTTTGTGGGGGAATAGACTGAGAGAAAAACTGTCTTAACTAAAAAAATACATGCACAGTTGATTAAAATTTACTAAAGGACAAATCTACAGTTTTAGGCTATCTTTCAAAATCGGTCCTCCGTTCTGAATCATCCATTTACTTGTGGAGATTCAGTTCACTCCTTTATTATTAAGATACATATTCGTAATGCTTTTCGAGTTTTGCTGTTCTAGTTACAAATAGCTTCTACTTTTCTCGGACACAATTTTACTTTGAGCAAGAATTCTTGACTTCCGTGGTTTTCGGTTTTGTTTTTAAAGGGCAAGAATTCATTTGCTGATTTCTTTTTTCTCCTTATTGGGCTTATCAAGTGATTTCAGGCACATTATTTCAGGCCCTTAATTGATGTGCTCCTATTGGGTTAATATTGCATTTCTTTGTTTCTAAGAGTTGATTCTCTAGGTATTTGAGATGAATTTGTTAACACGTCGAGTTTTCATGAAAACAGCAAACTTTAATCACAAAGCTGGGAGTAAGACAGTGGGGGTTGGTGATCTCTGCTTCCCTAACCCCATTCTTTGGCAGAGAAATCCAATGAGCACGCTTTGATTTTTGCCACCCACCACTAACAGAGTTATTAACCAAGAGATGTATGTTATTATGTAGGACCTCTCAGCGCAGATAAAGATTTAATGCAGGATTCCCTCCCAGCACTGATGACAGCATGAAGAATTACACACTGTGGGATAAGTTTTAAAATTCCCAGCAATTTCTGCAAATCTATGGAAGAAATGGTTTAAGAAATAGCTTTTGTCAGCTCATTGTGTTGATTTCACTTGCCCAGCATCGAAGAGTATATAAAGCTATGTAAGGGTAATAAAGACTCTGTTGAAACAAAATCTTCCTAGATGTGGAGGTACAATATAAAATCTAAAATTCAAAGGAAAAAAAAAACTATTTTTGGACGCTATTGATTCTTGGGAGGTTTGTATGAATAGCCAAGGACTAGTGATGTCATAACGCGGACGGCGTTGCTCCAACAGGGAAAGTTTGCTAACTTGGATCTGGGGCTTATGCTTTATGTATATTATATTAGTTCATTTGATTCTTACACTAATTCTCTGGGAAAAGGTTTACTACTGATGAAATCAGGGTGCAGAGATTAAGCGCAACTATGTGTCCCAGGCTAGGCAGAAAGGGAGCAGAAGAGGGAGAATCTGAACCCAGGACCTTTGACTCGAGACTGTGCTTTTCACCACTAATCTGTATGGTACTAATAGATGTTGATTACTGTGACATTCTCTGTGGCTGGGCTGCAGTGCTGCTGGAACTTGTCTTGGTTTGAGAAGCTGCGAAGATACTCCAAACTTAAGGTTTCCCTGGTCATTCCGGAATCTTCCACAAGGGTCTGACCCTCTCATCCTGTCTCCTATCTTGGTAGAAAGTGCTGGCCATCGGGTTCCCTTCACGAATCTTGTGATGGGAGAGAGGAAGAGAAGTCAACACTGACCTTTGTTCAAGCTAAGCCATGAAGAAGGAGAAGTTCATCACGACAGAACCATGACTTTCTTAATAATCAACTTAGGGGGGAAATGTGAAGAGACCTGTTATGCATTTTGTCATGGTCTAAAATAATGGCTTTCTATTAGAAGTTCAGGTACCATCTGAACCAGGGTCTTTTAACCTCAGAAGTGATGACATTTTGGGATGAATACTTTTGTTGTTGCTACAGGAGGCTGTCCTGTGCATTGCAAGGTGTTGACCAGAACTCCTGGCTTCTCACTAGACACCGGTAGCATTCCCCCACGTGACAGCCAGAAATGTGCCTCCAGACGTTGCCCGGTATCCCCTGGAGGCAAAATCGTCCCTGGTTGCAAATGATCGGTAGATATAGTTGTATGCGTTTACAGTTGTCACCTAAGTGGTATGAAGGGTTTTTATAACTTTAATTAATATTGATAGAGTTCCCATCAATTTTTATATTTTTAGAAAACTGGGATTTTTTTTATTTCTCTATGCATTAGAATTAGTATTTATCTTTTAATTGCTCAGTTGAGTTCTTTGATTAATTGGTTTTTAATAGCATGATTAGTGGCATGTACGACAGGAAAGGTAGATTTTTCTCAGGGCATGGTATCATAAAGGGGAAAGCAACCTGGAATGAGAAGAGAGTAGCTTGTTGAGAAATTCCAGAAACAACTCAATAGGGATATTTGGGGCGATATATATATATATATTTGATATATAATTGATATATATTCAATTATAATACAGGAGGAGTGAAAGTTTATCATGTAAAAAGGTAGTTAGAGGTCAAACCACTGTATGAACAGTGACACGGGGACTTCATCAGCTTTCCTGAATGATGAGTATTGTAGCATGTAAGAACCAGAGGGCCTACTTATGATCCGCTTATTCAATTCTCTCATTTTACAAAGAAACGGGGTGTAGGGAGATTAAATTAACTCGCCCAAGTTCCTGGTAGCCAACATAGGGATAGAAGATGGATTTCCCAATTCCCATGTCTACTGAACACAGTTTCTCTGGGGAATGAATGAAACCCTGCATTAGTGGTCAGGAAGAGTCTGCCATTTTCACCTCCAGAATCAAGAGCTCTCCTTCTTTGCTCGTGTTATTTTTCTTCCTTAACATTTCTGCTAGAACGCTGTCATCCCGTGTTCCTCTTTCGTCAACGAAGCTTCGCTCTTTGCAGAGAAGAGACTATCTTTATATCATCTCGGTACCTAACACAGTCAAGCAAGTGTTTAAAGAAACAATATTCTGTGAACCTGAAGAAGGATGAACTCCAGGCGTTGAGGATTGACACAAAGGCTACCACTGCTAAGCGCCTGGATCACACCTGTGTTTCCCCAATATGGGGAAAACTATTATTGGATGCTATTGTTTGATTTTATTAATTTTCCTGTCCTCTCCCCAGATTGTTTCCATGAGAACAGCACTTTTTTTTCTCCGTTGCTCAATCTTGGTTCCCTGGGACCTCACATAGTGATTGGCAATACATGTATCTGTTGAATGATGAAACTGAGTAGTGGATTTGCCAGTGTGGACACAGTGGAAATTTTCAAAATGAATTTACATGCAAGATAGTCTCTTGGCAACCGTTGGACAAACAGAGCATGCATCATAACATTTAGAAACAGCAGACACAGTCAGCCAGACTTGGATGAAAATACTAATGCTGATCCTTATGAACCATGTGACCTTCGTCAAATTGCTTAACTCCCTGAGCCTCTACGTCTGTATCTGGAAAAAGGTCATAATAGAGTATTTATCTCTTAGGGTTCTTATGAAGATTAAATGAGATAATGTGAGTAAATTAATAAGGTGAGCGGTTGGCGCTGAGTAGGCACTTAATAATGGTGAGTTGGGTGGGAAGGATACTTCTACCCCACGTGGCAGTTTTGCCCATCGAGAAGGTTTTATTGGCCAAACCCCAGGTTTTTAGAAGGATTAGCATACTGTAAATATCAAGAGTTATGCCAGGCAAGCCTCTCACTGTTTCTAGCATCCATCCCTCCCTGCCATAACGGTGTGGCGTGGGCCCGTGACTAGTGTAAATGGACCAAGAATGTCACCCACAAGCCAGTAACTCTGGATTCACACAAAGGGTGAATTAAACAGCCTTTGAAATTCAGCCTAAGTCCCTTGACACAGCAGTGCTTTCCAGAGAAGTCCTACATGAGGAGATGTATTGAATGTTCAGTAACTATCAATAAAATGGACTTGATTTTCCACTAGGCTATTTTTTTTTCCTTTGTGTCAGGGAATTCTAGAGAGCATTGAAGTTGAAGTACTAAGACCCAGTCCTTTCAATTATTATTATTTCAATTATTATTAGGATCCTACCCTCTATCTAAGTGAGAAAATAAAATACAGGTAACAATAGTAATTAGCCAAAGGATGGAATCTATATTTAAGTGGAGAAAATTGAACATACTATATTTATTTTAATTTTTTTTTTTAATATTTATTTTTGAGAGAGACAGAGACAGAGACAGAGCATGAGCAGGGAAGGGGCAGAAGGAGAGGGAGACACAGAACTCGAAGTGGGCTACAGACTCCATGTTATCATCACAGAGCCCGATGTGGGGCTCGAACCCATGAACCATGAGATCATGACCTGAGCTGAAGTCAGAGCCTTAACTGAGCCACCTAGGCGCCCTGAACGGACTATATTTAAATGATGAGAAGTATACTGAGAAATGTCGGTCGTATTTTAATCCATCCCCCACCCCCATACCTAATGTCATCATGTTATGGTAAATTGTACTAACATCTACTTACTTCTGAATAATGAAGTTATATGTATATATATATATATCTCCCTGCTATACAACTTTGAGGTTGCATATATAGACTTTTTGAGTCATTCAATATGGGTTAGGGAATGAGAACATGGAGTGTTGAGAGATGGTAAGGCAGAAGACTGAACCAAACAACATTCCCTTGAGGGAGATGAAAAAAAAACAACAAATTAACAGTCTAGCCTGAGGAGAACAAGAGGTAGGGGTGTTTTAACAGAAGGCAAATGTGGTCGCTGAGAATGTCTACCTTCTGATGAGCACTGGCATTGCTGAACTGAGTAGATTGTAAAAAATAAAAATTAAATGAAAAAAATACTTCATGTGTTTCTTCTTGAGCATGGAAATTTCTTTATGTCTCTGGAGCCACTGGGGACAAGAAGTAGGAGGTCAACAATTTTGAGACTTAAACAGGCTTTGAGTGCTCAAAGACAGTATTCATTCATTCATTTGGTCATCACTCATTTATTCCTTTAATGAACATGTAATGAACATTTAATGAACATTTAGTGTGTTTCTTCTATGACTTAGGCAAAAAAAAAAGAAATTTGAAATACACATCTCAGTTGCATCTAAGCTCTTAATGAAAATCATGGAGATAAAAAATGTGGAAAGGTTATAGCAATCCAGAGGTGATATATTAAAAATAACTGAGCTGTAGCTGTTACTGTAAATGAAGTATATGAAAACTATAAAAACTTAAAAGTACAGAAGAAATATTTTTTAAATATTTTATATATTGTGAAAATATATAAAATATTTAATATATAATATAAAAATATATGTGCAAATGTCTACATACATTTATTGGTGTCCTGAATAGGCTTTAGATCTTTAACAATTATTAATTTTTTAAAGATAATGGTTTTACAGAGCTGGCGTTCTATATTTGTTTGTTACTGCTCTATCTTATAACAGAATGATGAAAAGAAATACAAGACATTTTTTAGATTAAGTCCTCTATCACCCACTTATAACTGGGTGAAAGATGATGAACATCAGTTCAAATTGTTGATTGGCCCTTTATGATAATTGCTTTTTGATCGGTTTGTGCAAATTAGAACTTGAAGCTCCAAGGTAAGATTTATAACACCAGGAAGATTTTTATTAAGCCTTGAACAACAATAAGGAATATGTTTGTAAAATAAACTTTAATTATATTCTTCCGCAAAAAAAGTTCATATATCACAATTAAATAAAAACTGCTTAGAATTAATAACTTTCTGTTGATGTAATATTCTGAGTTCCTCGAGAAAAGGCAAGCTATAATGTAATAGGGAATTGGGATGTGGGAAAATATTTCTTATTTATCCCTCTAATAATCAAAATCACACATAAATTCCATGATCACAATAAGAATAATAATGGTGACTCACATTTATGGATCACTTAGGGTGTGCGCTCACACAGCCACACGAGACAAGCACCTTGATTTTTCTCATTCTATAGAGGAGATGCTGTGGCACTGAGATGTAGAGTTCTTTGTCCAAAGTCACCTGGCTGATAAAGAATGGAGGTTAGATTCTCCAAGTCCGTCTGGCTCCTAAACCCACTGGATTAACTATGCTAGATGGCAAAATACAGAAATTACTTTCTTTTTCTAAAAACTAAAAAATAATAATGTTTCTTTATTTTTGAGAGACAGAGAGAGACAGAGCATGAGCAGGGGAGGGGCAGAATGGAACTGAGACACAGAATCTGAAGCAGGCTCCGGGCTCTGAACTGTCCGAACAGAGCCCGACGCAGAGCTTGAACCCATGAGCTATGAGATCATGATCTGAGCCGAAGTTGGATGCTTAGCCAATGGAGCCACCCAGGTGCCCCAGATATTACTTTCTTTAGGGGCACCTGGGTGGCTCCATCAGATAAGCATCTGACTCTTGATTTCAGCTCAGGTCATGATCTCACAGGTTCATAGGTTCATTGGTTTGAGCCCTGTGTTGGGCTCTGCAGTGACAGTGTGGAGTCTGCTTGGAATTCTCTCTCTCCCTTTATCTCTGTGCTTCCCCCTGTTTATGCTCTCTCTCTCTCTCAAAATAAACAAAACAAAACAAAACCAGAAATTAGGGGCCCCTGGGTGGCTCTGTTCCTTAGGTATCTGATGCTTGATTTTGGCTCAGGTCACGATCTCACGATTCCTGGGTTCGAGCCCCACATCAGGCTCTGTGCTGACAGCATGGAGCCTGCTTTGGATTCTGTTTATCTCTCTCTCTGCCTCTCTTTCTCTCTCTCAAAATAAATAAATAAACTTAAAAAAAAAAGAAAATCCCTTTCTTTGATGCTATCAGCTGACATTTGCATTAAGGAAAGAAAAGAAGTCTTACTGCAATCCTAGTTTAATTTCAGAACGTGGAGGAGAAAATGGAGAGGAAAGTAGACCCTGTCTTTTGATGAATCATAAATTCTGTCTCAAAAGGATGTGCCCTTTAAGGCTCCTTCCATTCGGAAGCACAACTGCCCACGTATCACTAAGAATCTACTTAGTTCTAAGAATATCACATCCAAAACATACAGATTGTTTGAGAAAATTTCCCTAAGCATGCATTATAGAAGGAAAATCTCAAATGTAACCCCAAATAAATGAGATGCACAAAAGAAAAATGGGGAAAAATCAGCTCTGTTCCCCCCATTCTGTCCAGCATTCTTCACCCCGACTGTCTCCAGTTGGAAATACTTTCCCAGCCTTCTTCTTATGGTTTGAGCACATACTTAACATTTTGAGAAGCTTCTATTTGTCTTAGGCTACAATATCCTACATAAACATCCTCTGCCTACTTATTTAGAACAGCTCCGGGTTCTTCTCACACTCTCCTCTTGCAAGTTCACTATCGTTATAACAACCATAGCCCCCAAAATGTAATAATTAACACTTAGTAATAGGAATGTAGGGAAGTTTATTTTTGGTTTCTTTTACCCTCAAATGAAATTGCTTTTGCATTATTGCCTCAGGGGAACACTTGTAGTGTGGCTGTATTCTTGAATTTCCAAATCTCATTCCTGAAGAATTCCAGGGACAGAGATCAACCAGTTGGCATTATCCTCAGGACTGTGCTTCTTCCTGAAAGCTCTCGCATGAGGAACACCATAAAAATGAAATTTTAGTCAGAGATCCCAAACTGGATTGACTTCTCCCTTCTCATTTTTCTTGAGCCAATCAGAGGTGATGGTGGCATGAGTTCACATGGAATGACAAGGCAGACAAATATCAGGTTGATCGAGTAAAGATGAAAATAGAAAGTGGAGTTGAAAACAGCTCGAGAGTGAGGACAAATATACTGTGGTTTCAAATGAAACATCACATATATTTGCAGTACGACCCCAAATATCAGCTTATGAATAATGCATTATTTGGGTAATAAGCATATTTGGAAATAGTTGGAATTCTTGATACGATTTTCTAATTATAATATTTTCATTTTCAGCGTCATCTTGATTCTTTCTTCCAGTCATTCAGCTGGATGGCGGATCCACTTTTCCTAAAGTTGGTTTTAAGGTTAGTTTCCAAACTATTCTCACAATCTCCGTCTAAGTGGCCTATACTTCTTTGCATGTCCTCCCCTCCATACTCCTTTGGGTCCACCGACTCTTTACAATAGCTCATATATCCGTTTCATATTTTCTATTTGTTAATAGTTTCTGATACTCTCTACTTGTAGGAACATTTGCTTCCACTCTTAGGGGAGGGAAAAAGATTTGAGCATCGTTCCTTTCTGAGCTGGAATGTCTTGATTACGTAACTTCAGGACATCACCTTGGTAAAATTTTCAACATCATCGAAAAATGTAATTGTTCCCTCATGAAAATACAAAACAAGAACTGATAGAAAATATTTGTTTCTCTTTCCCTGTGAAACAAGGAAGCAAAACTATATCGGGCTTCTCATTCTAGCCCTGAATGGACATTTGTTTCTGGAATGCTTGAAGTGTTAGCCACCTGCCACAGAGCTCCTACCCACAAGATGGAGAAAATGTCTATCAGTTTTGAAGGTGTAGCTTGAATTATGGTTGTTATTCTGTTCTTGAAAGACCCATATGTTTATCACACTTTTGAAAATGAAAAAAAATCAACAAACCTGTAGATCCAACCTTTTGAGAATGGGTTGGTGAAGTCATCAACATATGATGGGATTTGAAGGCTTCTAGAAGACTCTGATTCCTGATTCCGTTCCCCAAACTTTCTCCATCCCCTCCTATTCAGAGCCAAGTCTACAATTTGGATTAACCCTCTATTTTTTCCACTTGAGTTACAACTTTCTAATTTACAGTTTTAGGGGCGCCTGGGTGGCACAGTCGGTTAAGCGTCCGACTTCAGCCAGGTCACCATCTCGCGGTCCGTGAGTTCGAGCCCCGCATCAGGCTCTGGGGTGATGGCTTAGAGCCTGGAGCCTGTTTCCGATTCTGTGTCTCCCTCTCTCTCTGCCCCTCCCCCGTTCATGCTCTGTCTCTCTCTGTCCCAAAAATAAATAAACGTTGAAAAAAAAATTAAAAAAATAATCTACAGTTTTAAGTCCTATTAAAATGCAAGGGAATTTTTTTTTTTGTAAGAAAACGATGCATTTACTTTGCAGAGATAGCACTATGGTCTCTGGAGAGCTTGAACATGATTAATATCACATTAAAGGGTTGCCTGGCCCAGATTTGCTTGCGTAGGATGTAGCTTCATTAAGATGGAATCCCATTCACTTTCCAAATGAAGAAGCTGGAAGACGGTTTTGATAAGGCAATAAGAGCTTGGGGGTGAATTTAAGTACCTGAAGTGCAGGTGGCAATGCCAGTGAATGAGTGAGAGGGCACAGAAGGAGGAGAGAGACACCAACCACACAAGAACTTGTCCAACCTTACAATTTTGCTTACAACGGCTTTGACAGAAGCATTCATTTATTTTCACATAACTTGTTTAAAGTTTTCAACCCACATTTTAAGGTCCCCTCAACCTTCAGACTTCAGCTAAGACACATGCTTATATAAAATAAGAACACCTAGCATACACCAATCACAAACTGTTGGGTCCCGAGAAGCTCAGGTGACAAATGAGAGTCCTGAACGGATACAGTTGGGAATTTATTTAAAACCTGATCTTTCATTCAAACTCTGCTCATCCTGTATTTTGCAGGTAAGGCTTTTTCAAAGAGTATCATAATATAAGTAATTAATGCCTCTATTAAAACAAGCTTTTAGGGGCGCCTGGGTGCCCCTAAAAGTCAGTTGAGTGCCCCACTTTGACTAAGGTCATGGTCTCATGTTTTGTGAGTTCAGGCCCCGCATCAGGCTCTGTGCTGACAGGTCAGAACCAGGAGCCTGCTTTGGATTCTGTGTCTCCCCTCTCCCCTGCTCGTGTGCTCTCTCTCTCTCTCTCAAAATTAAATGAAAATTAAAAAAAAAAAACGAAACAAAACAAAACAAAAAGCTTTCAGATGAAGCTGAGTTGTTATTTATACTTCACCTCTACCATATTAATAGTTGGATATTTTAAGCATAAGTATATAAAATGTCTTTGTACCCACTGAATAATATATCATTATATATATATAAATACATATATTTATATATATATATAATACATACACATATATGTAATACACATGTACATAAATGTGACACAGTCTTGTTTTCCTTATTAGCTTTAATGACTGGTAACACGTGACGTCTTATGGCTCTACAATTACCAATGTTGTTTCCCATTTGACAGAGAAGTTACCTTGGATAACCTATCCCCACACAGAGTTTTATGGCCTGCTTTCCAAATTATACAAATTACTCAGAAGTGAAAACCACAATGGAAATATTACAGAATCACATTCCTGGCTCTGGAACACAATGCCTTGGTTGTTGGCCAATTTTCTTTCCTTCATCATTCAGGGTAGTTTATAAAAATGTTTTTCTATGCCAATATTGAGTACTGGCATTAATGTGTTCTTTACATTTATTGCTGGCAGCTACTAGGGTAATTTGGAAGGAACATATCGATATAAACTGAATAGTACATCTCAATCCAGGAGATCCCTCATTATCCTAAAGAGATCATTACTTTGTATCATGGAGACTCCATCTAAGATGTATGGCCAACGAGTAAAGGAATGAACCAAGACTTATAGGAACTTGCTGATGGAGCAAAGATATTGCTGTGAATTTAGGATCTCACCAGGGTGAATTTTCTGTGTATTAATAGTTTCATTACCAGTGTCATTAAGCAGTCATGAAAGAATTTTTTGCAATGTCCTGGGCATTGAAATAGTCCAGAAGAAAGGAGACAACACTAAGAACATATATTCTGTGATTAACATCTACCACAACCATACTACAGTATTACATTGAAAAACATAAAACAAAATTATGTAAAATTCATTCAAGAATGCAAAGGGCTTTTAATATTAGAAAATCTGCTTATCTACTTATATAGCTCATCTTATTAATAAGTTAAAGAAAGGCATGCAACTCATTCAACAGATATTAAAGACATTTGATAAAATTTCATAGCATTTTTGTCAAAAAAAAAAAACTTTGGAAATGATCATGTGTGTTTTATTCCTAGGAATGATGAAACAACCAGATAATTGCATCACAGTGGATGAATTGTCACTAAAATAAAGAAGACATGGATGCCACCTTTACCATCGCTATCTAGCATTATCCTTTGAGAGCCTGCATAACCATTAGAAAAGGGCAACAACAAAAAAGATGTGGAACCATGAGAAAAAGAAGGCAAAATTGTCAAGATTGGATTTTTTGATTGTCAATATTTGATTTTTTATTGTATATCGACCCCCAAGATAACCAGTTGGGTAGAAGGAAGGGTATTAACACAGAAGTCATGTAAAAATTAATTTATTTTTATTCCATCTTGACCAACATCAGTTCAAATACAACAGAAACCAGTGAAAGTGTCTAAGAATAGCAAGAAATATGTGGCATACTTATGAATAAAATTATTTAAAAAGTTTGAAGCACAAAAACAAGAATTGAGATATAGACAGCTGGTATCCAAGGAGGTCAACTTTCTTTGAATTGATATATTAATTTAATTCAATTCTAATAAAAATCTTTGGTTTTCAAGAATATGATCAAATGATGCTAAGGTTGATCGGGAAACATAAATGTCTGATTATAGGCAAGCATCTTCTGACAAAGATGACTATTGAAGGGGATCATAAAATGTATGGAAAAACCATGGTCATCAGAAGATTTTGGCACTGGAATAAATATAAAGAAATAGGGGAATTTATATCCGATCTTGTTCCACTGTGATACTCCCTGAGTACGTGTTAAGCAGAAATATCATTTCCTAGGCATGATTGTTAATCATTTCGTAGTCATTATCCTGTAGCCATATACACAACCAACATTCACTGGAATATGTACACTTCTTGCTGTTGTATTCAATCAGCGATTTTTCTTCATATGAATGGACAGGTCATATCAAAGCAAACAAACACAACTTTTTAATGTCAAAGGTATTGGGGCCTCTGCGTGGGTCACTCGGTTAAATGTCTGACTTCAACTCAGGTCTTGATCTCGGTTTGTGAGTTCAAGACCTGTGTCAGGATCTGTGCTGACAGCTCAGAGCCTGGAGCCTGCTTCAGATTCTGTGTCTCCCTCTGTCTTTCTGCCCCTCCCTCTCTCTCGCTCTGCCTCTCTCTCTCTCTCTCTCTCTCTCTCTCTCTCTCTCTCTCTCTCAAAAATAAATAAACATTGAAAAAATTTAAAAAATAATGTCAAAGGTGTTAATTTTTCATTTTCTATTTCCTATACAAAACCATACATTTCATTACCAAGTATATTTTAATTTTAGAATATTTTTAAAGCAATATGTATAAGAAACACATATTTAGAGACAAACTAGAAAATCCACACCTTTACCCATCCTAAGATATTCTTTATTCATCAGTGACCATATGAGAGCTAAAATTAGTATTTAGATCTTTAAATTTTATATTTAATTACTAGTGAGTTTGAAATTTTGCTAGTGTTTATGAGCTACTTGTGTTTTCCAGTGTGGATTTTATGTTTATATTTTGGACCATTTTTCTTTCTAATTTGAGTTTATTTTTTAAAAATTTCTTTCTAATTTGAGTTTATTTTTTATTTTTTTATTTTTTATTTTTAAAAAAAAATTTATTTTTTAATGTTTATTTTATTTTTGGGACAGAGAGAGACAGAGCATGAACGGGGGAGGGGCAGAGAGACAGGGAGACACAGAATCCGAAGCAGGCTCCAGGCTCTGAGCCATCAGCCCAGAGCCCGACGCGGGGCTCGAACTCACGAACCTCGAGATCGTGACCTGAGCTGAAGTCAGACGCTTAACCGACTGAGCCACCCAGGCGCCCCTGAGTTTATTTTTTAAAAATTTAAAAATTTCTTAGTATGTAGTAGCCTACATACTAAGGCTACTAGACCTTTGTTTTTTAAACACATGGCAACTATTTTGCTATATTGTCTTTTGACTACTTATAAAGCATTTCATCAGAGAGACATTTTAATTTTTATGTAGTCAGATTTACTCATCTTTCCTTGTGCCTGTCATACTTAATGGGAACTTCCTCACTTCTATATTCATTTATACTTCTCTTTGTAAGCTGGTGGTTTCATTTTCACATGTAAACCTTTAATCCATTTAGGTTTATTATGGTGTCAAATACTAGAAGGGAATATAATTTTATTGGTCTGTTTCCCTCTATTATAAAATGGGGTCATGTTACTTGATATGCAACAATATCATTTGATATTTATTAATATATACTGTATTTCATATAGCATATATTCATTATTTAATATAATTTGCTATATTAATCAACATTGATTTTAAGTATAATAATAGATACACAGAAGTTAAACTCTGCAATATCTCCTTTTCTCGCTTCTTTTGGCCACAGCAGACAGAGTTGTAATACTGATGCTGGGTGAAAGAAAGTAGCTTCCAAGGGAGCCCAGAGGATGGAACTTAGGGGCACATAGACCTGCCACATTTCAAATGTAAGCAGTCAGCATTTTGAAGGACATACTAGAATGGACCTTGAGGACTTTTATTTCACACACGCTGTAATTCCTCCTGTCCCCTATGTCCCTTCTGCTATCATCATCACCAATATTGGCAGTAAGGCCTCTCCATTATGCCATGAACAGACCTCAGGTAGCAATGATGAATGAATATACACTGGACAATGTCCTTCACTGCTATTTTGATATACGCAAAATGCCATCGGTATTATTTTTAATTAAGGTATTACCTAAATTAAAGTACTTTATGTGAATGTACACATATTTGCTTGGAGAAATTTTAATCATCCAATTTTTTTTTTCAAGACAGCTTTACGCCCATTTGAATAGCTTCTCACACCAAAGAGAAGCCTGGAAGGTACTACTTTACTCGTGTGATCAAAGCAAATATTATCAGTCATGGGACAATTCTATATTACTGATATGATCTAATGCAAAGAAGGTAGCATTAGTTCTGTAATACTACTGACAGAATGGAGAGCACAAACCTAATCGTGAGAAAACATCACAAAGGCCGAATCTGGTTTGTAATCTTCAAAAATGTCAGGGTTATGAAAGTCAAAGAAGACTGAGAAACAATTCCAAACTGAAGAAGATTGGAGACATACGTCGATTGATTGCAATGTGTGATTCTGAATTAGATGTTGTTGTCGTTGTTGTTTGTTTGTTGGTATAAAAATCTTTCTGAGTTTAATCGGAAAACTTGAACGAGGGTCTGAAAATTAGATGGTAAAGGCAAATCTGTTCTGATTTCCTGGTTTTTGATGGTAGTATGGTGGCTACGACGAAGAATGTTCTTATTTGTAGAGTATGACAGTAAACTTTTGGGGATGATTGGGTTGGATATCTTGGTGGCAACTTACTGTCAAAAAGTAAAAGAAAAGTTCAGAAAATAAGAGTTATTCCTACAGCACTTTTCTGTAAGTGTGAGATCGTTTCAGAATGACATAGAAAATAAATGATTAAGCATAGTTTGATAGTCAGGCAAACTATTAAGGTGTAGTTCTTGGTTTCCTACACTGTCGCTAGCATTCTGCCATGATCTATCAATGATGGATACTCATTCTTTAAGATATGCTTTCTACCCTTGAAGTGTTCACAGTCTACTTCAGCATATCCTAAATGAAATATGATTAGTTAAGGCTAATGGAGTTCTTCTATGTTTAATAGACATTCAGAGATTGACTGATGTATGTAGAAATCAAAGAGAGTGCCTGTGGGGAATGTTTTGCATGAAACATTTTTTTTAAGAGATAAGAAGAAACCTCTCTTGTTTGTATCAATGACGTGTGGTTAAGCAAGGGGCAAAGGGACAGTGATGCTGGGTAGGTGACAATGGCTGGCTGGCCGAGTTACTGGGTGTGAGGCGAGGCTCTGGATGGAAGCTCGTGTATTTAGACTCTGCCAAATCCAAGGCTCCACTTTGAAACAGAAATATGGCACACGGCACATGGCAGATCTTCATTATTCTTTCTAACATAGAGTGTTTTTAGATGTCAACAATTTTATATGTCAATGATGAAGTAATATGTAAGGGAAACTTGCATACACTTAATAAATAAATGTATAAGAGGACTAGAACTGGTTTTCATACTTACATTATTTTGGTAAAGAATAAAAGTGACGGGCTTCCTGCAGGCTTTCCACAATAATCAGCTATATTGTTCTCTCAAACCACATGAATGTTATTTTCTTTATTCTTCGCCCCAATCACATTGCACTGCTTGATATTCCGCCCTGGGCCTCACCAGTTACCTGTTAGTGATATCCTGTTTTCCAGAGGGAATAAAAGAAAAAAAAAAAAGGAATTAGAAGATGAAAACAAAGATACAAAATCACTAATCTCGATGAAATCATGTGACATTAAAAAATGGAGGGAAATATAGATATAGATATAGATGATACAGATACATCTTTCATTCACAATCTTTGCTCCAAATGTGAGTTAATGGTGCTATCATGATATGAACATACTGAGGCCAAGTGAACGCATTCCCCTGCCTGGTCAGCTTGAATATTCTACCCACAAGTATCTCCTGTTCATGCTTTTCTCTTTTAAGTTTATTTATTTATTTTGAGGAGGCATGTAGGGGAGAGAGAGAGAGAGAGAGGGAGAGAGAGAGAGGATCCCAAGCAAGCTCTGCATTGTCAGAGCAGAGCCCGATGTGGGGCTCTGTCTCAATAACCTCGAGATCATGACCTGAGCTGAAATCAAGGGTCAGACACTTAACCAACCAAGTGCCCCACCCCTCTTTATTTCCTTGCTTGTACTCGGAGGCCTTAGAACTTTCAACTACTTTGATCAACATAAAATGGCTCTCGACAACTTGTGACATTAGAATTATTTGGGATGCTGGAAAAAAAAAAAAACAGTCTACGGCTGATTTGTAAAAAAAAAGGTGAATTAATTGATTTGGAGAAAACTCCAGTTATTGTTACTTTGAAAATCTTCCCTGAGCTCTAAAATATAATCAGGGATGAACATCGGACGGATTAGCTGGCAAAGGCTTTCTAAAAAGTTGACTTCTCTTACCCATTTGTCGTACTGCTCAAACAACAATTGATGTGTTAAGTTTTCTTTTCCCCACTGAATGGATGTGGTAATACTGGGATTGTATGGATGCTTGGAAACTGCTTGGAAATAAATATATTTATTTATTTATAAATAAAGTATAAATACACTTTATTTATAAAGTGTATGCACTTTACCATGCAAAGTCGGTAATGAGTGTATTCCCTGGGCTAGCTTTAAAACAGGAGCTCAGATGTGAAGTTACCGAGCACAAAATAATTGATATTCATTCTAAATAAACTTTTGTTATTAACCCAGCACCTAACATGATCCATGTCCTATGCTAGACAGCTAGGATTGAGAGTTGGAGCAGATTCAGTCTCTGCCTTTAGGGAATACACAGCATAGTAATGGACTGTGAGGCAAACACAGGATAAAAACCTTGACACTAAACCTGGGACCATAACGAAACGCAGTGTAGGAAAAAGAAGCAGCATAGTTGGTAACAGAGAAGAGTATTATTCTCCCTGAAAAGTTAGATTTCTGCATTTTTTTTAACGTTTTTTATTTTTTTTATTTTTGGGACGGAGAGAGACAGAGCATGAACGGGCGAGGGGCAGAGAGAGAGGGAGACACAGAATCGGAAACAGGCTCCAGGCTCCGAGCCGTCAGCCCAGAGCCCGACGCGGGGCTCGAACTCACGGACCGCGAGATCGTGACCTGGCTGAAGTCGGACGCTTAACCGACTGTGCCACCCAGGCGCCCCTCTGCATTTTTTTTTACAGTGGTAAAGTCCCCACAGTTCTCACTTGCAGTGTCACTAGTCCTTATTTATATATATATTTTTTTCTTTGCTTATTTTTGCTTGCTAAATAACAGAACACCATGATCTGGGAGTCTGACTGTATTTGAATAAAAATGTTTATTTATGAGAACCTAAAAAAAAAAAACCAAATGGGTCAGCTTCAGTTAATTCTCCAGAGGCCTCAGCAATAGTTAATCGTTTCCGTCCTGGGGCAATTATGGCCAGCATTTCCCAAGACTATGACTTGGAACTTCTCCAGAGGTGGTTGATAGGCCTAACTCCAACAGAAGTTTCCAAGTCAAACGAATCTGGGGGATTATGGATTAAGGAAAATTACATATATTTGTTTACCTCAGGATTACTTAGATCCTTTAATATCCTAGTGTATAATATGACTCACCAAGAAGAGGGTGTTTTGTTCAGGGGTTCTTGAACATAAGGAACTGTGGAACTTTTCTTTTTTTTTTAACATTTATTTATTATGGAGAGACAGAGACAGACAGAGCATGAACCTGGGAAGGGCAGAGAGGGGGAGACACAGAATCTGATGCAGGCTCCAGGCTCCGAGCTGTCAGCACAGAGCCTGACTCGGGGCTCGAACTCACAAACCAAGAGATCATGACCTGAGCGGAAGTTGGACGCTTTACTGACTGAGCCACCCAGGCACCCCGGAACTATGGACCTTTTTGATTTCCCCTTTTAGGACTGGCAGTAATACAGCTCTCTGGGCTCTTCCATTTACACCTGACAAAAGTTGTCTCAATGTCATCCCATCAGAGAGACTTCTGCCAACTGCCATATCTAAATCAACATCAGGCTCACATCAGTTTCTACCCTCTCACCTTGTTTTCGCTTTGCTCTTCATTGTGTGTTTCTCACTCCCCCTTAGAATCTAAGGTCATTGCTAGAGCAGAGCCCTTCTCCTTTTCAGCACTTGCCACACAGTAAACACTGACAATAGACTTGTTGACTGAATTGATCCTGTGTCGCCATCTTTAGTGTGTGGCTTTTGTTCCCATGGCTACAAGACGGTTGTTATTAAGGCGACATGGGTATTATGTATGCCATTAGTCTACATCCCCACTGGTCCCCAGAGACTGTGATTGTCACATAGTTGGCTTCACCTGTGTTATTTGTTTGGTTCCCTGAGCATTTGAGTTTGCAGCCTTGAACCAGACATTTCCTACAGTCATTCCCCGTCTTTAAATGCTATGATTTTATGATCTATGCTTTTCCAGCAAATGCCTTAGACTTATCTATACACAAAGTTTTCACATGTTGCACTTAAATTATGAATTTAATGATTATTTAGGGGAAAATCTTCCTTTTATTTTTCCTGTAAAAAAAAAAAAACAATAGAAAAGCACTTCCAGGTAATAGTCAACTTTGTTCTGAAGTCATTCTTGGTCCTGTTCACTGAAGTAAAAACAAATGCTATGGAACACGTGAGCGTTCCTCCCTGGGAAGGTTTGGCATGCAACTGTCACCAGTCCTAATCACAGTCTCAATGTGATGCTGTCACACGGAACAATGATGATGCTGTCACTAGAAGGTCAGGAGAGGAAGCTGAGAGGCTCTAAAGCCTAAGCCAGAGCAAGACTGACAGAGAACACAGAAGAAAAAAGAAAGAAAGAAAAGAAAGGAGAAAAATTAGGCCCACGTAAAAGAGAAAGAAAACATCCAAAAAAAACACTTCGTGAAATGTGTTGAAAATTGGAACATTTGGTTTATAAAATGTCCTGTCACCTTCTGACAATTTTCCATTTTGCTGTTTGATAAGTGACAAGTTTCACATTGCACAGGTGACCAATTCCAGTAAAAATAGTTCCTTGAGCCTTATCGGTATCATTTATCAGAAGCAGCAGAAAATGTTGCCCTGTGCTAGAGATACTCAATCTGGTCCTATATACGCTCCCGAAAGGCTAGTGGATTTCAGGATGGACCAAGAGTGAAGCTGATATTTACTGAGCACCTACTAAATGGTAGGAAGAAGAGGAGACAGGTACACAGTCATTATATGATTTATTTCTTATAATAACCTTCCCAGTCTATTTCAGAAGAGTATACAGTATAAACCTAGGCAAACAACTTGAACCTGCTGATCTTCCATTATCTCTAATCATATTGGCATTGGACTGGTTGATACCCTTTTTCATTCATTCAGTGACTGTGTTTAATAACATCCTTAAAATGTGGTTTCCTCATTAGTAGAATAGAGATAACAGTATCTGCCTTGTTGCAAGAAAGAAGGGAGTGAGAAAGGCAGGAAGGTAGGATAACAAGAAAAGAAAGGAAAAAGTCAAGAAAGAAAACCAAGGGACATATCTAAGCTCAAAATCAGACTCCCTTTAGATTTCTTAAGAGCAGCACTGGATATAAATAAATGAATACATAAATACATAAATACAGAAGTAAGTAAATAAATAAAACAATCACTTCAAAATCCTGAAGGAGAATTGCTTTGTCCTTGAGTTCTATACCTTGGCAAGCTATTAAGAAGGCATGAGAATAGAATAAAAATATTTTCAGACATGGAGAGTTTCCAAAAACTCACCCAATCTCATGTGACCCCTCTCCTATCATCCCTCTGTCCTCCAAATATAGCTATACATGTTCCCTTCTTCTCTTTATAATTATTGCAGCCAAACTTCACATGCAATATTCCTTTGTAAAATAGAACTAAAAATAAATTACTAGAAAAAATAAAATAAATACATCTTCAATTTTTATTAGATTCAACAGACATTAAATTATCTTTTAATAAATATGATGTGAACAAAACTAACATGAGGATAAAAAGGAATTACAAAATCTGTACGTGTTTATCATTACAAGGGAGTGAGTGTCTAAATGATTAAATTGAATCTTTATTACACTTGAAAATTTTAGTTGTTCGATATGTGTAGCATAACAATGTTGTCAGTGACACAGTGATTCCCTATTTTAGACAGATACTTACATAGTTTAACACACCAAGTTTTTATCAATATTTAATATTTTTAATGTTACAAATATATAAATACTTTTCACTTGTTAATTTACCCATTCTAGGCTCAATCGGTCACAGCAGTAACTCAGGCTATAATGTATATCTAAAATATTTCTATATTTTGTTTCACTAACATTTAGGAGGAAAACTAATCTCCCCAAATATGTGACAGAAGGATTTCAAAGAAATTTCAGCCTGCTCTCTATATTCAGTTAGAGCTTTTATTTAAATGAAGGAGGTGCACCTGGATGGCTTTGTCACTTGAGTGACCAACTCTTGACCTTGACTCAGGTCATGATCCCAGGGTCATGGAGCCCTGCATCGGGCTCTGTACTGAGAGTGAAGCTTGCTTAAGATTGTCTCTCTCTTTCTCTCTCTCTGTCACTTTCTCTCTCTACCTCTGCCCCTTTCCCTTGCTTGTGTAATCTTTCTCAAATAAAAATAAAATAAAATAAAATAAGATATAATAAAATAAATAAAATAAAATAAAGGAAATGACAATATATTTTCAACATTCATCTTTAATTTTAATTGGTTCTAATTTTAATTAGAACCAATAGCTGGTTCTAATAATCTATCTTATAAAGTTTTAATTAAGTTTAAATTATCTTTCAGTGTAAGAAAAATAGATCCATAAATATCTTATTGTGTGAACCATATATATGTATATGTATATTATATATGTTTTTCAAACTTATAAGGTATTCAGAGGTAACTTTCACCAAATGTGCTCTATGAAGATTATTCCCTATTTCACTAATAATTGTGTTAAATTACAAAATATATCATCACAATCTGCAAAAATTCTTTTTTCCAACGTTTTTATTTATTTTTTTTGGGACAGAGAGAGACAGAGCATGAACGGAGGAGGGGCAGAGAGAGAGGGAGACACAGAATCGGAAACAGGCTCCAGGCTCCGAGCCATCAGCCCAGAGCCCGACGCGGGGCTCGAACTCCCGGACCGCGAGATCGTGACCTGGCTGAAGTCGGCGCTTAACCGACTGCGCCACCCAGGGGCCCCAACAATCTGCAAAAATTCTTGAAGCAAATCTTCCATCATAAAGTGGGCTGGATTCCTTCTCTAGAAGAGAGTAAAAATATCAATGCTATCAAACAAAGAAGTAAATCTGACTATCTCATTTGTATCATTAGAATTTGGGACCTCAACTATTTTTTTTTTTATTTTGTAGGAAAACCAAAAGTTCGATCAGTCTACACAAAACTTTTCCCCTGAAAACTGATGAATCTCAGCACGCATAGAAGTTGCTTATAATCAGTTGTCATATTACCCCATAATTGGCGCAAAAAAACCTAACATTTAATAAATTAGTCTTTACATAATTCATACAGTATAACCTGGCTGACTTTTTTTTTTTTTCAGGAAGTAACTCAAGAGGAGGAATAGAACACAACTTCCAGATTGGACAGAGACAGCATACTCAAGGAAGTTGCAAGGAAAACATGCGCGCACGCGCGCGCACACACACACAGGCACCCTAGTTGAATTGCTTGCTTCCTGAAGTGCTTGACCATATGATAAAGAGCATTGAAGAGTTTTTTTTTTTTTTAATTCACTTGGAGAACTTGAAAGCGTTAATGATAATGGCAGGAAATCATGCCAGCAAATAAATAAATAAATAAATATATATATACATACATACATACATAAAGGATACACTTATTAGCTGAGAAAAACAACGTAAACCATGCTTAAAATGATCATAATGAAAGTTTGCTAAATTGCATAGGAGGATGTAGACAAAAGGTTGCAGGGGGTGACAGGATGTAAGGATGCTTTTTGGCTCCTGGCAGAAAGTCAACGGATGATGCCTACGAATTGTAAATGAAGAGGTAGCAGGAACCGTCTGTTATTTAGAACGGTGAAGGTGAGTAGCCCAATAAACTGCTAAAAGAATTGTCAGTAGTCACTTGTGGGGGGTAATATGAAGAATAGTAGTGAAGTAGGGGACTTCTGATTTCCAGACAAGGTTTGTAAAACGTTTTGACTTGTAAAACTCTGCACGTGCATAAAGTAAGTTCATAAAAGCTGCTACTCTGATTTAGTGATTTTATTCTTCACTTTATCAAAGCTTTGATCTACCAAAATATCCGTTTCAGAGTTTTTCTCTAAATTATGTATATGTCAGTCTCTAGAAACTGTTTTAAAACTACTCAGTTATCATGACTAAATCTAATGTTCCCATATCATTTTGAGCCATTCTTAAAACTTGTAAGATTTTCCCTGAAAAAAAATCAATTGATTCTCGTTCCATGGATCTTTGTGTTGAAGCTCAAGAATTTTGACATTTTAAAGGTTCAAGAGGGGTTATTACTTTTTGTGCTTATGACTTTAAGTGGCTCGGAAGACTTCAAATTTTCTTTTTAGAAAGTCGCCTCACCTCTGAGCAGAGAAACCCCTGCCCCTTAGAGGGAAAGCTTTTGTACAAATTTCAACCAAGAAGAAATGAGGTTAAAGTGGAAAGTATTTGGCAATGATGAATTTTAGCCCTTGCCAGAATTACAGTTATTGTGCTTTAAGTTTGTAAAATTTCATTTTGTCTTGCTTAATACAAAATATAAAGTTGTTCTTTGGATGCATAAGTTAAAATTTATATTCAAGCAGGTAAAACCAAAGATAAATTTGCCTTCATCAATTTGCTCACAAATTCTGACTATATCTTTGTCAAGATTTCCTTTTCGATTTCTTTTTTACTACAAAGACAATAAAAACACGAGTCAAGTAGCTTGAACCCGAAATGAATTCCATTCTGTTTAGTGACCTGAAATATTTCCCTGGGAAGTTTTAACTTTGGCCACTCGTCCTCCATAGCCTGAAACCTTTCAGGGATTCCCATCCTTCTAAATGAAAAGTTATTCTTTGCCTGTAATTTAGAGCCTCTGAAATTCCCACTGGAATTTCGACTCAGGGTTGCCTAAAAAAAAAAAAAAACACGGGAAATTGCCTTGAGTTATTCTGGAGCAAATGACACTTGGTATTTAAAATGGAGAAGAGATGGCTTTCTTGTACAATTCCTATGCTCCAAGTAAATCATACTCTCTGTCTGAAGATTCACTGTAGGGTTCACGTCGACCTAGAAGCGATTCAATCTACAGAGATCAAGGCCAAGGGGAAAGAGAGATATGGCCTAAGAGCCAATTCATTATACTAGTCATCCATTCCCAAAATGGGTGTGCGGTTGCAATCAGGTTAATATGAACATCAGGGCCACAAAGCTTCTGGAGGCCATATGAAATTGCAAGGGACAAAGCGACCTGCTCTGCTTGGGTCTTTTCATGCCAGATAGATTTTCATCTTACGCTGCTTTGGCAACATATTGTGATGATGAGGGCTTCTTTTCTACAGGCTACCTCCCCAAGGCACCTCTGAATCCTTCAGAGATTTTTCGAGAGTTCCAGAAGGCTCTGGGTTTAGGTCCTCCAATGCCATTCCCACACTCTTGTGAACAGTGGTAGGGAGCGTAGCAAAAGACATTTTAAGGATCCATCAGATCGTATTTGATTTCCAGTCTCTGAATTACTCCAACTCATATAGTTTGATTTCATTCAATCCTACGCTGCACTCCTCTTTGGAGGTTTAATTACCAGAACCAGTTCTGCCCTAAAGATGGAGAATCTGAACCACCTTGAAGCATGTGAAGTTAACTAAGCATCACCATCCCTTTTCCCTGGAATCTTGTCAATACAGTGAACTTCAGACCAGACTCACGATGATCTCCAGTTCCCCTTAATCTCAGACTTGACATTTCTGTGACTCGTCCAACACCCCAGGCATGCTAAGTCCAGGAACTTGTCTGGACTTTAAAAGACACCTTGGAGACATTAAAAGAAACCTCAAATGCAAAATATTTCAAATTGCAGTCATGATCTTTTCTCCCCTCCAGGCAGATCTCTTTTTCTGTTCACTTCCATAATTAGGGACATTGCCTTCCTCCTTAATCAACTAAACCACATTGGTCTTTTCCTTGAGTCCCAACTTTTCCATGCCTTACTCCCACATTCACTTAATCGCCAACTCTTGACAATTCTTACCCTATCCATTTTCTGCTATTAATTCACACTGTCACCTCCCTCCTATACTATTGTAAAATCTTCCCACCTGCTATGCTCACCTTGCCTCTAGCCTTTGCTCACTCTTCATTCTGCCAATCTAAATCACAAATAGAATGATTGCAATCTTGCAATGGCTCCCTATTGCCTCAGGGTAAAATACCTTTTTCTTAGTAAGGCCTGAAAAGCTCCTCTGGTTTGACCTGTCTTTGTCGTACCTCATAACTTTTATTCTACCCAGATGTTCCATTCATTTTAATGCCTTGATGATGCTTGTGTTTCCTTAGAAAACTTCTTGTGTCTTCTAAGCAAATCGATTTGTCTCATACCTCTGTGCTTTGTGGGTGTTCTTCCCCGTAAAGCCTCTTCCTTGTCCAGCTGGTGGGTATCTACTCTTCCTTCAGAGGCGATTAAGCTTCACCTTCTTGTAGGTCTTTCTAACACACAGAGTGGGGCCCAGGACAGCCTAATCTTACTGTCCCACTATGGCATTTTCTTAGGTCTTATTTACTTCTCAGCCCACTGTATTCTGGCTTCTCCTGCTACTATTCCTCTGAAAGTGCTTTTGCTAAAACCCCAAATGACCTTCAAACTGCTAAGTCCAATGGGCCTTTTTCGGAGTTTAGGTTACTTGGCACAAGCTATGTTGGATGCTGTGGATTATGTTCTTGTTTTGGAGCTCTCCTTACACTACTAGATTGTGGGATCCCAATATCATCCTAATTTTCCCTTCCTTCCTCCCTCCCTCCCTTCCTTCCTTCTTCCCTCCCTTCCTTCCTTCCTTCCTTCCTTCCTTCCTTCCTTCCTTCCTTCCTTTCTTTTTTTCTTTCCCTTCCATCCTTCCTTCCTTCCTTCCTTCCTCCCTCCCTTCCCTCCTTCTTCCCTTCCTTCCTTCATCCCTCCCTTTCTTCCTCCCTCCCTTCCTTCCTTCCCTTCCTTCTTCTCTTTCTTTCTTTCTTTCTTTCTTTCTTTCTTTCTTTCTTTTCCTTCCTTCCTTCCTTCCTTCCTTCCTTCCTTCCTTCCTTCCTTCCTTCCTTCCTTTTTCCCTTCCTCCCTTTCTTTCTTTCTTTCTTTCTTTCTTTCTTTCTTTCTTTCCCTTCCTTCCTTCTTTCCTTCCTCCCTCCCTCCCTTCCTTCCTTCCCTTCCTTCTTCTTTCTTTCTTTCTTTCTTTCTTTCTTTCTTTCCCTTCCTTCCTTCCTCCCTCCCTTCCTTCCTTCTTCCCTCTTTCTTTCTTTCTTTCTTTCTTTCTTTCTTTCTTTCCCTTCCTTCCTTCCTCCCTCCCTTCCTTCCTTCTTCCCTTCCTTCCTTCCTCCCTCCTTTTCTTCCTCCCTTTCTCCCTTCCTTCCTTCCCTTCTTTCTTTCTTTCTTTCTTTCTTTCTTTTCCTTCCTTCCTTCCTCCTTTCCCTTCCTCTCTCCCTCCCTCTTTTCCTTCCTTCCTTCCTCCCTTCCCTTCCTCCCTCCCTCCCTCTCTTCCTTCCTTCCTTCCCTTCTTCTGTCTTTCCTCCCTCTCTCTTCTTCTTTCTTTCTTTCTTTCTTTCTTTCTTTCTTTCTTTCTTTCTTTCTTTTCCTTCCTTCCTTCCTTCCTTCCTTCCTTCCTTCCTTCCTTCCTTCCCCCTTCCTTCTTTCCTTCCTTCCTTCCTTCCTTCCTTCCTTCCTTCCTCCTCTGACCAATCCTCTGTAATCTTCCTCTGTCTACTCTCTTAATTGTTGACATTCTCGGGTTATATTCTTAGCCCACCAGGTTACTTACCACCTTAATCTTATCCACATTCATAAATCTTACACTTATCTAGCAACCTATTAAATGTCTCCATACAAAAGTCAGACAAAAACCTGCCATCCAGCATATTCAAAACTGAGCTATCTTTCCCTCTAATATTTGCTTTACTCCTCCACTCCTTTAGTAAGTGACATCAAATTCTGTCCAACCATTCAAAATAGAATCCTGAGATTTTCCTTGATTTTCTCATTTTTCCTAAATCCCTCGTTCCCAATGACAAGTTCCTGTGGAATGCCCCCCTCCCCCATAGGTGTTGACTCTTTTGTACCCTCTCTGTCCTGTGCCACTCTGTGCTAGACTACTATGCACACCTGCAACTGGCTATGTGTCTTTCCCTGGACCAGTCAGTCCCGCCTCCCCAGAACCACCAGAGCCACCTATCCTCAGTGTATCACTTCCCATCTCATTCCCTTGCCTACAACCTTCAACAGTTCCCTCTTACCTGCAAGAGACTGAAGTCCATGCTTGTTAATATTTCAGTGTCATTTATCACCACCTCCTTTTCCTATGTCATCTCTTACACCATCTACCTTGCACTTAATCAGGACCCACAGTGAGTCACTTCCAATTATCATGCCCAGTATGATGCTCTTTGTGTCTATACTTCGGCTGACGTGAACACCTCTCCCTGGAATGCCACAGTGTCACCTGAGCTAATGCCTACCCATCCCTAAAGACTCAGGAAGTTTTTTCCTGCCTCCCACTCTGACTTCCAACCCCATTGCATTCATGGACAGATTGGATCATTCTGCTCACTTCCTTGCTTTTCCCCATAGAAGACTCCTTACTTCTACCTGTGTTCCAGGCCCCCTGCTTCTTTTCTCCTCCACAATCTGTCTTCTGAAATTAGGCCTTGTTCTTAGGCATTGACACAATCTCCAGCTCCACTGCAAATTTCCCTTCCGACTTCACATGTAACTTCCTCCTCCAGTGTTTTTAAGTCTTTCTTCCTACCTTCATCCCTTGTCTTTCATCATCACACATGTTGGAAGAGTGTGGCTTCAATTCCCGTACCTTCTATTTACTCCTCCACCCACAGTAAGGGCATTTCAATCACAACACGTAATTGAAACTGCTTTCTCAATGTCCCCAGTTATCTATTGATTTTAAACTCAAAGATTGAATGTTGTCCTTATCCCATTCCATCCCCCTGAATTAATCGAGATGAATACATACTTCTCTTCTCTGATACTCTCCTTCTTGTGGTTAAACTACAACACTTTATCCTCCTTCTCCTTCTGTATCTACCAGCCTGACTTCTCGTCCTCCTTTGTTCCTCTTCTGTTTGTTCCATAGAGAGGAACCCCACTAAGTAACTACTGTCTCTCTTTTCCTCCTTTTCTTACCCTGGGGCTTCATCAATCTACAGGTGGTTCTGCAGATAAAATCCAAACGTGTATCTTTTAACCTCCACCTACTTTTCTTCTTCTGGATTCCAAAGCCATATTTCTAATTGCCTGTTGAGTAACTCTCAAGTTCAGAAAGTATAAAAGGACTAATCATTTCTCACCTGGTTCTTCCCTCTAATGATCTTGTTCTTCTGTGTGCTCTGTTTTAGAGCCTAAAACTTATCTTTAGAGCAGTCTTTTCCCTGGCTCCTACACATCCAGAGGATATTCTAGTGCTATCAGTCCCATGTCCACACTGCCTCTTAAATCCTATGCTATTAGTCCCATGTCCTCTGCTTCTTAAATGAAAAGAGGTATTTTTGTTGCTGTGACATTGGTTCACAGTCTCTTTTAAGCCTTCAAAATAGAGGCCTCATTGTTATCCCTTCTCTCCAACCCGTTCTGTAGGTCACCATCATTACCTTTTCCAAAAGCCGTGGTCTCTTCACATCACTTTCCTGCTTAGAGATCTGCTTACCTTTTCCTATTGTTAATAAAATAAGATTAAAATATAAAAAGTAAAAATAATCACTTTAGTTCAAGGCTTAACATTTTTCATCATCTGGATCAATCACTTTTACCAGCCTTGATTTTTCCAATGATATCTTTAAAAAAATTTTTTTTAAAAATGTTTTTGTTTATTTTTGAGAGAGAGAGAGAGAGCAGGGGGGTGGGGTTGGGGGCAGAGGGAAACACAAAATCCAAAGCAAGTTCCAGGCTCTCAAGCTGTCAGCATAGAGCCCAACGCAGGGCTTGAACCCACAAACCATGAGATCATGACCTGAGCCGGATTCAGACACTCAACTGACTGAGCCACCAAGCTGCCCCTCCAATTATGTCTTAAAATTATTGGAACAACACTAACTGTTTCCAAACTTGATCTTTACCTATCCACGTTATTTGTCTATCTAGAAATAATAATTTGGCACTTGCTCTATGCCAGATCCTATGATGTGCCCTGAGGCTACGTAATAAAAAGGCAAAAACTTCCCTTAGTATTTATGAGTTCTAGAGTAGAAAAACAATAAATACATAACTAAGTAAATAAAGTGTACTACATGCTATGTTACAGGGAATGTCAGATTTTAAGTTGTGGAATGGTAAGACACCTTATCTCATGACTGTGGTGGCAGACAGTGATATGTTGTGCAGAAAAGTTGGTTACAAAAGTAGGTACTATTTAAATTGAGTCAATTAAAGATGGGGAAAATGGGTGAGCGGGCTGATTCTGGGCAAGAGGAAATGGGCACACATACTATAAATATTAAAGATCTTCACTATAGTGATTTACGCAAGATGTGAATGGGAGGATGCTGACTCTGGTAAAGTTTGTCAGGTAAGAAAACCCTAGACAATGAAGGTACTATCAACCAATACAGGTGTCTTAGACCTTAAACATCAAGCCATTGGAAGTCTTCTGTATAAAATAAGGGTGTGACAGAATCATATTTGTGGCAGGACGGATCATTCTGGCAGCAACGTGAAGGATAAAATAGAGAAAAAAGGCCAGAGGAAGTGGGAGTGTTCAGGAGCTATTGAAGAACTTCTTGGGAGCAGCCACACTGGCCTTACTGGATTTTTGGTTATATGACCAGAGAAAGGTGGATTGGTTGAGAAAACAGTGAAGAGGAATAAAAATCAGGATTTAGTGATTGCTTTATTGTTGGTGATATAAAATTGAGTAGAATAGATGATGGTCAGTAGGCAAGGGATATATAACTCTGGAACTCAGGAAAGGGATCAGAACTTGAGATATAGATTTGAAGTTCATTAGCATATATGTTTAGCTAAAGCTGTGGCAGTCAATGATATTGACTTTTAAGAATGGTTGAAAGAAGAGAGCAGTGGTGGTTCTAGGAAGATCAGAGAAGCTGTTTCAATAAAGAAGGCGTCAACTATAGCCCAGGGAAGAAATAGGAATTATTTTGGGAGGGGGGGGCAGCTGAATGGCTAAGTCGGTTAAGCATCCGACTTCGGCTCAGGTCATGATCTCACAACTTGTGAGTTCAAGTCTCACGTTGGGTTCTGTGCTGACAGCTAGAGCCTGGAGCCTGCTTCAGATTCTGTGTCTCCCTCTCTTTCTGCCCCTTCCCCATTTGCTCTCTCTCTCTCTCTCTCTCTCTCAAAAATGAATGAACATTTAAAAAATTTAAAAAAAAGAATTATTTTGGGGTAGAAGGAGGGAGCCTTCAGTGTCAAGGATATCATTAGTAAACTTGCTGGAAATGCTTTCAGTAGAAGGTCTAGATAGAGGAGACTTTGCATTGTTCATTAACATGTCTTCACATCCATCCTTTGGATAAGACAGTAGGCAACAGTCCTGACCGTGTACTTGGGGGTGGTTCTGGGAAGGGGCAAAGACTACAGGCCTTACTATACCTTACTTCTCTTTTTGACTAAGTACAGGTCAGTTTTGACATTGCTATCTTTTGAAATCCCAAGTAGCCTACGAAAGATGGTGGCAGTAAAGACTCTTAACGAGTATGACTATCTTAGGGGCGCCTGGGTGGCTCAGTGGGTTAAGCGTCCGACTTCAGCTCAGGTCATGAGCTCACGGTTTGTGCGTTCGAGCTCCACCTTGGAGACAGCTCAGAGCCTGGCGCCTGCTTCCGATTCTGTGTCTCCCTTTCTCTCGACCCCTTTTCTGCTTGCCCTGTGTCTCTCTATCTCTCTCAAAAATAAATAAACATTAGAAAAAAAAAACAAGTCTGATTATCTTAGGCTGTCTGCCATAGCTGGTTGTCCCAGGTCCCATGCTTTTCTAAGGATAAAACTACCTGCCATTTCCTCTTTGTTGAAATTCCATTCATTTTCAAAAAACAGGTCAAGTATCACTTCTGCCTAAAGACGTCCTTGACTCACGAGAGAGTCACTTCTCTTCTGTGTTCTCAGAGGATTTTGTATACAAATTCGTGAAGTGTTTAAAACACTCTCCTTTATAATATAGTTAGATATGGAGGTCTGCTTTCTCCTCATGGGGCACGGTCTTATTTTTCTTTGCAACCCAGATTTTACCTAGGAAATTGGGGTATTTATCCTTGTTTATTAAATTAAATTGAAATGTTTATATAGCATGATTTGTCTAACTACAATCAATTATTTCCAAAGTCTATACTTGGTTTTTCAAGAGGGAGAACTACATTTTTATAGAGAAAAAAAGAAACACAAGACAGTTGAAATCACTTCCATTCCCTTCCCATATTACGATGGCTACTGCCTTCAGGTATAATTCTGAACTACGTAGAGCTCTACTCTTCACATCTGAGAAAGACTTGGCTAATACTTTTGTGCATACAGAAGGAAGAGACTCAATAAATAATATTCTGGGACTATAGTCTGTGAGCAACATTCTGCAAAGTGCACAGTGAGCTTGCATCTGCCTCTAAACTGGATTTGCTTTGGATAGGCATCTTACATCATATGACAAGTACGAGACTCTCTCCTGGAAGTGATGGTCTGATTTACAATCTTCACCTTCAAAACATATTGAAGCTGAATTGTGCTCTTAAGAAATTCTAAGTTAATGCCTAAATGAAGTTTAGGTTTCCTGCCAATCTTCTGCCTTTAAAAATATAATTTTATTTGCATGTTTGGTACTTTAAGCGAATTATTGCCAATACGATGTTGGATTTCTGACATGGTTTCTGGGCAGTAGGGCAACATTTGACATCAAGTGTCAAATGGGTTCTCAGTGTGCATGAATATCATAACATCTGAAAATCAACTAAAAACTTATGGAACTTCGCAGTGTGGTCAGTAGCCTTAAAATAGTTGTGAATTGCTAGATTTTTCCCCTTTTATCCAAAATATTGTCTTTCTGTGAGCCAGCAAATATTGCCTTTCTGTGAGCAAGCAAATATTGCCTTTCTGATCCTTGGCAGAAGAGTTGATGAAAATAATATTGGAAAGTGCTAAGAATTCTCGAAATGTGCCCGTGCTTTAATTGCTATTTGACCCCATTCCTCTTCCCACCAGACAGAGCGCAGCGCAAATGATATGATGGATGTCAAATGCAGATTCATAATTCACCACAGTTAGGAACACTTATAATGGTGCATTATCAAACTCAGTGAAAATGCCCAAGCAGATCAACATCTCATTCAATAGAGTCAGCGCAGATATAATGGAGTGTTTTCTTCAGTATATTCAGTGAAGCAGAGTAAGGATCAGACTCCAATTATTTCTTATGGTCCTGGGGATGGGGTATGTTCACAAACGCAAATGGAGACATGAATCGAATTTGCGTCCTCTCGTATAGATACACAGGCACACACACACGCAGAGGACGGGAGGGAGAGTGTATGTGTATGTGTTTGAGAGAGAGCGAGGTGATTCTAAAGAAAAAAAATCTATATGTATTAAAAATGGTTTAAGTTTCCTCAAATGTTGCACAAGGAAGAGAGTATCATGGAAAAAACAACATCATCTTCGCAAGGGTTTTGATCATGTATTTTAATGAACGGGTTTCCTGTCGTTAATGCTTTAATTAGAATAGTAAGCAAAAATGTAACGAAGCGGAATCATTTCTTCAAGCTAACAGCGAAACTTTGCTTGTATCTGCTTACAATGGAGACTGGCAGTAGACATTTTAGACATTTTTAAAAACAGTTCATTGAAAGTTTTCCCTGAGGAAATGATTTCCCCCCCTGTGTCTAAATTCACTGCCAAAATATTTGGGACTGGACACCTGGGGCACTTGCTTCCTTCCTGGGCACCCGTCCCCTTCTCATTTCACATACTGTTGATCCAATCAGTTCCATCTGTTACAGTCAGAACCCACATACAGCCAAATTCAAAGAGAATCAGTGTCCACAGTTTCACATCCTGTTTCATTGACCCCACTGGGTGGTGCCCCTCGAAAGCTCCAAACTGTCAAGGAGCTGAGGCTTTCCGGATTTCCCTCTGCCCCCTCTCACTAAGCCTCAGGTAGGATCCAGCCACTGAGAGCTCATTGTGAATTTTATCTTACTGGTACTTCGTGTCTTTGCATTTTATCCAGGGTCTGACTGGGGCATGATGACTGCTTCCCATTATAGGATTTCCAGGCATCAGTGTACAGATGAGAAAACAACGGGCCCTTCCTGGCCCTCAGAAGCCATCCTACACGGGCCTGTATTGACTCCCATTGACTCCCATTCTGTGGGCATCCAGGACCACCAAAAGTGTGTGTGTGTGTGTGTGTGTGTGTGTGTGTGTTCTTCTAAGCATTTCCTGCAAAGACCCTCCCCGTCGATTCTGCCTCTTCCCATTATTCAAACTTAGCTGTGTTCTATGTGGCCAAACCATTAGATCCATCGTGGACCAAATTCCAGGGTCTTTTCTCCTGTTTTTCAAAACTGTGTGCACACAATTTTTTGGGCTTCACCTCTGTTACGATTGGGCACACGATTCTGCTGAAGCCACAGCTATTTTGCAAGTCAGCGAGGACTTCTCCAGCCCTGGGTTGGAGTTACATTGGTAACTTTGCTCTAAATTCCCTCTTAAATGGAAAAAAAAACATGGACGGAAGGCAGAGGAGCATAAATCTTGCAAGTTGCTTTTCCCGAGAAACGCCAGAACGAGCCCTAAATGAAGACACCGTGCGCTGCTGGCGTCCGTATTCTCCTCATTTCGATTTCGACAAGTGGTTCCAGCCAGAGAAGCATTTAGAAGGTAAAAGGCGATCCACCAGTTGTCGCCCAGTTGTGATTTCGGTTTGGGGTTCGTTTCTTCAAACGGCCAAGCTGGGTGTTGTTCTGTGATCGAGTGCCTTTGTCCTGACAGAGGTTTTCATTTTGTACCTTTCACCATTGTTTTTGGCCGCAGATCAAGCCTCACATCTTCTGGTCATAGAATTCCTTTCTGCAGGCTCAGGCCGCCGCGTAACCTGAGCCGCCTCCGTTTCCCAGCAGACAGCACATTAAAGGGAGGTCTGCCGGCCAGCTGCAGAGACAGGTGTCGCCCTTTAATTTATACCCGCCCCCATTTATTTGTCCTAAGCATTCCTCTCCCAGGGTTGTTCACCAAGGCCGAAGGAATGGGGCAGATTTTACAGGCGCGGGAGTGTGGGATTAAAATGCTCCACCTGCTTGGTAGCTTAGCTCGGTGAACAAGGCTTCCAGACGTAGCGCGATTTTGCCGTTGCTTTGTCGGACCCTCATCAATGAGCAAGAGGGGACACCGGGCCGCTGATCGGTCCCCCGCACAGTGTGTTGACCGACTCAGATTGCATCGCCGCTCTTTGGAGAAGGCTGCCTCACGCTGCTTTCTGAGAAACTGGAGAAGTAAAGAAAATGCTTCGATTATTGCATATTGCAATAATCCATATTGCAGAGCCATGAAAACCTGGTTGAGTCCTATCAAATTTAATGTTGGTAGGACAAATCCAGATCCATTTTTATAGCGCTATTTTATAAATGGAAAAGGTCAAATATCATAGGGTTTACTAGAGACTCTGCTGTTACTTCAAATATGTCTTTGGACAGCGTCGTGATTTTCATTGGAGAATGAGCCCGTAGGCTGAGTGAGGTGTAGACATGTGGCCTGTCTAGCATGGATCGCCATGATCCATTATTACATTTCCTAGTATTGGCAACAAG